>NW_028327175.1:32760941-33067191 GCF_987537825.1 Furipterus horrens
AGGCCGATTCATGGAAGTGCTATGCATCATTTATGAAAGATTTTCATGCACTGTTTGCAGAAAAAGTGCCAAACACCTTTTCCATTCAAGTAAAATCTCCAATTTGGTAATTCATCAAACCCATTCACACATGTGTGCATAAAGAAGAAGTCAGTTATGCACTTAGGCATTAGGGGGGATGGGCAAACATGAAAGGGACAATAATGTCCCTTGTGTAAGGTGTAGAGAGAGCAAGGAGTCCAGGCGAGGTGGAGTTTTCACAATTTAGGTGATAATAAAGAAGCTTAATTGCATCACTTAGTCCTGGCACATTTATAATGCAGGCATTTAGAAAGTCAACCACCAACAGCCACTTTTGATTCTGAGGAGAAATCATCTTTCAAAAGTGTGGAAAGATGAGTATTTAGCAACCTGTTGTGGGAGAGTGGTTTTGGTGAGTAATTCCACCCAAAAGCAGTGGTATTCATGCCCTCCTGCCTCTGTTCCTTCTCCTTTCATCCCATCTTCAAAACAAAGGCAACCTCTCTCTTTCTGGTCTCATGGTCCCATGGGTGTTATGTAGACTCCTTTCCTACCTGCGCAGGTAGGGACGATCATTCGGTCATTCCAACTACACTGAGCGTGTTGTTTCCCACTTACCTGCCTTTTTTCCATCCCTTCTTTCCTTTCTTTGCCTCTGGCTGTCTCTGCTGGTCACTCAGGAAATGTGTTGACTCCTCTCCCCTGCCTTCTCCATGCTGGTTGTCATCACACACATGCTGTGGCATCTTGCCCCCAGGACTGCACGCCAGCTCTTCCCTCTGACCCAAGAGCCTTTTTGTCTTATCTTCCCCAATTGACACCCACCCCCTAGTCTCCTCTGAAATCTGGGAACCTCACAGGATCCTCAGTCCTTTTCGTCTTGGGGTCACCACACCTGTTCAGTGCTATTTACTCCTTTACAATTGTACAATGAGTGTTAGAGCACACCAACCACACTGCCACCCAGTTGAGGGCACAGGTAACAATCACATCTGTCCCCATCACACTCATCGTCTAGCTTTGCCTGGGTAAGGATGGACTGATGACAGACTAGAAATCTTCGATCACACCTTGTATTTTTACACACATTCAGTAATAGATCTAATTCTTCTCTCTAAAGTATCAACACTGCACATTTCAACCCTGATGTAATGATCCCTGCCATACAAGAATTATCTCATTGTCTGTTTTTCCAGTGCAGCATTATAATGGATCATGCTTGAGGTGTGTGTGTGACAGGGAGGTGTTAGACCTTCAATACAACTCTAAGGATGGTCCTATGGACTATTCTGGCTTGCTTTATTATTTACAGCAAGGACACTTTAATACATATACAGAGTCTATGAGTATAGACATAACTGCAAGGCATAACAATGCAATTGTTAAATGGAAACTTATTCATACTTCTCTAATTTTTTCCCCTTTTTTCAATCCCCACCCTGTTGTCTATGTCCATGGGTTATTTATACTAGTTTCTTTACTAAACCCTTCCCCTACTTACCCCGATTCTCTCCCTCCCCCCCATGTCCTGATAACCATTACTCTGTTCCTTGTTTACATGTCTCAGTTTTGATCATTTGTTTATGTTGTTCATTAGTCTCCTCTATTAGATAATATATGGTATTTTTCTTTCATTGCCTGGCTTATTTTGCTAAGCATAATTCTCTCTAGTTCCATCCATGCTGTTGCAAATGGCAGGAGTTCCTTCTTTCTTTCTGCTGCATAATATTCCATTGTGTAAATGTACCACCATTTTTTGATCCATTCATCTACAGATGGGCACTTAGGCTGTTTCTAGCACTTGGTTATTGAAAATAGCACTGCTATGAACATAGGGGTGCATAACTTCTTTTGAATTGGGATTTCAGGATTCTTCGGGTATAATCCTAGCAGTGGAATTGCTGGTTCAAAAGGAAGTTCCATTTTTAGTTTTTTTGAGGAAATTCCAAACTGTTTTCCATAGTGGCTGCACCAGTCTGCATTCCCACCAGCAGTGCATTAGGGTTCCCATTTCTCTACATCCTCCCCAGCACTTGTTATTTATTGATTTGTTAATGATGGCCATTCTGACTGGTGTAAACAGGTATCTCATTGTGGTTTTTATTTGCATCTCTCTGATGGCTAATGATGTTGAAGATTCTTTCATATGCCTATGGATCCTCTGTATATCCTCTTTGGAGAAATGTTTGTTCAGGTCCTTTGCCCATTTTTTTAATTGGGTTGTCTGTCTTCTTGGTGTTAAGATGTGTAAGTTCTTTATATACTTTGGAGATCAATTTCTTGTCTGAGGTATCACTGGCAAATATGTTTTCCCATATGGTTGGTTCCTTTTTCATCTTGCTGATGTTTTCTTTTGCTGAGCAGAAACACTTTAGTTTGATGTAGTTCCATGTGATTATTCTTTTCTTTATTTCATTTGCCTTAGGAGATGTATCAGTGAAAATATTGCTACATGGGATATCTGAAATTTTCCTGCCTATGTTTTCCTATAGGACTTTTATGGTGTCACAGCTTACATTTGAGTCTTTGATCAATCTTGAGTTTATTCTGATGTGTGGTGTAAGTTGGTGGTCTAGTTTCATTTTTTTGCATGTCTCTGTCCAGTTCTCCCAGCACCATATGTTGAAGAGGTTCTTCTCACTCCATTTTATCTTCCTTCCCCCTTTGGCAAATAATAGTTGACCATATAGACTGAGGTTTATTTCTGGGCTCGCTATTCTGCTCCATTGATCTATATGTCTGTTCTTATGCCAGTACCAGGCTGTTTTGATTACAGTAGCTTTGGAGTATAGTTTGATGTCAGGTATTGTGATTCCTCCTACTGTGTTTTTCTAGTCTCAATATTGATGTGGCTATTCAGGGTCTTTTTGAAGTATTGTTCTAGGTCTGTGAAATATGTCACTGGTATTTAATAGGGATTGCATTGAATCTATAAATTGCTTTGGGTAGTATGGACATTTTAATGATATTGATTCTTCTCATCCATGAACATGGTATATGCTTCCATTTATTTGTATCTTCCTTAATTTCTTTATTCAGTGTTACGTAGTTTTCCAAGTACAGGTCTTTTATGTCTTTGGTTAAGTTTATTCCTTGGTACTTTATTTTTCTAGTTGCTATAGTAAATGAAATTTTTTTTCTAGTTTCTATCTCTGATTTTTTATTGCTGGTGTACAGAAATGCCTTCGATTTCTGAATATTGACTTTGTACTCTGCTATTTTGCCAAATTCACTTATTAGGTCAACTAGTTTTTTAGTGGAGTCTATAGGGTTTTCTATGTACACTATCATGTCATCTGCAAATAATGACAGTTTTACTTCTTCTTTTGCAATTTGGATGCCTTTTATTTCTTTTTCTTATCTGATTGCTGTGGCTAGAACTTCCAAGACTATGTTGAATAGAAGTGGAGAGAGTGAACATCCTTGTCTTGTTCTTGATCTCAGGGGGAATACTTTCAGTTTTTGTTAATTGAGTATGATGTTGGCTTCAGGTTTCTCATATATGGCCTTTATTATGTTGAGGTATGCTCCCTCTATTCCCATTTTGCTGAGTGTTTTTATAATAAATGGGTGTTGTACTTTATCAAATGCTTTTTCAGAATCTATTGATATGATCATGTGATTTCCGTCTTTAATTTTGTTTATGTGGTGTATTATGTTTATTGATTTGAAAATATTAAACCATCCTTGCATCCCTGGAATGAATCCCACTTGATCACGGTGTATGATTTTTTTAATATGTTGCTGGATCCTGTTTGCCAATATTTTGTTGAGGATTTTAGCATCTACGTTCATCAGCAATATTGGCCTGTAGTTTTCTTTCTTTGTTGTGTCTTGACCTAGTTTTGGGATTAGGGTAATACTGGCCTCATAGAAAGAGTTTCGAAGTCTTTCCTGTTCTTGGATTTTTGGAATAGTTTGAGAAGGGTGGACATTAGTTCTTCCCTAAATGTTTTGTAAAATTCACCTGCGAAGCCATTTGGTCCAGGGCTTTTGTGTGCCAGGACTTTTTGATTACTACTTCAATTTTACTCTTTGTTATTGGTCTTTTCAGATTTTCTGCTTCTTCTAGATTCAGTTTTGGAAGATTATACGTTTCCAGAAATTTGTCCATTTCATCTAGGTTGTCAAGTTTCTTGCCATACAGTTGTTTGTAATAATTTTTTTTTTTACAATCCTTTATATTTCTGTGATATTGGTTGTAATTTCTCCTCTTTCGTTTCTGATTTTGTTTATTTGGGTTCTCTCCCTTTTTTTCTTGATGAGCTTGGTTAAAGGCTTGTCGATTTTGTTTATCTTTTCAAAGAACCAGCTCCACTTTTGTTGATTTTTTGAATTGTTTGTTTAGTCTTTATGTCATTTATTTCTGCTCTGATCTTGATGATTTCCTTCCTTCTACTCGCTCTGGGCTTTGTTTGTTGTTGTTCTAGTTCTTGTAACTGTAGGGTTAGATTCTTTATTTGAGATTTTTTTATCCTTTTTAGGTAGGCCTGTATTGCTATGAACTTTCCTCTCGGGACTGCTTTTGCTGTATCCCATAGGTTTTGGGCTCTTGTGTGTTCATTATCATTCATTTCCAGAAACTTCTTAATTTTTTCCTTGATCTCATTGTTAACCCATTCATTATTTAATAGCATATTGTTTATTTTCTATGAATTTGAATGTCTTTGAGTTTTTTCTTTGAGGTTTATTTCCAGTTTCATGGCATTCTGATCTGAGGAGATACTTGATATAATTCAATTTTCTTGAATTTGTTGAGGCTTGTTTTGTGTCCTACCATGTGATTTATCTTTGAAAATGCCCCATGTGCACTTGAAAAGAATGTACATTTTGCTTCTTTGGGGTAAAAAGTTCTATGTATATCAACTAAGCCCACTTGATATAGTGTGTTGTTCAATACCTCAATATCCTTGGTATTTCTTTGCTTCAAAGATCTGTCCATTGTTAACAATTGGGTGTTAAAGTCCCCTACTATAAGTGTGTTGCTGTTTATATCCTTCTTGTAGTCTTCCAAGATTTTCCTTATATATTTGGGTGTATATATTTTACCAAGGTTATATCTTCGTGATGGATTGTTTCCTTAAGTATTATGAAATGTCCTTCTTTGTCTCTTTTTATGGGCTTTGCTGCGAAATCTGTTTTGTCTGATATAAGTATTGTTATCCTAGCTTTTTTTTCATGTCCATTTGTTTGGAATATTTTTTTTCATTCTTTCATTTTCATCTGTGTAAACCTTTTGTTTTGAATTGTTTCTTGTAGACAACATATATGTGGGTCATGTTTTCATATCCACTCCACTACCTTATGTCCTTTGATTGGAGCATTTAATCCGTTTACATTTACAGTTATTATTGACAGGTATTTATTCATTTCTCTTTTTACCTGTGTTCCTTTCCCTCTCTCTTTTTCTTCTTTTTCTTAAAGCATTCCCTTTAGCATCTCTTGCAATGCTGCTTTGGTGAAGATGTATTTTTTTAGTTTTCCTTTGTCTGGGAAACTTCTTGTTTCACCTGCTTTTTAGAAAAAGAGTCTTGCTGTATAGAGAAGTCTTGATTGTAAGCCTTTGTTATCCCTTGCGTGAAATATTTTTTGTCATTTCCTTCTGGCTTGTAGTGCTTCTGTTGAAAAATCCGTTGATAGTCTTATCAGAGCTTTCTTGTATGTTATTTGCTGTTTTTCTCTGCTGCCTTTAGGGATCTCTCTTTGTCTTTGAATGTTGCCATTTTAATTATGATGTGCCTTGGAGTGGCCCTTTTAGGGTTCATCTTCATTGGGACCCTCTGTGCTTCCTGGACTTGCATGATTTTTTCTCTCATCAAGTTAGGAAAGTTTTCTGTCATTACTTTTTCAGTCAGGTTTTCTATCCCTTGCTCCTCTTCTTCGCCTTCCTGTAGCCCTATGATATGAATATTATTTCATTTCATGTTGTCCTGCAGATCTCATAAACCCTCTTCATTATTTCAGTCTTTTTTCATTTTGTTGCATTGTCTGGGAATTTTTTTCACTGTTGTCCTCTAACCCATTGATCCAATCCTCTGCTTCATTTAGCTTGCTTTTGATTGCTTATATTGTATTCTTCAGTTCAGAAATTGTATTCTTCATTTCTTCCTGGTTCTTATTGACAATTTCTATGTCTCTTTTTATGCTGCTGTAGTCCTCAGTAAGTTCCTTGTAGCTTCCTTGGAGTTCTTTATAGTTCCCCTGGAGTTTGTTGTAGTTTTCTTTGAGTTGGTTGAGTTCATTGAGCTTCCTCATTACTGTTGTTTTGAATTCCATGTTTGATAGTTTGCTTACCTCTATTTTATCTACCCCTCTTTTGGGAATTCCTTCTTCCTTTTGGTGGGAGGTTGTTCCTGTTTGGTGGGGTGTTATTCCACCTCCCCATTTTGGATGACTGGTCTTGTTTGTTCCTGCTTCTTAGATTGATCTGCTTTTACTTTCTTCCTTTGTTGTGTGAACTTCTTGTACACAGTTGTTGAGCTGCTGCCTCCAGCCGATGCCCCTTGGAGAAGAATAGTCTGCTTAAGTGATTTCTCCCATAGCACTAGGGATGATTCTGTACTGGGATCTAGTCCATTGCTCTCCCAGCTCTTTCTCCAGAGCCAACACCCAAAACTTTTTACAAAGTGCCTCTAGTTCACTTCACCCTCCTTTGGCCTCAGCCAGGAGTGAGTGCACTCCCTTACGCAGCCCAGTGGTGGGTTGACTGGTTGTGCCCTTCTCTAAATTTTTTAAAATGTAATCTTCATTGTATTTTTTTCTGTTACCATTAAGTCCCCTTGTATCCCCCTCCCCCCAGAAATCACCACACTGTTGTCCAAATCCATGAGTCCCTTTTCCTTTCTGCTCAATCACTACATGATACCTTATCCTGTTAGTTATTGTTTTGTATTTGTGTTTTTCTTTCCATTTTATTGACAATTCCCATGACAGAGACATTAATGTTCCCTCATGAGAAGGATGCCTATTTATTGAGAAAATGCAATGATATGTACAAGGGATCCCACTGCTGCCAAATCTTGAAGACCAGTTAGCTAGTGGGAGAACCTTAGGTGAAGGACCTAACCTATGATGGGTTCAACTTTCTATCTGCCATGCAAAGGTTCTGATACAAAAATTTCTGTGTGTAGCCTATGGACCCACATTTTATAATAGGACCTGGGATACAGTAAGGGCTGAGCAGCTGTAGCTGTGATTTGTAGGCTTATATTCTCCATAACACATATCTTTGCACAGAAAAGGTCATTCGGATTCACTGATTGACTATTTTAAAAGGTAGGATGGTGGTCCTTTAGTCCTCATCACCTTCTCATTGATGTTTAGTTAACTCATACAGATCCACAGAACTCTATGGCCACTACTAATAGTCATGCTAATAGTGGTGGTGAGTGCCAAGCACTATGCTCACACTATGTTAAGAACACTGTCTTTGATCTAAGCTGGGTTTGGACATCGCTTGGCTGCTGTCCAGTCATGATGACTCAGGAGGAGTGCAGGTGAACAAGGCTCCAGGCTTGCATGCTGCTGAGAGCCTGAGCTCATGGGCATGCTTATGTCTTATAGTTCTGTGTGTGACAGATGGTGTGATTTTCAGCAGTGACCATGGGAAAAGTTCCTCAGCTGCGGCAAGCTAGTAACTTCTCTGTCCCTCAGTTTCTTTATCCTCAAAATGGAATAATACCATTTACCACGCATGCTGTTGTGAGGATTAAGTAAACTCAAATACATAATAACATTTCACAAGCATATTGTAAGTGATAGATAAATATTAATTTTCTTTTAAGTGTATAGTATTAATAATGTAGCAGTTAATAATTAAATCCTGTAATGTTTGTCCAAAATATCTACACTAAAATGCACATAGAAAAAAAATAAGAGAGAGAATAAATGGTCACATACCTAGATTCACGTTCTCTAACACTGAGGTTTCTGCTCATATTGAAGGGGCAGCGAAGACAGAAAGCTGACCAACTTGGATACCATGCTTTACTGTGGATAAAATCAAGCCTACCACATACTGTCTGCCCAGATAGAAAGCCAGGCTGAGGCCCAAAATGTGTCTTGTTAACTTGTAATAAATAAAGTTTGTCCTAATAATGCAAACATCTATTTTAGAATTCTTATCAAGATTTAAAAGAATGTTTTCAATCAATTCATGATGAACTTGCTGAATGAAAGGATACCAGAATAGACAACGAATTGCCATAAAAAATTGGTTAGTTTTGGAAAGAACCATGCAAACATCTACTTGAATTTGAGGGATTAGAAAAATAATGCTGACTGTGAAGGGTTCCAAGAGCTGGGTTTTGTGAAACCCTTCTTGAACCTTAGCCATGCTTGTTCCAGGAAATCAGGGCCCATATGTCTTTGAATTGAAGTCCCACAAAGATAGATGTCTGATCCAGAGACTCGCTTCCAGGAAGACCACATGGATATACCTCATTCATATTCCAAGTCACATGGATAAATCACTACTTAGTAGTTCTCCCACCTACCATATCTCAGTCATCTACTTCAATTGTTTTATGATGTTTGGATTACTGATACCCAGTGATCAGTATAAAAAAGAGTCAAGATTAGTTTAAATTCATTTAGATATGAAAAAATGTTTTACTTAACAACTGTTTTCTCCCAATATAGTACTAATATATATGTGTATGTGTGTGTCTGTGTGTGTATATATGTGTGTGTGTGTGTGTGTGTGTGTGTGTGTGTATATATATATATATATATATATATATATATATATATATATATAAAATATCATATATAATATCATACATTTGGGTTTTTTCTCTGGTGCTTAATAGAAATGAGCACCAGTATATAACTTGTCTACAGCTTTCTGTAAAAATGTAGATATCATAGTTTCAAATTAACCCATACTTTCATCTTCAATTGTAAAATAATATTTTCATAGTTTTAATTTATAGAAATCTGAATTCTTTTAAGTAAACATTAAAGATTTTTTCAGAATTCATTGGTAGCTTTTTCCTCATATTTGTACTGTCACTAATGTCTTCTATCTATATATGTCTTATAGGAAAAAAAATTGTAGCTTAATGTGCCTGTCTGACATCTTATTTGTCTTTCCTTTGTAACGAAGTAAAATTATTTTTCTTCCAAACCTATATTGCCTGTCCTGTGTGCTGTCTCTCAAACTGTTGCTTAGAAAATGGCAAACAAAATTTGGTTTACACTTATTGTCGGCAGCCGTCCATCTCGAGAAACGATGGTGTAGCTTCTTAAGAGTCTATCTGCACCGCCGAGAATGGTTGTGCAGTCCGACTGGGGAGTGACACGGTATCTGTCTCCTCCCGTGTTGAATCGACATCTTGCGATGACGCTGGAGTGTCCTCTCCAGTGAAGCTGAAGCTACAGAGCCTGGGCAGGGTGATATGGAGGGTCTGCTGTTGCCCATGCAGCAGACCCCCCCTCTCTTCGCAGCTGAAGGGTCCAAGGGAAAGACGGAGTCAATACAGCTTGGCTTCAGGTGCGCCGCAGGAGTTGCTGGTGTTGACTACAACGTCAAACCGCCTTAGGGACTCCGGCTCCGGATTTTCTGTCGGGGTTTACTCCCTTAGCCTTTCCCCTGAAGAGGTATGCCGCAAGGCAGCGGAGGTTTTTTGGAGTCAGAGTTTTCCTTCTCTGATGTGCCCTGACTGGAAGATCGAACCAGCGACACTTAGCTCGCAGGCCGACGCTCAATCCACTGAGCCAAACCAGCCAGGGGCGGTTTACACTGAGGTTTAGTATATTCATCACTATAGGGCATTTCTGATATTCAAATTGGACACCATGAGAGCAAAACAGTGCCCGATGTGCAGCAACAGACACCAGCAGATTTCCTCCTAAAGGCTGGCTTATAATTGCAGAATCTGTCCTCTAGGTGCTTACCTTTCAAAGCCACATCAATGGCCCTTGGTTTGCGAAGAACAGTGATCCCACTGGAAATGCTAGGGTCACAGATGCTTGAAACAAAAGAGCCTCACAGAGCAGAGAGTCAGCTCTGTAACCTAGTCCCACAGTTTGTTTAAGATTAACAGAAGTGAGAAATGCATACAATTAAACCTGCCAAGGCTCAGAAATGTAATTAAGGAACAGTCCTTGGGAACTCTTCATTAAAGATCATCTTTTAATTGCTATCTTGCTAGAAGAGACCAGGATGAATGAGATTGTCACAATTTCCCAGTCAATCTTATAACGTTCCATTTTTGTAATTGCTGTAGAAAGATTCTGGGTTGAATTCAGGAGCCTGCTTTCATGTCCAGTCTCAGGACAGTTTTGTTTCCTCTGGTCCTCCAGCATGAGTGTATAGTGCCTTACGACCTTCATGTCACCCCAGCATCATCACACACTTTCTACTCCACTTGTGTCCACACTTTGGAAATTGACCTACAAGGGACCTGATTAGTCAGAATCAGCAGTGACTACATTTCTTCTGTCATGGTTTTCTCCTTTGGTCTTGTCTGAGCCAGTTGGAGGTTTAGAATAAAGTCTGTTACAGCTAGGGAATACTGTCATGCCATAGAATAGACACAAGGAGTATTTATGCAAATGGAGGATTTGAGAGTAGTTTTGTCCTGTTCTTGAAGTCTGTGCCTTCATCCAGTGGTCAGCCAACTATAGCCCACAGGTTAAATTCAACCCAGTGTTTCTTTCTTTAAGGCTCTGGAAGTAAGAATACATTTTACAGTTTTTTTTAAATTGATTCAACAAAAAACATTTTTTAAACTTTTTTAATAGAAAAGTGAAATTTCAGTGTCCATAAATAAAGCTTTATTAGAGCACAGCAATATTCTTTCTTTCATTCATACATTGTGTGTGACTGCTTTGTACTATAAATGCAAAGATGAGTAGTGGCAACAGACATCACAGTGCCTACCAGCTGGTCCTTTAGAAAACAATTTGCCAAATGTAAACATTTACAAAGTCGAGTGAAAGGCCACTGTAGTCCAACAGGTCATGGCAGAGACTGCAATGCTCCGGAGAGCCAGTGACCCAGCTCAGTCTTCTTCAGCCAGTTGTCACCATGTGGGAAGGTTGCATTAGCATGGCTGGATGTCCAAGTTTTCAGGAAAAGACAGCAAACATAATTTTTGTGTGCTCTTAAAAAAATTAAACCCTGTGTAACAGAAACCCAGTGTATCTATGGGTCAATGTAGATATAGTGATTAACCTAATGTGTACATCGCTGGAATGTGAGAGGAAATGGCAGTGCCAGGAGAAAACCCAAGTAGGTGTGGGAGAAGTCACAAACTCCACACAGACAGTGATTCTGTCTGGGAATCAATTTTTTTTCTCATCAACATTATAATAAAGCAATACTGACAAAAACCATGTTTTTGAGGACATGCATATCTGTATACAGGTTCATATGAAAAATAATACAATAGTTAATAAATAATAATACAAGAATAAATTGTGTTTTGTGTACTCACAACTGTAAACCTACTTTTACCCCACCCTGTATACATTTTGCTTGCACTCAATAAAAAGTTGATGAATAAATGAGTGTGAAGTATAAATGGATCTATAGTCACACATGCATATAAATCTCTCTATATACAAAGTGTGCCCAGAAAGTATCCAACCAAGTAATATGCAAATTAGAGACATTTATTGAAGATGACACAGGTACAAGAAACATTGTCTATAGGACAATGATGCCTCAGTCCCCTTAAAAGTAGGCACCTTGGGATTTCACACAGTTCTCCCAGCTTCCATCAGCTGTCCTGTGTATTTTCCTGAATCGTATTGACAGACTGAAATTTCTTTCCTTTCAAAGGTGATTTTAGTCTGGGAAAAAACCAGAAGTCTCAGGGCACCAAATCTGAGCTGTAAGGGGGCTGAGTCACCTGAGTGATTTGATGTTTCAGCAAAAACCTCTGCATGAGATGTGATGCATGAGTGGGTGCATTGTTGTGATGAAGCTACCAGTCACCAGTTACCCATAGTTCTGACTTTCTGAATCAACTGAATAGTTTCTGTGGAGTTCAAGCTTAATGCAAAAGTTGATGCTAATTTGTTGCTTTACTTGCTCAGTCATTTTGAATGTGATGGCTACATAGTACACATGCTCACTTAAAGGCATCTACCAACCCCACTGAGTAGTACAGTGAAGTTGTCATTGTTCCCATATGCACATTCCAGTTCCCTCTCCTTAGCTGCTAGGTTACATTGATGTCACATAAACTTTTCTTTTTATATAAACAGTGGCTGGCCTTTTTCCAGAAATATCTCATATATGAAATATATTTATCTGCTATATATCTGCCATACAAATTTATATGTCAGATGGATGGATGGGATAGATAGAGAGATGATAGATAGATAGACAGATAGATACATAATGCAAGGTCCTCTGCGTTATCTGGATGTTCAGAGAGATTCCTATTCAGTCCACCATACCACAAGTAATTATGATACACTTGCAAAGTGCCAGGTTTGTGCCGAGAATTTCTGATTTATCCAGTAAAATGATTATATTATAAGAACATATCAGAGGAAAATAATGTAATCCACCACTGGGAACTCCCCTGTTTGTGCCCAGTCCCTTAGCCCTGACTCACTGTAGGGACTGGACCACAGTGAGTATTCAGTAAACATTACCCATCAGTATTATTTACCAACTGTATGTGAAAGGGAGGTGTAAGAAATGCCCTGCTTTCTGTCTTGCATGTTTGGGAGGATGCAGTGTCACTTACTGAAATAGTGACAATGGGGCAAGGCAGAAACATTTGGAAAGAGAGACAAACTCAATTTTGTTGTGATATATCCAGTTTGAGTTTTAAGGTAGGCATCCAAGTCAAAGTTCTCAAGTAGGAAGGTGTCTACAAGCATCTGGCCAGCACCGAAAGATTTGGGCCGGAGGCAGATAGCTGAATTTCAGTGGAAGAAGTTGAGTGCTAAAGTCAGGGAAGTGGATGAGAAGGCTGGGGCCACAGGGGGAGAAGGCAGGAGGCTCAGAGTGATTGCTGGACAATATCTGCATTTAAGGTGGGGTCAGGGAGAAGTTGATGGTGAAGGTCATGAGGAAAAAAAACAAGTCAGAGTAATGCCATAACAACAAAAAGGCAGGGGCAAGTACCTGCTGAGTGCATGGCCTAAGATGTGACTTTTGACAGGAGGGCAGCTTCTGGGGAATTGGGAGGACAGCAGCTGAATCTTTAGGAGAGAAAGAGAACACAGATATATGTTTTTCCCTCCAGCAGTTTGGCTCTGAAAGAAATGAGAAATATGGAGCAAAATTCCAAATGGTGCGTGTGTGTGTGTGTGCGTGCATACATGTGCTCACGCAGATATAGATGTTTATTTAATGTTTAGTTGGTGAACAAGCTGGAAGGGGAAAGGCCCCACATATAACTTGCTTTTATGATACCTCAGATACGATTGACCAAAAACAGAGCAATCAGTGAAGAACACAGTGTCTGGAGACATCGCCCCAGCCCTGAGGTTGTCAGCAGCCCAGTGTTTTTCCTGGAAAACTTCAAAACCACTCTGGTCACAGATATCTTATCAGTCATACAGACATGTTAGGATAAATGGTATTCAAGGATTTCTACAGTTCTCTTACCTTATATTTCACTGTTGAAAATCAGTTTTCAGTACCTATGCATTAACTGAACACACACAATATTTTTCAAGTTGACCACATTGCAGTGTTTCCTTAGGCATCCAAATACGCAACCGAGTGGAAGACAGACCCATTCCTTCCAGTACCTCTGCCCTTTCCAGCTCCAGTGCTGGAAGCAACAGGGGTCCAGGACTTCCCTGCCCAGAGGGAAGCTTGTGATGTCCAGCCTCTCCTCTTGGTCTTTTTCACTCTGCCCTGGCACCTAATCTTTGCATTTTGCTTCAGACAGCTCATCTTTCGTATTTCACTTTAATAAGTTCACTTCAACAGCACAAAACCTCCAAGTAAAGATAAAGACAACATCTTGTTCTTGTTTTCAGTGAGGCCTACCAACATCCCAAAGACTAAGTTTACTTTTATTTCCATATAATGGAATAGGAAACAGAGACATGAGAAAACCCTACATTTATATCTCTCTGTGTGAGTATACATGGTGTGTTTGTATGTGTGCAACCAATGTTAACTTTGGAATCTTTTCAAATGCTTGTTTAGAGATGGGGACATACAAAGCAGATCTTTCAGTATTTACTAACAGGGTCCTTGTGTGTTTTAAGGAGGGCTGTCTCTCAAACATGAGTTAAATTATTTGACAGTTGGTTCTGAGATTTCATCTTGATTTTTCTGAAGTAACTCAAGTCATATTACTCTTAACGTGAAGTCAAAGTATTTTAAAAAATCAAACATATTAGTGTTTTAAAGTTTTCAATAAACTCTGAGTATCTCAGGGTCCCCTTATCCCAAGAACAAGATACCATCATTTAAAGGAATCACCACCAATGTACAAGGCTTAGATGCCCTGTCGTTGTGGTGCCAATCTGCTCATCCTTTCTTTTCCACATATGCCCAGAGTTCCCTAGTGCATTGCCCAGTTGTTTTCAAACTTAAAAAATGCTGTTACCTTTTATGAGCTGCAGCCAAAACAAATCACCATGCCAGTCATTCACTGGGTGCTGGCCCAGTATTGAAAAACCCATACTCCCCCTCCCACTGACCGCCATGGGGCCAGCACTGGTTTATACCCCCGACTGAGTTTTACCCTGGATTCTGATGGGATATTTTCTCCTTACTTTCTAAAATTTTATCCTCTTGAGTCACTGATAGTTTTAAAAACCAACTTTATTCAGCTATAATTTATAAATAATAAAAGCACACATATGAAGTGTAAATTTTAATGAGGTATAAAAAATGTGTATGTGAGTGAAATCACCACCCCATTTGTGATGTGGAAAACTTCCATTATCCACAAAAATTCCCCAAGCCCTTTTCCCAGTCAATCCCCTCCTTCATCTCTAGCCCAAAGCAACTACTGTCTGCCACTATCAATCAAATTTTTCTTTCCTTGTAGGTTGTATAAGTGAAATTATACTTTTGTGCCTGCCATCTCTTGCTCAGAATAGTGCTTTTACTAGTCACCCATGTTGTTGTGTGTTTAAGCAATTTTTGTCTTTTAAGTGCTGAATAGTGGCCCTTGTTTGGATGTACCATGATATTGATTCACCTGTTGATGAATACCTGGCTTGTTTTCAGTTTTGGATGATTGAAATCAACAATGTCATAAACATTTGTGGGAAGATACCTAGAAGCAGAATGCTGGGTAACATGGTAAGTGTTTAGCTTTATCAGAAACTACCAAATTATTTTACAAAGTGGTTGTACCACTTCCCGCTCTTACCAACCATGTGGTTGTTCCAGCCTCACAAAAAATTAATATTGTCAGTCTTGAAGTGAAATCTGACTGTGGTTTAGAATTGCATTTTCCTAGTGATTAATTAAGCTGAGCATCTTTTCATGTGGGTATCATAAATTGGGTTGTATGTCTTCTGACTATCCATTTGTATCCATTCTGGGTAGAATTTACTTGTCAGATGTATGTATTGTGTACATTTGCCCCCAGGTGTTAATGTGCCTTTTAATTTCCTTAAGTGATGTCTTTAGAAGAACAGAAGTTTTAATTTTGATGAATGTTATCTTTAAAAAATACTTATTAAATAACTGCTTTATTTTAAATTAGATTTAGGTTTATAGAAATATTGAAACTATAGTACAGAGAATTATCAAAACACTCAGTTTTCCCTTACAGTTTCCCGCATCTTACATTAGCATAGCACACTTGTCACAATTAATGAATCAATATTAATAAAATATTATATACTTTATTTTGTTTTCCTTTTCCAGGAATCCATCCATGATTCTATGTCACATTTAGTCACCGTGTCTCCTAAGGCTTCTCCTGGCAGTGACAGCTGCTCAGACTTTCCTTGTTTTTGAAAAACACTGGTCAGGCATTTTGTAGAATGTCCTGCAATTGGAATTTGTCCAATGTTTTACTTATGACTACACTGGGGTTATAGGGTTTGGGAAAGAAGACCACAGGTATAAAGTGCCCTTCAAAGAAGTCCATTTTGTTAGTTAGTTTTCTTTTAGGCTTTATGTTTTTGTGTCCTGAGAACTTTTTAAATGTGATGAGGTCTAAAAATCTTTTCCTACATTTTCAGATAGAAAAATTTATATTTTTAGCTTTCAATTGGGACTAAGAAGGATTTTGAAATACCTTTGTGTGGTTATTTTAATGATATGAACACACAGCTTTTGCAGCACTGCTCCTTTAAAAGAATACCCTTTCCCCATTGAATTGACTTGGCATCTTTGTAAAAGATCATTGGACCATGTGCACCTTGGTATGTTATTGAACTCTCTGTTCTGTTTAATTAATCTATGCTTATGCCAATAAGCACTCTCAATATCTATAACTATGGTAAATCTTGGACTCAGGTAAAAGAAGTGCCTAAACCTTATTCTGCTTTTTTCTGTTTTGGTTGTAGCAGATCCTTTGCATTTTCACTTACATGTTAGAATCATCTTATACGTTTCTATAGAAATTACCTGCCAGGAATTTTTTTGGATTGTACTGAATCTGTATGTATTTTAGGAGAAATGCCACAGAGTCATTAGAAAACATACTTCGTTTGATTTCAATCTCTAAAAATTTGTTTGAAATTCACTTTACGTCTTAGCATATGGTTTATTTTAGTGAGTGTCCCTTTGAAAATGTGATTTCTTTTTCATTTTGAAAATTATTTTTGCTAGATTTAGAATTCTATATGAACAATTTTTAGCACATTAAGCATGTTGCTCCCTTGTCTCCAATGAAAATCCTGTTCTAAATGTGCCATTTTTTTCTTCTATACTTAATGTGTCTTTTTATTCTGCCTAATTGTAAGATTTTCTCTTTATCTCAAAGTTTTTATTTATATCTTATTATGAAACATCTTACAGAGGTTCTTACGTGTTTTCTAGCTTGTGGGTCATCATCTCCTGAGAGGGTCTTCTTTGGACACTATTGTATATCTGGAGTGATCAGCAAGGACTCTTCACTCTGCTAGTAGGAAGGTGTATGATTTCTAGGGCTGAATATTTATAGTTTACTCATTGATCTTGGCCACACTTGTGAAGTTTCATCCTACGCATGTTATTGATGCTTCAGTATTCAGCAGACCTCAGGGAACCCAAGTACAGAATTTGTAGTGCCATTTTTTTCTGTGTAACTTGGAGTCTACTCTACTTTGTGGTTCAAAATATTTTTCTATCTATAAAGCTGGTACAATAAGAGGTATCATCTTATTTTTTCCCAAGGAGCATACTTTTGTTAGTTTGCTTTATTTTCCAGTTATTTAAGTTGGGTATGTTGGATATTGTAGCCTGTACCTCACCAGGCTACTTGCTAAACAAAAGTGTCAGCATTATTGATGGGATTTAATTAGGACTTAAGACTTCATAATACAATATTCAAAATGTCAAGAATACAATAAAAAGTTACTGGGCATAAAAAAAAAGCCAGAAAAAAATCAACTCTTGTGAAAAAGCATTCAACAAATGCCAACACCAAGGAGCTACAGATGTTAGAATTACCTGGCAAAGACTTTAGAACAGCTATTCTAATCATGTTCCAACACACCATCATGATTACCTTGAAATAAATGAAAATAATAGAGAATCTCAGCAAATAAATTAAAACTGTAAAGAAGAACCAAATAAAAATTTTATAATTGAACAATTCATTAACAAAAACTTAAAATAATAATTCAATAAAAATTATAATAAATTGTGAGTAGGGACCTGTAGAACAATAACAAAAGCTCTAACATTTGTGTCATCAAAGTTCTAGTGAAAAAGAGAAAGAGTTTGTTGTTAAAAAAATTAAGAATAACTGAAACATCCCAAATTTGGTGAAAGGTGTAGCTCTATAGACTGAAAAACCAGGGTGACTTTCTAACAGGATAAGCCCAAAATAATTTATTCTAAGACATATCATAACAAAAATGCTTAAAGCTGAAGATTTAAAAAGTATTTTAAACACCAATGGAAAATGATACCTTATCTATAGGAAGATGATTAAAAAGGCTGTGAATTTTTTCATCAAAAACAATGAAACTAGGAGGAAATAGAACATTTTTAATGAGTTAAAGAAAAATAACGATGGACCCTAAATTCCATATTCACTGAAAATAGCTTTCAAAATTGAAGTCATTAAAGACATTGCCAGATGAAGAAAAAATAAAATAATTACTAGAAAAGTTTTTAAAAGAAAGGGTAAGGTATTTGAACATAAGGATGAAG
The DNA here is from genome assembly GCF_987537825.1 of Furipterus horrens. Taxonomy (NCBI): domain Eukaryota; kingdom Metazoa; phylum Chordata; class Mammalia; order Chiroptera; family Furipteridae; genus Furipterus; species Furipterus horrens. The sequence goes on from NW_028327175.1 coordinate 32,779,216, forward strand.
AAATAACAGAAGTAGTAAATGTATGAATAAAAATGAGACTCTTTTCCTTTTAAGATCCTTAAAATACGTCTGATGTTTGAAAGCAAAACATATAACACGTTCTGATAAAGTTTTAAATATGTATTGAAGTAATATATAAGACAACTATAACGTCAAGGATGAAATTAATCTACATGTTTGTAAGGCAAAATATTGATTCTAAATGAACTGTGAAAAATAAAGCATGTATAAGTCTTAGAAAAATATCCAGAAGTTACACATACACACCCATGATATACAGATATGTAATTATATATCCATGTTTTTATATCTTATACATTTGTATCCATATCTACATATCTATTATAACTATCAAGGTTGGTGCAAAAGTAATGTCCAACTTTTTTAAAAGAAAGTTTTAGTAGTATTTATTAAATTTGTGCCTCTTCTTATAATTTTTTAATGTCACAGTGACTAATTTACACCTTATTTTTTCAGATTATCAAAGTATTGTTCATAATCATCCACAATATTTTCACCCATGTTCATCCCATCTAAAGACCACATTAGAAATGTTTTACTCTATGAATTTCATAAAAGTGCCAATACAAGTACAGCAGCAAAGTTATTCAGAGCACTTATGGGGATGATGCAGTGACTGAAGGAAGTTGCAGGATGTGGTTTTCCCATTTCCAAAGAGGGGATTTCAGTTCGAAAAATGAGCCAAAAGAGGGTCATCCAAAAAAACTTGATTTTGAAGTGTTGGAAGCTGTTGTCACAGAAAACCCCACCATTACCTCTAGGGAACTTGCAGAACAATTTAACGTAGCCCATACAACCGTGCTACACCAACTGAAAAGGATCAGAAAGGTTTCAGGAGTTGGAAAATGGGTCGTACACGAACTGTCTCCAGAGAATCTGCAATAGCGTGTTGCTTGTTGTGAATTATTGCTTTTGCGACACCTTCAGGCGCCATTTTCAGGTAGGCTTGTTACAGGTGCTGAGAAGTGGATCTTTTATCAGGAAGTTAAATGCCGCCAATCATGGATCAGTCAAGGAAGAAGAATTCAACAACCAAGAGGAGGTCTTCATCCGAAGAAGATCATGTTGAGTGTATAGTGGGATATGGAAGAAATTATCCAATGTGAACTGTTAGACAACAATCAAACAATTACTGCTAATCTTTACTGTGAACAACTTCATCCTTTGAAAGCAGCTTTGAACCAAAAGCAACCCTCCTTAGTCAACAGAAAGTGTGTCATCTTCCATCACAATAATGTTCATCCTCACACAGCTCAACTCACCAAAAATTTCTTGAAAGAACTTGGTTGGGAAATACTGCTTCATCCTCCATATTCTCCTGACCTTTCTCCTTCTGATTATCACTTGTTTTAGGGACTACAGAATCATTTTGATGGTCTTATGTTGACATCAAGAGAAGAGATTGAAAATGAGTTGGATTTATATTTTGCTTCAAAACCTAAAGAATTTTACAAGCGTAGCACTTATAAGCTAGTTGACAGATGGAATGAGGTTCTAGAAAACAAAGGAGGTTATATTAACAAATAAATATTTCACAATCATGGGCTTTTTCATTTTTAAAATAGACCTTGAAATCGGACATTATGTTTTTTGCACCAACCTTATATATTTATCTACTCTAGAGTCAAAATTTCAACAGATGAACTAAATTTGAGTACTAAAAAATGTGAATAACTCTACAAAGACAGAAAATAGAAAACAGAGGAGCAAAAACAGAAGAAATAAAGGGAAATAAAGAATAAAATGGTAAACCTAAATCCAAATATATCAATAATCACCTTAAATGTAAATGGCCCAAATATATATACCAATAAAAATATAGAGGTTATCATAATGGATTAAAAATGGCTCAACTATACAATGTCTATAACAAACTCACTTAAAATTGGATGATATAGACAGTTTAAAGTAAAAGGATGGGAAAAACATATACCACAAAAGCACTAAGTGGAGCTAAATAGAACCATCAGCCAACTGGGCCTAACTGAGATTAAACAACACTCCACCCAACAATTAGTATGCATCTTTTTCAAACACACATTTAATGTTCACCAAGATAGTCCATATCCCTCATCATAAGACAAACCTTAACCAATTCAAGATAATCAAAATAACTCAAAATATCATTTTAAACCATCATAGAATTGAACGATAAACAGTAAGAGAAAAATATCAAGAAAATCTCCAAACAGTTGGAAATTACCTAACATACTTCTAAATAATCTATGGGATGAAGGAGGAGGTGTCAAAGGACATTAAATAAACCAGGCAGTGAAAGAAAAATGCCACATGATCTTACTTAATACAGGAAACTAATGAACAAAACAAACAAACAAGTAAAATAGAACCAGAGGCATGTAAACAAGGAACAGACTGACAATGACCAGAGGGGAGGGGGAAAAGGGGAGAAAAAAGGGGAAGGGGTCTAGTCAAGGAACTAGTGTAAATGACCCATGGACATGGGCAACAGGGTGGAGATTGACTGTGAGGGTGGGGTGGGGTACGGGAAAGCAATGGGGGAAAAATGGGACAACTGTAATAATAATAAAAAATAAAAATAAAATAAATAAATAAATTTAACAGGGAAAAAAGGCATCTTGAATAAAATTTAAATTAAAATACACCATAACAAATCATGGGATGTACTTGAACACAGTGCTTTGAGGGAAATTTATAGGATTGGAAATATGTATGAGAAAATAAGGAAGGTTTCAAATAAAAGATTCATGCTTCTTCTTTAAGAAACCAGAAAAAAAGCAAATAACACAAATTAACAAAAGACCAGAAAATAATAAAAATAAGGCAGAAATCCATTAAATTGAAAATAGACACATAGAGAAAATTTTAAAAAAAAAACTGAAAGCTGCTTCTTTAAAATGATCAATAACATTGATAAATTTCTAGTTAGGCTAACAAGAAAAACAGAGAGAAAAGATACAAATTATCAATATCAAGAATGAAAGAGCTGACATCATCCCACAGACATTAAAGGGATAGAAGGGGAACACAGAAGACAACTATACACTAAGAATATCATCAACTTATGAAAAAAGGGTCCGATTCCTGGAGAAAAATTATATAAACCTTGATAACTAAACAGTAAAACAACCATCTAATTAAAAATGAGCAAAACATTTTGATAAACATTTCACCAAGGAGGAAGCAAATAGCACATGAAAAGATGTCCAATATTGTTAGTTGTCAGGGGGAATGCAAGTTAAACCCATGGTGAGATAGTACCACACACTGGTCAACACTGCTAAAATAAAAGCAAGTTACAATTTTAAGAGTTGGTGAAGATGAGGAGCAACTGGAACAAGGATTGCTGGTGGCTATAAAAAATAATACAGCATTTCTGGAAAGCAATTGGGCAGTTTCTTATAAATTTAACTATATATTTACCTCATGAGCCAACAATTCCACTCCTGGGTTATTATCCAAAGAAATTTTACATCCACACGAAAACCTGTGCACAAATATATATGGCAACTTTATGTGTAGTAGCCAAACACCCAAAGTGTCCTTTGCCAGGGAAATGGATTACAGGCTCTGGGACAGCCACTGTATGGAACATGACTCAACAGGAACAAGGGATGTGCTACTAATACATGAGACAACTGAGTCTCAAGGACATTGTGCAGAATGAAAGAAACCACTTACAAAGTTTACACACTAGATGGTCCCGTTCATAGCCATATGACATTTTCAAACTGGCAAAACCATGATGGAGAATAGATAAGGGTTTGCTAATTGTTGGAGTAAAGGGGGAGATATAACTACAGAGTGGTAGACAGAGAGTTGAGGTGGTTTTTAATGTGACATCACTGCTCTGGGCAGTGACTGTGATAGTGTTGGCACTGCACACCGAAAAAGCAATCTTATTCTGTGATAATTTAATACCTACACTCAAGGAAAAAAAAATCAAATGGCCATTAATAGCAGAATGGCTAAGTAAATTATGGCAATATCACTTGCTAAAATATTAAAAGGATAGTCAAAACAATTGCAGCAACATGAAAAAGCAAGTTTGTAATAATATTAAGTAAAATAGGTTACCCTGCAAAATTATGAATTATAGTTAATCTATGTAAGATTTCAGCATGTACAAAATAAAAGAGAATAGACGAGGTGGTAAGAAATGTTTTGCAGAATCATGGGTGATTTTTCTTTCATGTTCTTTCCTAGAGTTATTATAAGGATGGTATACAATTTTATGATGTTAAAAATGATTTGGCAAATATAAATTATTAAAATTTGCTGTTATGATAGACTACATATAAATCTCATACAGAAATGCAAAACTTTATAAAATGAGTTCTCTATTAAAAAATTACCATCTATGTACAGGTGGCTTGAACATCTTTATTATCTGGTCTTTGTTTCTTCTCCGGGGATGTGATTTTATAACTTTTTCCACATCACAGTGGTGGAGTTAAGAAATTACCAATAAAGTGCGTACTTGGCTTGCCACAAAAATAAAGAAATCTGTTCAAGGTGAGATATTGTTTGTGAATTAATAACTTTACAGTAAACACCTTTAACATTGTGAAATTAATAATATCAGGAGAACTGAAGGTTTTTTTCAGGTCTAAGGATTTTGTGACATAGCAAACCATTTTTTTCAAATTAGGTAGAAAGTGGAATGAAACATCTTTATTCCATTGGTGGGTTTTTTTGTTTTGTTTTTAGTCTGGTGAAGACAAAGACATGTGAGTAGTTTAGAGTAAGCTTTCAATCATTTCTTTATCAATTCAGCTTATACGAGGTCTCAAAATGTCAAGTAGCCAAGAATTTTCCACTCTCAGGCGCTGGGAAAGGATGCATTTAGTATTAGTCAAAATGCACTTTGAGAGCTCAAGGGCAGACCTATGATTAAAATGTCTCAGCACAAATGCAGCGCTGGCCATGGGGTATTACCTTTTGTTAGAGGAATAAACAGTCCTAGCTGGTGTCCCTGAATTGTGCATGGGGAGGTGCGTGAGGGTGCCTTAGTGTGGACTCAGGTGCATGCACACGCACATGCACACGACACGTTCTCAGTGAGCAATCGCACAGCTACTTCTGTTGCCCACTTATTACACACCCGGGCTGGGGACTGAGACACAGAAATAGGAATTAATTCAGATCAGCAAGATCAAAGAATGCTGAGAAAAGCATCTGTTTGGGCTAGAGGCTAAGTCTATAAAAACTAAACCAACAAACCCCACTGACAAACGAACCATCCCCAATCCTGAATGTGACCCCCTCGAGGATCCCCAGTACAGAGTCAGAGGGGGATCATTTGACAGCATTTGGGGGTCTGGCCTTCTCTCTGGTTGTTCTTGCTGGCGTCTCTGACAGAGCAGTGTTGTGACCCATAATTGCAGCAGATCCACAGCAGGTTTTGAGTAGCTTTTTGAGCTGCGATGCCCAAGCCGCCCCCATCTGCCGCAGCCCCCTGGGCCTCCCATGGGGGGTCCTGGCTAATTTTTCAGTCAATTAGCAGAGGGCTGCTTTTGTTCTGCCGGCGCAGCCCCTGGGCTCTGCTTACACTCGAGCTGGCCTTCAGATGGGGTGGGTTTGGAGAAGCATATTGTGTTGGTTTTTTCCATGACCTTGTGACACTGCTGGGCAAACGTTATCTCAGTAATCGCAGCGATTTGCTAGAAAGCTGGGCAGGCCAAGCTTCCCTTTCCCTCTTGGGTCTGAGTCTGTGTGTTGGGGATGGGTACGAGTAAGCTGTTTTAAATAAAGCACATATTTGTATTTTGTGACCCTGCACATCTCATCTCAAGTGTATTCATTTTTTAAATCAGTCACCTTGTCTAGGATAAGATAGGGGTTGTCGAATTGCGGTAGAAACAGATTAATTTGGGTGAAATGTAGTTTGTTCCAATGAACCCTGCCACAGGTGGCTTAGCTCCCATCAGCCTCAGAGGGGTTCCCGTTGCAGCCTTGGGGAGTTCTGGACAACACACACCTTGACCTACAAAGTCTTCTTAGTTCACAAACCTTAGTCACCTCTTGACTCAGTTTCCCTGGGCACGACAGGAAAGAAGGCAATGTGGGGAGTGGGCGAGTTTGCCTAAAGGAGCTCACAGGGTCCAGACCGCTGCTGAGAGGGCTGTCAGTCTTGGTCTCCCTCTGCCTCCCGGAGCAGCCAATGGGGTGACCCCAGCATGGAGCCCCTGCTTCTCCTCCTCCTTAGGAGGCCTCCTGCCCCCACACCCTTGCCCAGCACACTCTCTCCACCATCCTTTCTTCTCAGCAAGCTGGGAAAACACTACCAGTTCCAAAACGTGATGCCCTTATTAACCCCAGTCGCCCAACAGGTTTTCACTGAGGGATGTTTGCACGGGCCACATGCATTTTGTGCTCCTTTCTGCAATGATCACTTATAAAGCAGCAGCCGTCGGGTCTGTGACACTAAATCATAGTTTATTTCCCTCCAAAATAAAAACTGTCTTCAGTTTCTATTTTCATGATGAAACATGCTCCGAGTCCTACATACAGCCTGGCTTTCAGTTTTTCAAAGAAAGCATTTGTAAAGAAAATCCAGCCTCTAGTTCATCTCCTTCTATTTCTAGAAGTACCTGGCTTTTCCACCACAAGCTCCTGGTGATGTTAATTGCCCTACGTGCCCTTTAATTAGGCGGTGGCTGGGAGGACTGTGGAGCACCCTCCTGGGGATCCTCCCAGAGCTTCCCTCTGCCTGCGGCCACAGCGATTTTCAGCCGCTGAGTGTGAGCTTCCAGGAGGCTCAAACGGCCTGCTCTGTTCACAGCCCTTCTTCAGTTTCTCCTGCAGGGCGTCCAGCAAGTTCATCCTCCCTCACTTTTCATCTACCCAGCGTCTCAGCTATATCTTCCTGTAGTTAATAAATATACTTTTTCTCAGGGTTAAGCAATAAAATATTCACCAGGTCTGAGCTGGGGTTAACAGATTTCTGAAAATTTCATTGCGTGACAGCCTGTCCTGCATAATCTCCTCAGCTGTCTCATGTTCTGGGGCAGAAATGATCTTAGGTGTCACTCTAATAGTCTAGAATTACACTTGTATCACTGTCGCCAGCATATGGGGCGGTGTATACCCCTAGGCCCAGCTCCCTCTCTTTCACGGATTTTAAAATTATAACATTTGGCAAAGCCAGCTCCGATGGATAGTGCACTCTCTTTCCACAGCGGTGACAAAAGGGGCCACCAGAGGCATGACCAGAGTGGCCAATCATGGTGCTCTTTACGAGGTAATGAGAGGGGCTCCCTCATCTTAATAACGCCTGAGGCCCGGGAGGCCTGGAGCAAGTCTCCACTTAATTATACAGTCTTCATCTTAAGTGCCCTGTTCACAGGAGGGCTTCAGCTGCTCAGACCTTGGGTGGGGGTGGGGGGAAGTCCCCTCCTCCAACAAACATATTGATCGCCGGACAGTGCATGGTTTGGAGGACTTGGCCCGATAATGCAAAGGGAGACAGAAAAGAGCAGCAGCAGGGGCACCCGAGCGTCTTTCTCTGCCAAAAGCCATTTATACTAATGGGTCCGTGGGGGTGGCGATGAGAAGAAGCAGCAAGGGGAGCAGAGAACAGTACTGGTAGCCCATTCAATTAAGGAAAAAAAGGAAACACTGCAGAGGAAACAGAACGCAGATCCGATCGGACCATGTCTAAATCTGTGGGAAATAAAGAACGTGGTGAGAGCTCTGTCCAGCACTTGTTGCTGAAAGGACAGTATATCGTGTGAAGATGAACGGTTGTCCCCGCGTCCCAGCTGTCATGATTTAGGATAAGGAGCGGTAAACACTGGTCGTGAGGGCACTGAGTGAGCTCTGCCTTTCCTGCCTTTCCTCACACTTCATCCTGCTAACTGCATGGCTCAAGGCCAGCTTTTGGGGGGGCATCTCTGTGCCCCTGTCTAGGGAAGACTAGGTCCTGTGAAAACAACCTGTCCAAGGTACCCTGCCCTTCTGAGGGAGCCCCATCTAATTATGCCATTCATCCTAAGCTATCAGGGAAGGCAGCAGCTTGACTCAGAGCCTTGAGAGTGGCCTCGCACCAAGGACACTCACTCTGGGCATTAGGACAGGCCATCCCTCTGCAGTCACTGCAGAATCAAGGACCAATTTTAGCCATTTGTCAATGTCAGCATGGCTTTTCTTTGCAAGAAGTGGTCACATTTCACATTATTGCTCATTGTCTTGTCTTTTGCCAGCCGCATCCTTGAAGCTGTGGTTCGGCGCCTTCTTGTGGTGATTGTTTTTCTGTCTTATGCTTGGCTTATTCTGCTCATGGAGGGTTCTGCTCCATGAGGAGAGGTGAAGTGTTTGTCTGTGTGCAAGTGTGTGCATGTGGATACACATGGCCATGGGTGCATGGCACTGCATAGTAGTAACTCCTGACCCTTGGGGATGGCAATGACAACAATACCAGACCTTGCTAAGACTGGGTGCAGAGATTCACCATTTAATCTGAACACCAGTGGTCACTGCTATAAATTGAATTGTGCCCTCCCCCAAACTCACGTTGAAGCCATAACTCTCTAAAGACATAGGGTCTTTAATGAGATCATTAAGGTTAAACGAGGCCATAAGGATGGAGGCCCAATCCTCTGAGACTAGTGTCACCCTTATAAAGGAAGAAGAAACACCAGAGCTTACTCTCTCTACAATGTGAGGACATAAAAGATGGCCATTAGCAAGCCAGGAACAAAGGTCTCACCAGAAACCAAACCCTGCCAGGACCTTGATCTTGAACATTCCTTCCTCTGTGTGAGAAAATGAATGTCTGTGGTTTGAGTCACCCAATCTGCAGTGCTTTGCTCCAGCAGCCCCAAGAGCCTAAGGCCTTCAGTAGCCATCATAGATGGACCAAGGTGTGCTCTCACAGAAATTCAGCCTTACTTGCTGGTAAAATTTCACCGGCATTTTGGGGTCTCTCAGCTTCATTTACGTATACCTCTGAGGACAACACATTATGCAAATGCATATTTCAGGCAGTGCTCCCTTTTTCCGTACCAAGTTTGACACGCAGAACCCAGGATCTTAGCATGTGCCCTGGTGCTGAGGTCGTTCTCACTCTTCCTGCATTGCAAGCAGAGGGTTATGGTCTGAAAAGAGGCGTGTGCTGTTTGTATATTCAGTCTGTGGTGTGTATATGCAGCCAACATGTATGGGTCCCACAAGAAACTCTTTCCCCTGTTATTTTAGTGTTGAGGGAATACATTTAACCACAGTAAGAATGAAATGCCACTGCACACATCTCCTGGGTTGGAAGAGGCAAATTACAGATGCTAAGTATTTGATTCCTAATAAATGAATGGAAAAACCCTCAGAGATTAATTCTAGCCTGGAATCCTTATTTTAACAGGTTAAATACCTGAGGCAGAACATAACTAAGTGCATTGCCCTCTGTGTTGGTGAATCCGTGAGGAGAGACTTGGGGTTTTGATAGAATCTTTTCACCTTCCAGGGCTCTGCAAACTTGGGCTCCCCAACTCTTGCCCTATAAACTTGCTGTGGCCCTTTCTTAACTAATCTCCATCCAATGGCCCATTGACATCAACTGTCTGTAATTGGGAGGTTGTGCCCCTGTAGACATTTCTCTTATTGAATGTATTCAAATTCTGATTACACTGATTGTTTTTCCTGCCTAAATGGCCACTTCCTCGCCAAAAATGAACTAGGCTGCCTAGCAACAGCATTGAAATATGGGGACCAGTTTAAGCAAAGCTGTGGGGATCAGGATGCAAATGTTTTGTGAGAAGTGGGAAGATGATGCTTGACTGAAGAGGTATTATAGCAGGACATGAGGCTCAAGTGTGAGATGTGACCCAGGGAATGAAGAATGTGGCCCTTGTGAGTGATAGGGGCCAGCCAGGTCCTCAGTCAGGGCAGCTCGGGATGAAATGATTGTCCTCTGGCAGAAGCGTGTTGCACAATAAAGTGAAGGGTTTGAGAAGAGTGAGACTAAGGGCAAAAGACTGGGCAAGAAATGTTGGCACAATGTCCAGCATAAGCTGAGGAAAACCTGGAATAGAGCTGTGGCCAACAGTATAGGGAGCACAAGGAAATGTTTAATTAATCAAATGAATGATTATCTGATGGATTCAGGGAGTCCGGATTTAGGAAGTGAAAAAGGTACAAATGGTACCAAGTGTTCAAAATTTGCACAAAGACACCTCCAGTGAAATGAATGAGGCTGAGAGAAGAATGGGCTCTCAGGGGATCTGGTAGCAATCTAGTTTTATTCATCTGGAGTGGACGAGGATAAGGGACGTTTGACAAGAGGACTGTGTTCAGATGAAAGACACCTAGGGCATGTAGAAGTGCCTGTGACCACCTCACAGGGACGGTTGAAATTCTAAGAATGAGTGAGAACAGTGGCAGTATGGGGATGTGATTTTCCACAAGAAAGCGTGAGTGAGAAGCGTCATTCCAGGCACTGAGGTGTCGCCCACAGGAATTTGTTAAACTCTGTTTCAGTGCTCACTTTGTGGAATGGCTTCTTATCTAGGAAAGCTACTTACTGGAGAGGAAGCAGCAGTTCAGTACATACACAGTCACTCTGTTTAGTTTGCATTTTCTACTTTAGAGGCACCATCACCTTTAATTTAAAAATGAAAATGTGGTTGGTATAATTATCTTCATTTTACAGATGAGAAATCTGATGTTTGCAGAGACAGTGACTGTTTTGAACACCTTGTAGGTGGTAAGACAAAACTACAATAATCTATCCCAAACTGATGCATTCCCCCCAAAATTCCTGTGGGAACAGGACCTTCATGCAGTGGGACAGTCTAAATCTCCAGTGTCTGTGCTATTTCATGAAGAGCCACTTGCATGAAGCCATGCATGTTTTTAGAAGGGTGTAGTGTGCAGCAGAAATGAGAACATGTCTCTGAGAAGCTGCCATTGCTGTTGTAAGCATTAAGGCAAATGGGAATGACCAGGGCAGGACATGGCAGAGTGATTTAGTGACCGGAAAACAGTGATCTGGCTTTACTCTGAGTCACAACAGACTGTTTGCTCAGCACATGCATGCACAGATACCACCCCCCCCCCCACACACACAGACTCACACACACAATTACCAACCGTAGCCCCCAGGAGCATGACCTTGAACAACCATTGGTTTTCACATACACACCTTCATGATATTGTCCAGAAATGTTAAAGAGTTAAAAATCTGGTTTTCTAGAAAATTCTACGCATAAGCATACTCAGTAGTTAGGAGAGAAAGCGGAAGTCAAACATGGTGGTACAAAAGCCCATATGAAAGTCTATTGGGATGTTATCTATCTGTTATATGAAAAAGTGAACCTGGGGTGTGCCTTTACAATGACAAAAATGTACATGTGTCAAAAGTCAGCATATAGCATTTGAAGGCTACCTATGTACTTGAATCTTAAGATCACAATGACACAGTAGGTACATGTAACACTGTAAACCTAAAAATAAAGGCCAAAGTGAGAGGCAACAAGCATTTATTTAAATTTTTTAAAGCTATTTGGGAAGCACTAATTCAGGCTGAAAATCCAAATAGTGTTATGATTAGGAGACAAAAGCAAGGGACGTTTATGAGAAAAGGAAGGGGAATAATTACATCATTAGAAGAAAGACATTTCTACTGGTGCAGAAAAGGTAACTAATGATGCTAATTCTAAACAATGTTTTTATTTTTTCAGTCCAATAGTCATAATAACTGCTTTCTCGTTACCTTTGCAAACAGTTCTTTGCGATACAGTGTTGCCCTAGACCTAATCCAAAGTTTATTTTCCCTAGTTTCAAGCTTCCAAAGGTTTGAGGAGTGAGATGTGTAAGACAGTCTCCGTAGTTTCCTTTCTGCTGTTTTGTTTTTTAAACACTGCTGCCTTGCTAAGTGATTTTGAGATTTCCAAGGAAAGGGTTTAAGTCCTAACAAAACTTCTTGGGGAAATAAACTTGAATAACAGCTAGAAGTAGACTGTTTTAAACCAAGTGCTTACTAGCTGTTCTTATATCTAACACATATGAAAGATATTTCTTTATAAAAATCAAGAAAGTCATTATTGGTCCTGAGATCTGAAGCCATGAAAAGACCTTGACTGCAGGTAATGTGTATTATGAATCCAATCAAACTTTTGTATGTTTTAAAAACTATGAGTAGCCACATAAGACAATATAAAAGGAGAGTCTGTGACAATTGACATTGAAATTGACTCATTGTTTTTCATTTTTAAAGAGCATAATACAAACATGAAACCATTCTTAGGAGTAAAAAATCATTGAGAATTGCTAATTAATTTAATTCTTTATTAAATGAACATTTTAGAAGAATTGCATAAAATATTTAACCCTGGGGCTATTTTGCATAGTCAAATGACAATGAAATAAGGTTACAGAGGAAGAAATAAGGTTACAGAGGAAAAAATAAGTCAATTTTATTAGATGTACCCTTGAATGCTGCACAGATCTTTTCCAATGTGCTCAAAATAAATGGCCATTTCAGGCACATAGCACTTAAGAAAAAACACAATTTGTATTCTGTTTCCAGTTATGCAAATCTGGATTTTTTTGGTATGTGTTCACTTTCCTTATGAAGTAAAAGGACCAATATGTCTAGTAGTTAATAAAAATGAGGATTATTTAAAAATAAAATAATTCTGTAGAAAGCTTTTTAAATTAAAATATCTACCCCCATAATATACTGAAAATGTTAATTAACAAATAAGATCTAAATTTCCACCTAATACCAATGTAATACTCTGTGCTTGCACTTCTGTGAGGACAAATCATGGGTGTGTGTGCTGTGGTGGATTGAAAGACAACTCTGTTTTTTTCTCTTTTGTTTTCTTTTTCATAGTGTTAAAGCAATAGTCAGGGAATCAATGATGGAAACATAGGTTGTGTTTTCAGAGAAACTATGGAACTGTCAATAACACAGCATTGAGAAAACGGCATTTACCATGTTGAGATTCACATTAAACTGTTTCTTATAAGCATACACCATTCAAATGTGTGATGCAGATAAATCCAGCTTGGAATATAGCATTGTTGAAGGTCCCATCAGTCTTGTGTGATGTGCTTGGTGATGACCCCTCAGACGTTTGTGTTCCATGGGTCCCATGGCATCAGTAACAGACCCACAGCTGAAATCAGAATCTCTCTGACTAAAAAAGAGGTTGTGAAGAGATGAATTGGAATAATAGTTAACTGCGTCATAAGATTGTTTCTGTTACTTTGATGTTCTACTAGGACTTAAAAAGAGAAGGTAATAAGGTAGTTAGTTTTTGCACTCCTTTGCATCGACGATTTGGATGTAATTGTTGAAAGTGCAAGTTTCTGGAAGTCACCTTCTTGCTAAACTCTAAATTTCAGCCCATTGAATGGATGTGGGGTGAGGAGAGAGGAGTATTGGGGATGACATGTGCTGTGGGGTGGGTTATGGGAGGACTGATCTGCAAGTGAGAAAGAGGGAGTCTGAGTTGTATCCAAGACTATTAGGAGGACAGTGATTTGTGGCTCCTTAGGGCAGCTGGGAGTTGGTTTCTGATTCTCTGGTTGGATCTCAGTGGTGAGTGTCTCTAGTGGCCCCTGAGGAATGAGAACCCTTGTCACTGGACTTCAAGCTCTGGCAAACAGCTCTGGGCAAGCATGGTGAAGACTAGAAGAGCTAGCTGTCCTTAGGGTGCCTCTTGGGTAGAGCAAGACAAAACTCCTTGTGATGACCAAGGACCACATACCTATTCCCTCAAGTCCTGGTGGAAGGGAGACACAAGCATTTCCAGGAATCTGGAAAGGGGTGATATTCCCAAGAATGTCTGGATGGAATTTTCATCCATCTAGATAATATAAGTTCAGAAATAGATGTTTTTTGCCTAAAATATTGAAACAAAAAAATTAGAGTGGACTTCACACACACACACAAATATACATATGCAGATAAATACTTAAATATATATTTGTGTGTATATAAAATGAACAAATATTAACTGCACAATTCGTTGGATTTTATACAATATTCAGATCAAGAGCTACAACTTCTCTGAAGCCTTAGGAGAATTTACAGCTAATCAAAACACTATTACCTCCACCCCTCTAAATATCCTTATTTTGGTTTTATCACTCTTTGGAACTTCATGACACTGTTCTCCTTTGTCTTTTGATCAATGTCTCTTGTTTCTGGTAGTAATTCATCCTTTTTACATTTATTGTACAAATACATTACAATGTACTTACTCACTCTACAGTTGAGGACAGCTTTTGTTTTTTCCATGTTGGGTTGTTATGAAAATACTTGGGTTACCATGAATGTGGTTGTATCAGACTGTGGTCCAGGCATGTATTTGTTTCTCTTGGGTTATATTTAGGAGTGGATTCTGTGGTTGGCATATATTTACCTTTAGTGGATACATCCAAGCCAAAGTTGCTGTGCTAATTTACACTCCACCCAAGAATGTGTAGGTCTGTCATTCCCATCAACAGTTGGTATTCTTGGTCATGATTTTATTTTAGCCATTTTGGTGGATGTGTATCTGTTAGTGTCACATTGTGGCTTAATTTGCATTTCAGTGATATACAATGACATGGAGCTTTTCACAATTTATTTGCCATTTGGGTAATCTCATTTGTAAAGTGACACTTTATGTCTTTTGCTAATTAAAAATTGGTGTATTTTGTTGGTTGATTTGCAAATGCTTTTCATATAATCTGGATAAAAATCTTTTGCTGTATTGTAAATGCCCTGTCCTGGCCTATTGCTTGCCTTTTCATTCTCCTTAATGGAGGTTTTTATTTTGTTTTTGTTTTTTTTTTGTTGTTATTTTTTTAAACAGAATTTCTTCATTTTAATGAATTATGAATTATCAGTTGTTTATGGGTGTATGTTCTGTTTAAGATGTCTTAGGCTATCCCAAAGATATGATGATAATCTCCAATGATTTCTTCAGGAGGTTTTACTCTATTATCCTTCACAATCAGTTCTACAATGTTTTCCTAAAAAGTAATATTTGTATATTGTGCAAGGAAGGGGCCAATGTTTGTTTTTTCTTGCATGGATGTATAATATAGCTTCAGCATTACGTACTAAGAAGAGCATACTTTCTCCAGCAAAATGCATTAGTGTCTCTTTCATTATTTAGGTGATTTGCACTTGTGTGCCTGTGTCTGGACTCCATTCTGTGGTAGTGATCTATCGTTTATCCCTGGATAATAACTCCCTGATTGGTTTCTATAGTTTTATAGTGAGCCTTAATCTCTGGTTATATAAATTCATTAGCAGTTTTCCTCCTTCAGGTCGTATTACATTCTAGATCCTCTACATTTTCATATACATTTTAGATTCAGGTTGTCAATTTCATAGAATGCCTGCTGAGATATTGATTATAATTACATTGCCTGTATTAAATTTCATCAGTTTAGGGACAATTGACTTCTGAATACCTCCAATTCAAGATTATGGTATATTTCTCCACTTAGTTAAATGTTCTTTAACTTCTCATTAATGTTTTATAGTATATACATATGAAGGTCTTGCACATATGAGGTAGGACCCCAAAAAACAAAATTATCTTCTGGAGGGTAGGCTCCTTGTAATACAGGCTTCTCCTACTAGCTGAGTGTTCTAGGAACCCATCTATATCAGTTTGCCAGCTGGTGTAGTTGTGAGAGGCTGCATTTGACTTCAGTGAAAATTTTTTGAAGACTCTTTCAACATGCTTGCCCATTTCACGATGAGCGATTTATGAGTGCACCTTCCCACACCTTGCTGAGTGTTGGGTAGTTTTTGATTGAAAACAGCATGACCTCATGCCCAACCCTCCCTGTCCACCTGATCTTGCTCAGAGCACTGTTTTTGTTTTTTTGTTTCCCCAGATGAAAAATCTTCCTCAAAGGGAAACGTTTTGCCAATATGGAAAAGATGAAACAAGAAATGACAGAAGCACTAAAAGACATCAAAATCAACAATTTCAAAAAACTGTTTTGAGCAGTGGAAAAACAGCTTGATAGGTGTATTTCATCAAATGGAGAGTACTTTGAAGGTGAATGAAGTTTAAACATGTAAAAATAAATATACAATTTTTTTTTACAAATAAATTCTGTTTTGGGGGGATTCCCCCATACTCTGTTAGATTTATTGCTAAACATTTGATTATTTTGTTCATTTTATATTCTTATTTTAATTTCCAATTGCTTGTGAACTTCTCTGTTATGTAGTTTTGATTTCTAGTTTATTTTAACTGTTTCAAATAGAATAACTATATGCTTTTAATTATTTGAAACATGTTGACAGTTTCTCTATGGCTGGAGCATGATCTGTTTTGGAAAACTTTCTATGGGTACTTAAAATGTTTTTTCTGTAGGTGTTAAGCTTCGAGTGTGTATGAGTTAGGGCAAGTTGTTCTACTGTGTTATTCAAATCTCCTTTGTACCAATTTTTGTTTGTTTGTTTGTTTTCTCATTATTGAATCAATTAATGAGGAAAATGTGTTAAGATCTCCACTCAAGACACTGTATTTGTCTTTTTTCCCCCTTTTAGTTCTATCACTTTTTGTATTAAAAAATTCAAAGGTATGCTTTCAAGAAAGTAGTAATTTAAGATTGTTGTGTCTTCTACTAGCCTGATCTATTATCATCTGGAAATGTGTCTTTTTCTCTCTACTAACTTGGTTCCATAAAATCTCCTTTGTCTATTTTTAGTGACACTGCATCTATTCATTTTTCTTAACATATGTCTTCCTTTCCTTTTCAATGTCGACATAACTGTGATTTTAATTTAAACTGCATTTTTATAAAACACATATAACTGCATATTGCTTCTTTTTATTCAGAATGACCATTTTTTCTTTTAAGTAAAATTTAGTTTATTTACATTAAAATTAATCATTGATATCATTGGATTTAAATCTATTATCTCACTATTTGTTTCCTAATTTGACTATCTGTCCCTTTATTTCTCCTTTTTTTTTCCCTTTTGGATAAATCAGATATTTCTGTTCCATTTACTCTCTTCATTATCTGTTAGGTAGCACAGTCTTATATTACTTTTTCAGACATTGCCCTAGAGATTTCAATGTGCAACCCTGACTTAGCTTTTCTTTTATAATATTCTGAACAATATGAATAACTTTCAACCACTTAATATTATTTACCTATGCCTTCCCTTTTTCTCCTTGTTGGATGTATATACTTGTACTTTCTAGTTCACTTTATTCCTTCTATAGTGCCATGTTTCTATTTAAAATAATTTTTCTTTAGCTGGAAAAACTTTCCCTTTCCTTTTCTATTTATCAAATATTAAGTCTTCTGGGGATGAATTCCTTCAATGTTTGTCTAAAAACCATAGGCCAGTTTTATTCCAGTGTTGTAATAGACTTCTGCATCTGAGTAAAAGATAAAGAAGTTGGCTTATGAGTAGAAGACACATGTACAAAAAGTGTGTATCTGTAATAACCAGACCAGACCAACTCACTCTCAGCTCTGAGGAAACTTTGTAGAACTCATACATGTTAATTGCATGTTAAGAAGTGGCCTGTTGGGACCTGCTTATGATGGATTATAGTGGGAGATACTGATATTGGTGAGATCAATAAGGAGGTTTTCATGACTTCCAGCTAAGGGGCACTTGAAATTTAGCTTGTGGTACAAATGTTTTGAAAGACTAATAAGTTAATGTGTTTGAGGGTAGAGAGGCTAATGATAAGAAGAAGCAAAAGAAATGAACTGCATGGCTGGGAAGATGATGATGCATGAACATAAGTGGGGATTCAGGAACACAGCTGCTTTCTGCAAAGTAAAGGGAAGGATGCTGTGTTGGAGGCTCCATGGGCCACCTTGTTAGAGTTGCTTGGTGGATAGACAGACTCAAGGCTGGGTGTTGGGAAAGGGCAAGATCTATAGACTTAGAACTGTCTACATATGCCACCTTTGGAATGATAGGCTTGAGTAAGACAATATAAACTCAGATAGAGATTATTAAATGCATTTATGGTTCAGAGGAGCCTTAGAAGACTGGCCAGTTTTACTTTGGCCATAGTAGCCAAATTATATTACCTAGATTATGGCAGGTGTGAGCCAACCCATTCTCTCTCCTCATTCTATGATAGCTCTCAAGCTCTTCATCCTTCATTTGTATTTTGTTTGGGGTGGTTGTAACCTTGCTGACCCTGATTTGTTATGTTCTTCATTACTCAAGAGTTCTAATATGTTCTCAAAATGAATGTATCAGTGGGAAGCTAAGGCCATTTGGTGGAGCTAGGTGACAAGTCTTTATTCATTCCTCAAGCATTAGCCTTCTCAACATCAGCCACATACTGAATATAGATAGATCTGGGAAACCAACCAACCTGTGACATCAGCAAAAAATGTTTGAGTTTGGCTTATCTGATAGACAAGCAATAATTCTCATTTTATTTAATTGGAAATGTAAAGAGAATAATGGAATAATGTTTTATTTGTGCAAGAACTACCTTTCCAATTCCATTATGTATGTATAATTCACTGAGATCCTTGCCATGTTTTACCTATTATTTCTTTTTTTCCCCTCTTGGAAAGTTACACAATTTATTTTTATAACATTTTAATGTAAAACTAACACCATATTGTAAGCAAGACTTCATAGTTTACATAATTTCCTTAGATTTATTGCTTGTGGTTCTGTGTATAAATCATAGCAATACCACAAATTAGAAATTGCTTCTCTACCTTGTCCATTATATTTACAGATAGGGTAATAATTACTAAAGTATTCATTTTCAAAGTCTCCTGGTTTGACTCCAATCTCATTCATTATGATTGCATTATTTCTGTAATGCTGCTTATTAGTTGGTGCCAATCAATATTATGTGTTCACTATGTGGCAGCTAAGTCATGTAATAGATATAAAGTTCTATGAGTCACATTCTTTACAAGAGAGACAATTGCCTGTGAATGAAATTAATTGAAGAATTTTTCATGTGTATTTTTATAATTTTATTTACTATGGTGTGACAAGAAGTAGCTCAGAGACTTAGACATATAGAGAACATTAGTGACATCTAGGAGGCCTCAATTTTCTCATTTAAAAATAAACTTACCCTAAGTCAAGGTTTTTAATCTATGGTTTTCAGAGTCCTCAGTTTCCTTGGAGGTAATTGAGGGAAAGTCTGTGAGAATTCGGGGCCTTCTCCCTACATGACTAAGTGTGCTACGTCTTTATAAGCTCCTTGCCCGAGGCCCCCAAATACGTGTTGGTGCCTGAAGGGTAAGAAGGAAGGGAAGGGACTTTGTTAAATGAATGAAGTGCACCTTAATGCATGCACCAAGCCTTGCCTTCTGGGGAAATGAAAAGTACTGAGGCAATGTTCTCATATCAACAATCTCACACTTTACAGAGGACAGACAGAGGACATGAATGCTGTGAGGCCAGCCAGTTAGAAATAAGCAGAAGGTGGTGTGAAGACACCGAGGAAGGCTCCTCACTCAACAGGTCAATGGACCTGAGGTCAGGGGAAGATATAGGGCAATTAGTTCTTACCCTAGAGTAGCCTGCATTATTATTTTATCCAGAAGTTTTAATTAATGCTTCTTGAAAGTGAGTGAAGAAAAGATGCCCAATACCCATTAAAGAGGAAGAAGTGGCTGGGAATGGGCTGATGGAAACTAGCACAACTGAGAAGAATTATTCTGAAAAGCTTGAGTTCCCATAGGTGACATTGGCCAAAGCTAATGCACACTCACCTGGGCCAAAATTGGAGCCCTGATGTTTCAAAGCTCAGAGGTCAGGGTGTGTCTGAACAGATCAGAAATTTCCACCTTGGTGGTGAAGCTAATTCATGGTTGTATGAGTTCAGCTAATGGAAAATGAAAGATTAAGACAGTAATCCAGACAATTCTAGTGAAGGTATTGCAGTCTGCCAGTGTGTTATGATATTAATTTCATCAGTCAAGCAAAAATAGGAGGTATTCCTTTTTAATTCAAGTGGCTGATTTGCACTGATTTGCAAGCTCATTGAAACTGCTAACAGTGACCTATTCCAAGGGCTACTACATGACTAAGGAGCATTATGTAACATGGCACCCTGTGCTTTCTTAACATTAAGATACCATCTCCCAGCTGTTCCCTGGTCATTTCTCTCTAAATTGCCCAGCAGCAATCAACAGTCAATGTTTCTTCACACCAAGCCTACCATCCTCTCTCCCTTGCTTCCACCGCCTTCACCACCAGCCCCTCCTATATCCTTAACCTTAATCATGTGGTATTGCTATCCCCTTAGTCATCATTATTTTGATGTTGTCAGTGTCCAAACCCAGACAGTTATATTACCAGTTGGTAAATTTTTTTCCACTTTGTTTTTTGTGTTTTTCTTTTGGTTCCAGTATTGGCATGCCCCATCCTCAGAACCTCTGAAGTCCCCTCTCACTGAGAAAGTTCTATGACTGGTCTCTCACAGCTCATGCCTTCTTCTACTTCAGACAGAGAGTTTGGTAGAAGAATATCACCAAAGTTTACTTTTCAAGGCTCACAGTTCACTATGGACTCCCAGCCTTTTAGCTCTCAGTGCATATAGGATAAAATCATGACTTCTCACGTTATTATGCAAAGTGTTTCGCTTTAAGATTCCAAATGACCACAGACTTACATCTTAATTATTTCTGTCCAGGAACTCCCTGCTTCAGTTCTTCAAGACTGTGCACATTTCCCAGAATTTCTCAGTGCTTTTTTTCTTCATTTCACTTGGAATACCTGTCTTTTCACCTTTGCTCATCTACGTACTCACCATCAATTCCACCAAAATGGGCACCCTTCCCAAAGGGCTTCTCCACAGACAGTCCCAGGACATCTGCCACCCACATACAGAGAGTTATATTCCCCTTTTCATTCTGAAAACACAGCCAATTGTCATGCCTTCCCTCTTCAGGGCTGAGAACGTACAGAAACAGACTAATCACCATATGTCAGAGGTCAAATCCACTCATAGCTCTTCCAGCTTTTTCTGGAGAATTCTGACTTGTCCTTCTTAGGCAAATTGCAACATGAAACTAAAGATATCAGTATTTTATGACTGTAGCAGCAGAATGAGCACATGGTCTGTTAAGGAATTGTATTTATGTTACATGAATTCAAGGTCTGTCTTTTGTTGCAGAAGCAGAGAAGAAACAGAACCCTCCAAAGTTCCTCAACTGTCAATTACTCTAACCTTGCCCCTCAAGCATGGGATGGCCATGGTGCTGGGAAAACAGTGTGCTTATTTCACATAACACCTGCATTTGAAAAAGGTGAAATTTGTTTGCTTATCTTATATATGAACTCACCAGCATTGTGTTAACTGAGCTATTTATATATATATATATATATATATATATATATATAAATATATAGATTATATATATCTATAGATTATCGATTATAGATTTCTCTGTGAGTCTGAAAATATGAGACTTGGCTTACCTCTCCCAATGGAGGCATGTTTTACACAAAGGTATAATTCTAGCCAATTCAAACTAGACACATTGAAGTCTTTGTTTCCTCCTAACACTCTGGACTGAAAAGCAAAATAGGATTAAGTTAAATTTTGGCATTTTCTTAGCTCATTAGTACTAACAATAGTTCAAATTCTTCTTGGGCACATTTTCCATTTGTCTAGTATATTTCATTATATTTTTTTCTACCCAGTCTCTTTCCATTTGGATCATCCACAGTGAAATCCACATCTTCTCTCTTCTTAGTAGTAGCGTTCTTGACTCTACTTTGCATTGTCTTTGTTCTGCTAAGTGGTGTGGGTGACCGTCTTCCATCAGGTCTGCATGTGTTAAAGTTTTCAGCACTTTGTTTTCCACTTGAATCACCCTGTCTCCTACATTTTTTTTTTTTAATTTAAACTTTCTAGGACTATTTTTAAGGCTGTTCCCTATGTTCTCCTCCATGGGGAATCATCTGTAATAACGTCAAGTTGTTTAGTGGTTGTTGAATATCCTTGTGTCACCCATCATGATGCCTCTCAAGAATACTTCTCATAAACAATGAATACTGAGTAGCTGTCATTTATGTGAATAAATTAGAAAATATGGTATGTGATCTGCAGACACATGACATTTATCCTATATTCCAAAATGACATATGTTAACCTAGAAACTATATTTTGTATCAAATGGATTGTTTTGGTGAGCTCTCTGGATGCCGTGTCCTTATTAATCTAAGGGAAGACTTCTCACCTTTGGCACTACTGACATTTAGGGCTGGATAATTCATTGTTTTGATTAATTGTCCTGTTCATTGAAGGACATTTCACAGCATTCCCAGCCTCTACCCACTAGATGCCAGTAGCCCTTCCTCTCCCAAGTGTGACAAACCAAAAGTTCTCTAGGTATTGCCTTGTGTCCCATAAGGGGTTGGAAAAGTCATCTCTGATAGAGAACCTCTGATCTAAGACTAGGTACTAATTAAAGACAGGTGTCCAATGCTAATGTACGGAAAGAAGAACACACAGAAATGAAAGGAATTTGGAGTCCAGCATGTTGACAACTGTGAGAATACATTAAATACATCACATGATTCTGATGCAAAAACATTCTTTTTGAATGATTTTGGTATGTGTCTGCATAACAGCAATTTCAAAGGAAAATAGCTTTGCTTGAAGTGAGAATTTATCCAAAGGTGAAATAAGAGGATCACATCCAACATTTGCCCTGGAAAGATTCAGAATTCTTTTTCTCTTGACAGTAGAGGTTTTTTCTTCCTTTTAAATTTTTTTCCACTTATGGTCCACCAGGAATATCCCAGATTCAGAATAAAGTATTGATATTCCACAAAAGACAAGTAAAAAGGACTATAACGTTCGAGCTCTTGGTTGCAAATGTTGTGCAGAGAGATTTCCCAGAGTGCCAAGAAGAGGAAATTTTTTTCTTTTCAGCAAAAAGTGCAAAAACCTCAGTTAACTTGAAAAAATAAAAGGAATATAGGGGCCTGCCTGTCACTCAAAAACAGTTGCAAGAAATCAAGGATCTATCACCAGAATGGGTTTTAGATAATTCACTCTGCTCCTCTTTGCTGGGACAGGTTTCCCTGAATGTCGAAGCCTTTCCAGGTCTTTAGTGGCAGTCTGAGAAGGATGGCACCTGTCTCTCCACATCAGTGTTGGCAAGTCCTCCCACAGAGCTGGCAGTGAGTTTTGCGGGTACTGCTGAAACCCACACAGGCACTGGGCTTTCAGTTTTCCTGCTCATGGATGTCGCTTTCCTTTTAACCTGTTACAGGAGGCAGAGGACTTGTTCTGAGAGCCATTCTTGTTCAGATCTGGAGTGAGGAAAAGAGCCCTGCACACGCAGGCTCAATGAAGTGGAATAGAATTATCTGGATCTTGAAAGGCGGCAGAGTTCCGTCTACAGTGATGGCCCCGTACAACCCAGTCCTTCCACGTGTAAACGGTGTTCTTGCCATCTTTGTCCCCAAACCACTGCCTTTAACCTCCACCCTAATTGAAAATATGAAGCCTTTTTCTGCTTAAAGAAATTTGTATTTCTGCCCTGGCCTGGTGCCTCAGTGGTTTAGAGCATCATCCTGACACACCAAGGTTGCAGGTTCGATCCCCTGTCAGGGCACATACAGAAAGCAACCAATGAATACATAAATAAGTGGAATAACAAATCATTGTTTCTCTCTCTCTCTCTCATTAATAAATTCAACAAAAGATATCTATATTCATCTCTTAGAAAGGAGAACAACCCAGAGCTGAGCCTACATCTCTAATTTCAACCAAATGCCCAGAATTTTACTTTTCCCATATTTGAATGTTAATTACATGGTCCTAGGTGTGAGAGAATTTCTTACCACAGCATGAAGCCTCACCCACCTGAGACAGAGCCTGTGCACACGCCACAGCTGTGCCATTCTCAAACCCTCCCCTATACGCACATGCTGACTTTGTTCCTGATGCTCTAAACTCTGACCACAAAGGGGTTGCCTGGAGCCTGCAGTCTCAAGTCATGCCTCTGGTTCTCTTCAGCATCTCACATTAGGCACAGTGCAGGGAGCAAGCTGTCCCTCCAACTTGCCCACTCATATCTGGGAGTCTTGAGTAAGATCGTGCTCTGATCTTTTGCCCCTGTAGGTTGTAGGATGATGGTGGCCTTCTTCACACAGGTGTACACAGTAATGACCAAATGGGGAACATAGGCTGACATAAAATATGAAAGGCAGCTCTGAGCCAGCAAATACAGTCATCCATATCGAGACATCAATATTCAATTCTAGAAAAGCAAATCTAGAAACATGGACCCAAGTTGGGCAACCAGCAATTGTAGGAAAATGGAAAGTTTCAGGGATGAGCCTGGCTTGCCTTTGTTCCAATATTATTTAGAAAATATTTTCTGACCACTATGAGGTGTGATATGAAATCTTTGGGGAACATAAAGACTAAAAGACACTGCTATCGGGATGCTCAAAGATTAGTAAGTGGCCTGTACCAAACATTTGAAGGTAACATACCCTGCATTTCACTAGGGCCATGGAAGAGCAAAGCCAGTTTGCAGGGGCTCCTAAAGGAGATAACTAACCCAAGGGAGGGAAAAGTCCAAGATGAAGGAGTCAAGGAAGGTTGGTTAGAGCATCATCCTGATAAGGTCAGAATCTACTCTCCTTTGCTGAGTATTTTCCCAAATAGTTTAAATACAGCAAATTCTACTAGAATATTTGAGCTGGTACCCTCCGCCAACCTCTGACTTGAGTGCCCTGCAGAGGGCTTGCCCAGTGACAGCCTCAATGGTGTCAGTGCCGAGGGCATTCAGAGGGGTGAATTCTGACAGTAGGCAATGGGGATGCTTAGCAACAGTCCCTGGCAGACATGTTCTGGATGGGAGGCAAGTGTTCAAACAGGAATGAGCACCTGCATCCATGCTGCTCCTCAGAGCACTTGTCGAAGATCCGTGAGCAGCACCCTGTGAAAGTCTGTGCACCTTACTCCTTCATCAACAATTGAGCCCCCATTGGCATCCACCTGATGGGGTTTAGTCCCCTCCAGATGGGTGCCTTCAAAATCTCACCTGTGAAGTAGACCTAATTCTCTTAGATAATAGTCTTCTTTATACATAGAACATGATAATTTTTGCCAATATGTGGTCCATTTACCAGAAGTTGTGCTTTTTCCTTCAGCCCTCGCAGGTACTCATCACACATGATTGGCTGGATGACTCCTCCGGTCAGGCTGCCCTGAACTGGTGGCAGGTCCATCACAGCCCAATGTCACTCCTGCTGCTCTCTGGCCATGTGTTGTCCATGCGGGGCCTCTAGCAGGAACACTACATTTTGACTTTACATCATGCCACATGTTCTTCAAGGCCTTCAAGATTTCTCTTCAAGAAGGCTCTATCCATATCACTTCCTCAAGTATCTCAGGAGGCCTCCAGACACCTGATTGTAGGTGCCTCCCATCAAGCCTTGGGCTGGCAGGTGACACATCATGTCTGGGGTCTGATTGTACACCTGGCCTTGGCTCTTCTCCCACCCGAGAACAAAGCTTTGTGCTTCCAGCCTCAGCTTCTCTTGCTATAGAACATTTGAAGGCACACTATCATTCAGTCTCAAAATATCTTAAGGTACAGGTCACTGTGATTGGTCAAGGTCACAGAGGGATTTTCCAGGTGATAGGAGATGAAATGACTTACCCCAAATCACCCAATACAAGTGTGGATGCTGCAGTTGCAATCTATCTCCTGAATTGCACCATGCTCCCGGAATAGGTATTCCAGTTGAGTTTTCTTTCCTTCCTCCTTCTCAACTAAAGCTGGCTCCTCTCCAGCCTGTAAGGTTACTTTGCCTCTGACCTGTTTTTTTATCCTTCTTTAATAAGGAAAAAAGAATAAAACAAGACTGGCTGTGCACACCCCTTGGTTTAGCTTTGCTCAGAGCGTCATTTTGTAACATCTTTGCTGTGGGAGCTGAAATTGCAGAGGCACTTACTACCTCCCATTTATAACTATTATTAATTTAAGATCTACATGCTAAGTGTGAGCAAGGAATGGCCCAGATCATTATCAATATCCTAACACCCACAGAAAAATTAGTCAGGCACCTCCAGCTATCAATCCTGACTCGAGGAGATATTTGTTGCTGGCAAAGATTATCCTGATGTAATGGAAGCATTTAATGTAGAAAATGTTGTTCTATTTCTCTTCTTGATAGCACCAGACAACCGGGGCATCGAGGTCGGAGAGAGAAGCTGCAGGAGAAGGCTGCCCAGAAAAAGCAATATGTTTGCTGGACTGATCAATAAGAAGACTAACTTAACCAGGTAGAAGACTTATCAATCTTCTTATTGATCAGTTCAGAAAACATATTAGTGTGCTGGTATGGCCTTCCAGGGCTGCCAGGCAACGCTTCATCAGGTCTGCAGTGGATGAGCTATCTCTGACGTCGGCGATGGGACCTTTTGCTTACAGCACAGGCAATGGTGGAAAAGGTCATCTCTCTCCTCTTCCTCTGCATGGTTGTCTGCAGAGAAGGGGACTGATGGAGAAATTGAAGTAAGATGCATAGGTGGCTATTATAAGCTAAATTCCAATTTAATCAACAAGCTCTTGTTAAGAATTCCTGTGACAATTTAAAAAGTAAAAGAACAAAAAAGCATAATGTAAGCATTTATTTGTCGAATATTTAGTGAAAGCTCAAAGAAAATTATTTGAAGTATCCCCATTTGTGAGAGACCCAGTTGCGATCATTTAATGCTTCTATACCCAAGTGCTGAGACATGGATTAATGTTCATCTTCAAAATCGGCATAAACACGTTCATATTTTACCATTTAGAAAAAGCTATGCTTTGAAATTTTTTGGACAAATGTCAAATACTTTATTTTGAATCATTGGCATGAAATAATAAAGAGGTTTTGAAGTGATATTTATGTAACTTTAAAAAATTATATTCATTCTTTCAGTTAATATTTACTGTACATGAAGCCTAAATCCTTCAGATGCTGACATAAGACTCCTTTCTTCTGTGCCTTTGGTGACCCCCCAGAAGGAGGAGGAGCAGGATTAGGTGACATCATCACCAGGAGCTGAAGGGCAGCTTTGCTCTGTTCTCATGCACAGTATGAAGGAAATGGCAAATCCTGAGCTTAATTATTCACAATTAATATTATCTGCAACTTAAGCAATTTTATTATAAAACCAAATTCCCTTCCTAGCTAATTCCATAATTGTTTGCCTCATTTCATAAAGGATAAATACTTGGCCCAAGATCAGTTGCCTCTTACTTCCCTTCAGAACCTTTGGGACTGAAGTTCCGTTCCAAAGGGACTCAGACTCAGTCACCTCTTCATGTATCAGGACAGAATAAATGCACAGGGTTCTTTCAAAGAGATAGTGCTGAGCTACAAGAAAAAGAGAACATGGTCTGTTTTCCAGGGGAGCTCTTGCATGGTCTATCTTAGGAATTCCTATGATATGAGAATCCTGGAGAGCGGG
Source organism: Furipterus horrens (assembly GCF_987537825.1). NCBI lineage: Eukaryota > Metazoa > Chordata > Mammalia > Chiroptera > Furipteridae > Furipterus > Furipterus horrens. Next base: position 32,806,623 of record NW_028327175.1, read on the forward strand.
TAAAGTGCCTGAGGATATCAACTGTTATGCTGTGGAGGAGATACTCAATGGGGGCAGGACAATGACCTGAGACAATTACTTTTTATCTTCTGTAATTTCACAGGTTTAAGCAAAGCAAATGAGCAGATCATCTATTGGGTAATTCATTCAAAATATTTATAAAAATCTTCATATCTTGACAAGAATTGGGACTGGACGATTAAAATACATGTTCTCCGCCTTCAGGAAACTCAACCTCTAGATGAACAGCAGGCAGGTTCTACTGTGCCCATTTTAGGGACTGTCTCTAAAGTATGCCACTTCTCCTCTGCCGAAGTGTAGGGGCTGTAAAACACTTGCTCTATAGCATGTTTCCTTATGGGGAACATGACTTAAGTGGCTTTCATTGGTTGTTGAAAAGCAGGGCAGCAATCACTCTTTTTCTAGAGAAAGGGAAAAGCAGAATTGTAACTAAATGTCTGACTTCGGGAAATCTACCGCGTGATGTGTGAGGCTCCACGGGGAGATGGAGCTGGGACAGGCGATCATGGGGAGCTCTGGTGGCTGTGCAGGATCAGTACGGGGCTCTGGTCCTTCCCAAGTCTAATTTATATGACCACAAATATTCTGTTTGCCAACATAGAATGTAAAATGAAAAATCCTTGGCCACATGCCTCTCCTGATGGGATTGGGTTTGGTCATTGCTAGTTCTTGGTGACTCTGAAGTTTTCAGTGATGGTGCAGACTATTTCATCTTTGCACAGCATGCCCATCACATGGTGACCTTCGTGGTGACTGGGATACAGTTCAAGCCTCAGGTTGGTGATTAGTCCTTAAGGTACATGCAGGCTGCGAACTTTGAAATTTGGGTGGCCCTCCATGTGTAACAAGCAGTTTTAGGACATGCGAGAGCTGGTGCATAAATAATAGGACTTTCTTTGGTTTTTTACATTAGGAATTATGATTTAGTTTTTATTTTGAGATTTGGAATTTAAAAATATTTGGGGGAAACACATTATTTTGAGGTTTCCTGACCTAATCTATTAAGTTTTAAAAGCTGATTATAGAGCAAATTTTTTAGCAAAGAAAATTATAAACTTAAATCACAGAAGATTGTTTATAAAGCATGGTCTGAAAGACAACTAGGACCAGATTTAAATAAGCTGGTTACAAATTTTGATTTTTAGGTCCTGACCCATACCGCTAGGTCTGAGGTTTAAAATAATAGTCTTATGCTCCTTAAAACCTTGAGGATAATTTAATAGGTTTTCTTTAAATTTGTTGAATATTATCCATACTTAGATCTGTATAAGTTTATATACCACATGTGTTTATAAAGAGCATACACACATATAGTTATAACCTATTGGATTAAAGCACACCTTCTTTGGAACTGTATGAAAAGCATGTCTTGGAACTTGATTCATATGCCTTTAACCCAGTATTGACCTGTGATAAGTGTACATAGAGTTAAACTGTCAGACAATTTACTTGGAAGTTGCTGGAGACTGAAGAGTTAAAATCATCACCCTCCAGCTGTGTATCACTTAAAATCATAATATGCTTTGTGCCCTGGTGTCCAGTGATCACAAACTCAGATGGAAGGTAATGAAATATCTGAGACAACATGAGTCCATCTGTAGCCACAGGACTCTATGCAGAACTCATTCTATGGGGTGAAAACACCAATTGTGTCATGGAATCTAGGTTGATGTGTCTCCTGTGTTGAGTCGTTCTTGGAAATGGTAGGTGTATAGGAAGGGCAGAGAGTTTAGAAATGTATGTACCCTGGGGAAAAAGTGTATTAAAGTTACATTAAGATGGCTTATGTGAAAGGAAAGCTCTGTTTCCATTTGTAGGTTTGGACTTTCACATGAAAAAAGAATGCAAAGAAGAGTCTACACACACACGAGACAGGTTAGTTCCTGATGTAAGGCATGGCTTTCCCATTGCCAGAGTTTCCCCAGATGGGCAGCCCTGCTGTCCTGGTCCCAGTGGCCGTGCAGAGCAAATTGGGCACCTGCTTGTCTCCAGGCAAATTAAGCTTGGGTTGGCATGCTGAAGGAAGTGACCTTTATGGATCCTTCTGAACCTCAGAGATTATGAGACTGTTAAATGATGGATGGAAAAAAAGTCAAATGTTACCCAAAAGCCAGTTTATATTGTGGGTAGCCAGCAAAGCTGCACAGATAAAGCCAAAGGTTTTGAAACGCCATCTTCAAGCTGCTTCGCACTGGGATACCAAACTTAACAAAACGTTTGTCTACAGCTCAGGAGACTTATCGCTGTCATTTCTAAAGAGGGAGACATCTTCCAACTTGCATTCAACCACCCATGTGCTGTCAGCCGCTTGTGATGGTGTCGTGCACTGAACTTTCCCTCCTCCTTGCCTCTGATCCCCTTTGTGGTCAACATCACACATTGATGGAATATCTAACTGTGCAGAAGAAGTAGCTTCCGACCACAGAACGGTGTTTTTCTCTTTGCTCAGAGTTAATTGGCCGTAAGGGGCCCCAGTCTCTATCCTGGTCTCATTAGTACCAAGTTTTAACTAAACGGCCTAACTGACCCCAATCCAGAGCCACTGTCCTCATCAAATGGTGAGATGAAAGTCGTCTGCCCATTCATCATTCATTAACATTTACATCATGATGGCTGGGACTCAGGGGGCCTCTGGTCTGAGGGGAACAGGCTGGGAAGCTTCCAGGTTCCTGCCAATCTGGCACCTGCATCTGTATGAAGAGCCAGTGGTGCTCCAAGAGGGAATTATAGTGCGAGTATAAACCAAACAATGGAAAGCCATTTGGTTCACACAATGCCGTGAGTGAAAGACAAATTGCAACCCCAGAAACATTAACTGAGAGGGAAACAATGGAGGCTGACTCACAGAGCCTGTCAGGACACAGGACAGCTCACTTCCAGTGCCTGCGTGGGTGACCTGGAGGGATGGAGCGGCGCACCCCACGGAGGAGGAGCCAGATTTGCATGAATGGGACAAGAGCTCCTGCCTGCATTCATTCACTTTTTCCTTCCCTTGCTCACTATTTGCTGAGGACACGTGAAGTGCTGGAGGGCCAGAGGACACAGGAGAGGAAGCCAGAGCGAGCAGGTTTCTGGAAGAACCTGAGCTAGTGCGATTGGGAGCGTCCTCACATTCTTTTTGCAAATCATGACATTTTCTTGGTTTAGGATGATCAGACTTCTAAACATTGAGAAACTTTAGGGATATTCTAGACACTTAAGAAAAGGCCGTAATACTATTCATTTGCTAGAGTATAACAATCATGAAGAGCTTCTTCCTGGCCAGATCCTGCAATTGTATGAGTCCAAATCTAGACTTCAGGTAACGCGGTTCCAGATGTTCTTAGATGTTATCCAGCCGCGCTGTATGAACTGAGCTCGTTTCTCACACTCTTTTGTTTGTAGAATATATGAGAATTCTAAAGATTAAGTCAGACATTAAGGAAGTGTTATAAATAAGCCAATGCTTTAAAAACACCTCAAACTATTTTAATGCAAATGTATACATTAAGAATGAAAAACAAGAGTATACAATTTAAAAGTATTTCATTTTTCCTTAGTAAATAAAACACCAGGTTAGAGATCATATGCTTCCCTTATTTAGAAGACACCAGAAACATAAGGCGAAATTAAGCAAACATCATTTTTAATGAGTGAATAATGAGATCTCAGTTTGTACAGAATAAAACTAGCTTTCTTTTTTAAAAATTAGGCTATTTGTAAAGTAGGATGTCAATTACATTTTATGATTACAAATATAATCAAGGAATTCTTTAATCATAGACAAAAATGTTTTAATAGTATACAAAGAATTTTATGCCACCAGTGTTTATGAATTGTTTCTAATATGGATGTTAGACATGGGTCTAGATCTGGGGATGCAGCCATCAGTGAAAGCAACAGTCAGTCCCACCCTCTCCCTGCCCTTCTGGGACTTACACCCAAATGAGAGAATTTTAGGAGCAAACACTCCCAGAGTGCTCCCATTGCACTAAGAACTTCACAGGAAGTAACTTTTTTATGCAAGCAGTCCTTCATTACCCCTAGCTTTCAGCTGAGAAACTGGCACAGAGATGTCAATAACTTGCCTAGAAAAACAGTGCAAATCCAGCAGTCTGCTTCCAAAGCTGATGCTCCTTTGTTTAGGTAACAGATATTAATTGAGTTCCTGCTATATGCTAGCCGCTATCTTAGACAGTGGAGATACCCAGGGAATTAGACAATGATTCTGACCCTAATAATGGGTCTTATGGAGTCTAACAGCCACTACCTAGCACTCTCCCCACCATGGGGATATCAACTGACTCAACATAGCAGGTTGTTTGTCTTATGCATGAAAATGGATCCTAACCCAGGTATGAAGTGCAGCTTAGACGATCAAATTGCAATTATGACATTGATATTATATAATTAGTTCACCTTCAAGTTTTTCTTTGCCTTGCTGACAAAATCCCTATGAATGTATAGACTATATTAGAAAATTTTAATGTCTCAAAGAACTCAACCTTCTTCACAATAGCAAACGAGAAAGTTTTTGAGGAGTTCATCTCTCTGCCCCCTGAGGAGGTAGAAATTAATAAATTCAAAAGCAGGAGTCTACTTCATGAGAAGGTAGACCGAGTAATACTCCCCGAAGAGGCCTACATTGTAATCCTTGGACCTGTGAATATATTATGTCACATGGGGAGGGTTAAGTTTACAAGTGGAATTAAGGCTGCTTATCATCTAATTTTGAGATGGGGAGATTATCCTGGGTTATCCAAGTAGGCCCAGTATAATCAAAAAGGTCTTTATTATTAAATGAGGAAGGCAGGAGAGTCAGAATCAGAGAGAGGCTGGAGTGATAGGATTTCTGGCTTTGAAGATGGTAAGGGGTTGTGAGTCAAGCAATATGGGTGCCAAAGTCTGGAAGTTTGTGTTCCCTTAAAGTTGGATGTGGAGATCCTGTCCCCAAAGCTGATAGCATTAGGTGGTGGGACCTTTGGGAGGTGATTAGGTCATGAATGTGGGATTAGTGCTCCTACAAAAGAGACCTGAGAGAGCTCCCTTTCCTCTTCCAACAGGTGAGGACACAAGAAGTCTGCAGAACAGAAGAAGGCCCTCACTTGACCACACTGGCAGCTTGATATCAGACTTTCAGCCTCCAGAACTGTGAGTAATAAATTTCTGCTGTTTATAAGCCCTCCAGTCTGTGTTATTTGTTGTAACATTCTGGAGAGAAGAACATAGTCAGCTACTTCTACAAGCTAGAGAAATCAAAGAAACACCTTCTTCTGGTCATCAGAAAGGACAACAGGACAAACATGATTTTAGCCTAACAAGACCCATTTCAGGCTTTGGAGGATCTCCAGAACTGTAAGATATTAAATATACATTGTTTCAAGCTTCTGAGTTTGTAGCCATTGCTTAGCTTAGAAACAGGAAACTAATAAGTGAGGTAGGTGGCTTACACCCAAGCTTATGGCAACACATTTTCCATATTTCCTAAAACCACGATGACTGTGCTTCCCCTTGCATACTTTGTTCCATGATTTTTTGGCTGTACTTTCCTCTTTAAGAGTTTAAAGTAAATTTACTTCTGTTCTCATCTATCAGCTCCCCTTACTACTGTCTATAAGCTGCTTAGACATAGACTCTGTAAAAACAATCGTACCTTCACTCTCTAAATCAGCTCACAAATAATTGCTAACAACCAATTAAAGAATTCTCTGATGTTTTCTGTGGGGCTAACAGATTGTGGCAGGTGTATGCCTCTCCGATACCCTCAGGAACCCTGTCTCCCTAAGCAGTTTCTAGAGATAAAATGTTCTGGTGTACCTATCACCTCAGGTGGGAGAGGCCCCTGAAGAGAGTGATCCCTCCCACAGAAACTGCACAACTGAGGTGGTTGCCAAAAACCTGCCTTTCATTTTGGCTAAGACAAAGAAAACCAGTTGAAACTTTCAGACCAAGCACTTACAGATAATACCACAGTCTTGACATTTCTTTTAGCCAACTGAGGGGTGATTTAAGCTATTGCTACCACTTCATATTGTCCCTGGATTAATTTATAATCTCCCCCTCATTTTAATACTTACAGTATTTTAATATCTGATGAATCCTTCTGGATGGTTATTGCTCTATCAGATAATTCAGAAAATAATTTAAAGACCAAACCTGGGGAAAGTCATGCTGTTGAGTATGGAAATTGAAACCCAGACAATTTTTAGTGGAATATCATCTTCAAGAAAAAATCAACAACAGGGGTGCAGGTCTGTACAGTTCTTGGTGGTGTCTTCTGCAGTGTTGACTGGGAATACCCAAAAGGAGAAGCTGGCAACGCAAAAAAACTCCAACAATCCAGGAAAAGAAGTATCTTTGTAGCACGGTGCACAGAAGTGCTGTCATCCCAGGTACACACTTCCACAAATGGACCCAGGACCCTGTTTAAACCCTCGTCATCAGGCAACAATGCCATGGGACCAGTATACATGTTTCCAAAAGCTAATCCACCAGCAGCAACTTCTTATTTCCAAATATTAACCAACTTGGAAGAGCCTAATTCTAATAAACTGGTCTCTGAAGATCAGCCCACTCACTGGACAACCACTTCTCTTCAGTTTCTCTCAATCTGCAACCCCAGAAAGTCATGCTATGAAGGTGTCATCACACTTTGCTTAGAGGGCCTGTGTTTAAGAGGCTCTCCCTTGCTTAAGTAATAAACTTAGCTTTGTCTTCCAGCTACTGAGTGGGATCTGTTACTTCACAGCTAGAACAGCACAGGTCTGCTAATTCTTGTCCTTTCAGAGAACAAAAACTAATATAAATCTGTGAACAAAGGAACTAAGAAAAAACAAAACAAAAACAAAAACAGAAACCAGGAAAAAAAAGTAAGATAGTAGTTACAACACAACTAAGTTACTTAAATATGTCCAATGTTGACCTAGTATAAAATTCAACAATGATTTCTAGTGACCACATTAGGGAAACAAAATTCCTTAACCATGTATTTATATAGACTTTGATTATGAAGTCCTGGGGGAAAAAAAAGTGTGACATTTGTTATTTTCCATCCTAAACTTAAGAACTTAGTGGTCAGATTACTGTGCCAAAGTTCAATTTGGTTTTGGACAAATTTTGATTATTTATATATTTTTTAAGAAATAGGACTTAAATTTACACTTCCTTTTTCAATGACTGAGCACAGGCTTGGCTAGTCCCTTGAGGTCTCAGGGTGCTGCACTAGAAGGGATATGAGCAGGGGCTGGATTTGCTGACCTGAGTAACACATAGCAAGTACGAAGAGATTTTTAAACAATTTTCAGCCTATACTCTGTGCTACACATCTAATGGAAATATCAGAAAATATCTGATTGGAGCTCCTTCATCTTCTGCTGTGTTCTAGCTAGAGTATCAATACTCTAACTTCTTTGCACATGCAAACAACGTGATTTATGTTACATAGAAGCATTGGAGCAAAGGAGAGGCTATTAAGAAATAAGGTGAGCCCTGGACAGGTTGTTCGGTTGGTTGGAGTGTCATCCGGTACACAAGAAGGTTGAAGGTTTGATTCCCAGTCAGGGCACATAACTAGGTTGTGGGTTTGATCCTTAATCTCCTGTGGGAGTGTGTAGAGGAGACAAGCGATCAATGTTTCTCTCTCACATCAACATTTTTCTCTCACTCTCTTTCTCTCCCTTCCTCTCTCTCTCTAAAGGCAATTAAAAAAGAAAAAGAAAAAAGTAAGGTGAAATTCTGTGTTACAAGCATGAGCAATGTTTTAAAGTTTGCAACTGTGCATGAATTTAAAATACAAAAAATGATTTAAAGCTGAATGGATTATTGCACTTCTTTAGAACAGTACAACTGATTGAGTGATTTATTTGAGTTAATAATGTTAACTATTAGTTTTTTGGTTTTTGTTTTTAGTGAAGAGAACAAAATTACATAAATCTAATAATCTTCTAAATTGATGTGATTCTCCCAACAGTTAGCTCTTCCTGCATTGTTCTCTTCTGATTGACCTTTAGTACCACCATTGAATTCCTCTGTTTTACAAAAATGATTTTTGTGAGCCCCAAATTATAGAGTATAGCTATCAATGTGGAAAATAAAATAAAATAAGAAAAGCAATAAACATCACACAGCTTAAGGAAGGCAGAAACTCCTCTTTACATTTTCAAATCAAATATGATACAAGGTAGGCAATTGTCATATTTTATGTCTTATGAAAAGTATCGTCACCTTCCAATTATGTTTATCCCAAAGATAACAGAATCCCTGCCTTTAAAATCTTAGGTGGGGCTAGAGTTTGAAGGAACAATGAGGCACTTAAGCGATCTTTGCTGAGCACCAACTGTGTCCAAGTTTACACACGTGGGACATTTGCTTTGTTGGTGGGACATCTACACTCCTGAAAGCTGGGAGCAGGCAACAGTTGGCTAAGACAGGGCGTGCAAGCATGTCTGACTCTCAGAGCAGGGGGCTGAAAGGGCTCCATGACATACACAGGGGACAACAGGAGAGAACCAAAAAAGACAAGTGTTATCTGAGGTTCAAGCCTATCCATGAGACGGCCTTGGGGGATGACCCCAGGGATGATCCAATCTCTCTCCCTCACTGTATAAGAGAGGGCAGGGGATGGGGTCAGGAAATAGAGTGTGCGTTCACTGTCTCCTGAGTAGGGTCACTGGTGTCTAGTTCCTGAGTCCCTTGGGGATTTGTGTCTATCAGTATCTTCTTGCCCCATCTCTCCAGCTTCCTCAGTGCTCACAGTCTCACCTTAGGACAAGTCTCACATTAAAAGAAAGCAGAGCCTGTGTTTCGGAAGATGCTGCAGTGCCTGGTGTCAGCTGCATTGGCACCATGTGTTCATGGGCATCAAGCTGTGTCTTCCTGTTTGTGTTGCTATGTCCCTGTGTCCACTGGGGATGCTCCTCTACAGTTGCACCACCTGCCAAGACAACAAGATTTCTTGGCAAACCTTTATACTAAAATGCATTCAGATTGTTCAGACATCTATTTGACCTGAAACCATAAGACTCCTAGAAAAAAACGTAGGGAAAAGAGATCCTTGACATGAGTCTTAGCAATGACTTTTTGGATAGTACACCAAAAGCACAGGCAACAAAAACTAAGTCGTCGACAGCCGTCCGTCTGGAGAGACGATGGTGTAGCTTCTTAAGAGTCTATCTGCACCGCCGAGAATGGTTGTGCAGTCCGACTCGGGAGTGACACGGTATCTGTCTCCTCCCGTGTTGAATCGACATCTTGCGATGACGCTGGAGTGTCCTCTCCAGTGAAGCTGAAGCTACACAGCCTGGGCAGGGTGATATGGAGGGTCTGCTGTTGCCCATGCAGCAGACCCCCCCTCTCTTCGCAGCTGAAGGATCCAAGGGAAAGACGGAGTCAATACAGCTTGGCTTCAGGTGCGCCGCAGGAGTTGCCGGTGTTGACTACAACGTCAAACCGCCTTAGGGACTCCGGCTCCGGATTTTCTGTTGGGGTTTACTCCCTTAGCCTTTCCCCTGAAGAGGTATGCCGCAAGGCAGCGGAGGTTTTTTGGAGTCAGAGTTTTCCTTCTCTGATGTGCCCTGACTGGAAGATCAAACCAGCGACACTTAGCTCGCAGGCCGACGCTCAATCCACTGAGCCAAACTAGCCAGGGTTAACAAAAACTAAGTAATCAAGTGGAATTTCATAAAACTAAAGAGCTTTTCACAGTAAAGAAAACATTGAATAAATTGAAAAGGCAACCAAAAGAATGGGATAAAATGTTTGTCAAGTACATATATAATAAAGGGTTAATATCCAAAATATACGAAGACTTCATACTAGTTAATAGCAGAAAAGGAAAAATAATATAATTAAAAGTAGGCAAAGGACATAAATATGAGTTTTTTATACAAAGAAGACATACAAATGGCCAATAGGTGTATGAAAAGATGACCAACATCACTGATCAGATAAATGCAAATCAAAACTATAATGAAATAATTACTTCACAATTGTTAGGAAGGCTATTATCAAAAGAGATAACAAATGTTAACAAGGATGTGGAGATAAGGGGATACTTATACACTGTTAGTGGGACTGTGAAATGGTACAGCCATTATGGAAAATAGTATGGAATTCCTCAAAAAGTTAAAAATTGAACTATATGTGATCTAGCAATTTCACTTCTAAGTACATATCCAAAGGAATTAAAAATAGTATCTTTAAAAGATATCTACAGTCCTATGCACACTGCAGAATTATTCACAATAGCCAATATATAGCAACAAACGTGAATGTCAACAGGTGAATAGATAGAGAAGATGTGGTGTGTGTGTGTGTGTGTGTGTGTGTGTGTATGACATATTATTCAGCCATGAGAAAGAAAGAAATCCTTTCATTTGCAACAACATGAGTGGGACTTGAGGGCATTATGCTGAGTCAGACAAAAGCAAGACACATTATCTCACTTATATGTGGACTCTAAAAGAGGTCAAATTAGTAAAAACAGAGACTAGAATGGTAGTTACCAGGGACAGGGAGTTGGGGGATGTGATAAGATGTTGTTTAAGGGTAGAAACTTGAAACTAATAGATAAACAAGTCCTGGGATCTAATATACAGCATAATAATTATAGTCATTGATACTGTGTTATAAACTTCAAAGCTGCTAAGAGACTTGATCTTAACTGTTTTCACCAAAAAACAGGATGATAATTATGTGATGTGATAGAGAATTTAACTGGTCATCATATTGCAATGTATAAAAGTACCAAATCAACACCTTGTACATCTTAAACTCACAGTATTGTGTCAATGATATTTCAATAAAAATAAATGAAATAAAATGCACTAAGATATAACTTATGAGATAATATCTGTGGAAAAACACATATGTTCACTTTTAAGACCCTAGGAAAATGCTAATTCTTATAGGCACATGCGCCCACAGTCCCAGCTGGAATGCTGTTCCCAGTATTAAGCTTATCTTTTCTCTGCTCCGTAAATATCCCTGATTTCATCCATTTATCACAGCTCTGGGAAAAAATAGAAACTTCACTTATTAACTAACTGGAAGAGAAGAGCTTTCTTCGAAGTAGTTAAAATACGACTTGTAGTTAGAGGGTAAATGGTGCTAATTAGGTTGTCATGAGTGGTAACTTTTTACTTAAAGACATATTTGCCTACTCCAACACTGATGATAACAATACCTGGAATGTGGATTTTTATAATAGTTGATACATACGTAAATGCAAATACATTCTTGTGTAGCTCTAAAGGTGGCTGGTCATCCATATTTATTCATACTCTCAGCAAGGAAGAAATAATAACAAAGAATGTTAGCGATAACTGGGTGTCAGATGAGGAATTTGGTACAAGAGAGACCCATGTCTGCCCGACGGGGAAGCCACCAAACTGCATCTGGGAGGGCCAGATGCAGAGGCTTGCCCTTGAACAAAGCAATTAATAAAAGGAACTGACACACATATTGATTTCACAAAGGTTATATAATTCTAAGGTGCTCTGCATTTATAATAGGTTTGTAGATGCCTCTTAAATTGCATAATGGAAGAAACACAAAGTGGGAATATGCAAAGAACAGATAGAAAGTGGTAAAGTTGGCACGTGCCCCACGGAGACGGAGCACCCCTCCTGGACCCCATGTCAGCACCCTTTAAGCAGAAGGCTGGGTCATTTCTGTCTTTCTTGGAATCCTAGTCTACAGGGGCCCAGGCTGAAAATGTCACATTGTGCAAACATCGTTGGCACATTCAGAAGAGATACTCTGACCCTGCTTAATGTGCAATAAAAAACTCCAAAATTAGAGCAGTATTCTATCTTTGCATTGATTTTCTCCAGCTGTGTTTAAAATTATGTTCCCTGTTAACTTGTTTGTAAAAATAGACAAAGAAAATCCCCCAATCATGCCATGTGGTCGAGGATTTATGGAACATGGGGCCCTGGATAAATATTTCCTGTTAAAAAAAAAAAATTCAGGCAACTTATAAATTGCCATTACAATGCACTAAGGCAATTTAACTCAATTTAGCAACTAAGTCAATGTTTAGCCAAGCCGTCAGGCAAGTGCCTTATTAAAATCCCGTGGCTCTGCAGTGTCTGAGGTGGAAAAAAGGTTAAACTGCGTCTCCACTACTGAAGGAGCTGAAGGATGTGGAGCCCAATTAAACCTTCAGCGCTGCTCTGGCTCATAAACACTCGCTACTGACTCCCCCTGGACTGCCTGCCGGGCAGCTGACGGGGGACCCAGCAAGAACCTTTCATGCCGTGTCCCAGCCCGGGGTCCGGCTGAGCCCTTCTGGGTGAGAGGCGAGTCGCTCCCTGTCTATTAATCATCATCTCGCTCCCAACACCTGGGACTGACTTCAACTCCCCCGGCTGCTATATTGACAATATTCCCTGTTGATTTCCTCATTTTCTCAGCCCAGTCTAGACTGACCTCTTTAAAATTCTTTATAAACGTCAGTAATTGCTGCATCCAACTTCAATTCATTACTTTCCCAGGCCTCATGTATTTTGATGATATGAAAGTTGACCACATTTACATGCAAATTGAAGTTTTATATTAATAAGGGCCAGTGAAAGGAGATCGCACAGTAATGCTCCATGATGACTTTTAAATACATTTGCCCATGTCTCGGCTGGCATTAGCATGGTCAGACCAGGAGGAAGTCATGTTGGTCTGATTGCAATTTTGTTTTCCAATTGAAAGTACAATTTCATCAGGTTTCCCTGTCATTTCTAATAATGACTTAAGTTTGCTTGCTAAATTGCAGAATTTCTCCAGCCTTCAGATAGGCTGGGAACAGGTGAGGTGCCAGCTGCTTCTGCTGGAACTGGTTCAATGTGGGTGCAGGCACCCATCAGCCCCATTATCTACTTTGATGATGGAAGCAAGTCCACACAGAGGAGATTGATTATCTTAAACTCATGAACTTTTATCCTAAAATTTTGAGAGCCCACCCATACTTTGTTTGCTAATACAACTCTTTGTGTCATGATCAGTGGGTGCTGCGCTCCATGGGCAAGTTGGGTGGTTGCATTACCATGCATAGACAGTGTTTGTTATATTCTGGAGCGTCGAGGAGACTGGATTGTTTTCTTCCCTCAAAGTGAATTATGCATATAAATCCAAGATAATGTGATGCATCCATGTCATGAATAAGACTATATGATCCAGGACCCCACCAGAAGCAGATTCTCAATAAAGACATTTTCCTGACCCCTCACCCCACTCCACTATTAAACTGCATATGGTTTGTGTGCCAACAACAAACCCAAGGTGGCAAGATACTGAAAGGAAGTTACTGATAAAATCGTCACACAGCAGAGTGGAGGAAGCTAAATGACAAGAATGTCTTAAAAAGCTGATGTGCAGCAATCCCTGTGACTGTGGAATATCATTCCACTTCCCCATGACTCAAGTGACACAGTTGTGAGTTGTGTAAGTATGACTTCTGTTCACCTCTGAACTTCCCTCAGTTCCACTACTTTATGAGGAAGCCAGCATTTGCTTCTTGTGAATGATGATGTTGGCATTTAGATAATATTTTGGCTAAATATTTACCTTTGTCATCAGGGATATGTCCTCTGTTAAATAGGCTCCATTTATGTCACATTTTTGTCAACAAGTGTTTACTGCATTTAAGTTTTATCTGATTTGTTTTATCTCTGAGTGGATAAGACAATGATGGCAGATTGAGGATGCGGAAGACCACAGGGTATATAATAGGATTCTATTGTCTCTGACCATTACAGTATTTACACAGAGAATTGTCCAAATCAACATGGTCCATTCTCAATTACTCACTTTGGCAGCCTAAAGACAAGCTTTAAGCATTGTATACACAAGTTCAGGGTTCACAGAAAACAAATGACAATTGTGAACAATGACTATGTAAAAACAGAGACAGGGTTGCTTGTCAGTTGGCTGGTTTCTGGTTTGAAAGTCAGGTTTGTCAATATATATGCTAATGTTTATTTTTTCTAAACTTTGGTAATTACAGAAAGTTCCAGAGAAAATGTGAGACAAGCTGTACCATGGCAATGACACTCAACCTGGGAAAAGATGGGGCTTTTCCAGTGCCCTGGACAGAATAGAACCTTAGACACTGATTTTTTCTGACAAGTAACGTTTAATTGATGACAAATTCTTGATAATTAATATAATAAGTGGGTGGAATATGTCCACCCTGCTGCTTTGTGGACAGGTGTCTTTTGTGTGGTTCTAATTTTTGCTTTGGTCCACTAACTTTGATAATTTTCTGAGAGCTATGGATTCCCTCTCTAGGGGGAAAAAAAAAATCAAACTTACAAACCTGGTAATTTTTGCATATAGTTTCAAGACTGCATGAGGCAGATTAATGGCCTACCAGAAAATGTCTACATCCTCATCCAGGCACCTGTGACTGGTACATGGTAAAGGAGAGTGATGGTTGCAGATTGAATAAAGGTGATTAATTAGCTGTAGGTGATTATCTCAGACCTTGAGATAAGGAGATGATCCTGGATTATCTGGAGGCTCCAAAGTCATCACAAGAGTCATTAAAAGTGGAAGAAAAGGCAAAAAAAAAAAGAGAGAGAAACAAATATGAGAACAAAAGCAAGCCAGAGTAATGCAATTTGACCTACACTGCAGAGGAAGGGGCCACCAGCCAAGGGATGTGGCTGGGTAGCATCTAGGATCTGAAAAAAACAAGAAAATGGACTTCATTCTAGACCCTTCAGAAAAGAGTACAACAAGCCTGCTGACACCTCAGTGTTAATCCATTGAGACCTGTGATGGATCTCTAACATACCAAACTGTAAGATAATAAATTTGCGTTAATTTAAGGCACTAAGTTTGTGGTAATGTGTTGTATAGAAAACTAACACAACTCATTGAAGCCCATCCAATAAACATTTTCCTGAAGCATTAATAAAGCACAGATGTGGTGCCTCTTTATAAACATATAACAGAGTGGAATAAGTGAAAACCAGTCACTTCCGAGAGCACCAAGAATTTTCCATGGAAACCGGCAGTGTGCTTACTGCAGACATTTGCAATGCCCAACCTAAGTCTGAATCCACATAATAGAAGTGGGGCTTCTGTTAGGAAAATAGGCACCAGGGACAGGAGAATGAATAATTTCTGTAACTTACTCCAATCAGCTGGGGACACAGGTAATGCAAAGAAAGGTACTGTTGTAACTCCTGGTACTAAGAAGAGCTAACCTACAGTGGTGCTTACTCTGCCTGGTTCAGTTCTAAGTGTTTGTGCACAGTACCTCATTAATTTCTCATAATGTTTTAAAGTAGGTACAGTTACACAGACTGAGTTAGAGAAATACCACCCAACATCACGTAATTAGTGACTGGAGGAGCTGGGGATAAAAGGCAAGCAGTTTGCTTCCTTCTTTGCTTTCCAGCACAACAACCCCCATTCCCCACAATTTCATATGATGGCAACCACTGCTCCTTCTTGGTTCTGTTTTTTCTATCCACCTTCTCTCTCAGTGATATCTATGTTCTGCAAAAATCAAAACTTAGTCTCCGACCTTTTTCTCTATACAAGTATTTCTGCCCTTGGGATCAGATCCATCCCATGGTTCCATCACCATCTACGTGTTGTGCACCAGAGTCAAAGCCACCTGGCCCTTTGTTATCTCAGTCTGGGCACCAGAATGACTGGAGTGGAGCCCTTGACCTCATCTCTTCCCCAAATTTGTCCCTTCCTTGGAATTTCCCCACTGCCTCTCACAAATTGCTTATCTCAAAAGCCTTGGAGGTATCCTAGACTTTTACCATTATTTTTACCCTCATTGTATCTCATCACAAATCCTTTGAACTGTATGTTCAGAAATTATGCCAGTACCTGTCTCTGTCCACTAACTCTTGTCCAGATCCCAGCACTTTCTCACTTGAACACTTAGAATGGTACAGTGGCTGCCACAATCCTGTCCTTTCTCTGAAAAAGGCAACACATTCACATTATTTCTCTGCCTAAAACCCTCCAAAGACTAAACTAGAAGTCATACCTCTGCTCTGTGTTTGCCCCCTACCATTATCCCCCATCTTCCTTTTAGGTCATGTCCATTTTCATTGGCTCCCAGCTACCTTCACCTTCAGAAAACCTGCTTACTTTCACTCAGGGTCTTAGCATGGCAGGTCCTTCCACCCGAAGGGCCCTTCTTGTTCTGTTCTTCCTGGTTCCTCTCCTGGGAAGAAGTCCCTGATTTCTCCATCTCATATAGACTCATCCACCTGCGTCTACTTTATTACTTCCCCTGCTATTACTTGGCTCATTCTTCTTTGCACAGTTAATACCAGGTTACCTCATTTTTTCATTTGCCTTCTTGTTCATTTCCATTTGGCTCGACCATTTTGCTAATTCTCTGAGGAAGAGACTTGGTCTAACTTCTTACTTCTGTGTCTCCAAAGTCTAGTTTACTTCAAGGACTCAATCAATGTTGCTGGATATTGATGGCACATATGAACACCTGACTTCAGAAAGCACCATAATTTCTTGTGAGTGTGCATGGGTCTGTGGGTGTCCGACAAAAGAGAGTTCCATAAGAGTGTGTGACGGTGTTCAAATGTGATGCTTAGAAATAAACTGAAGAAACATCAGTCATTGTCTCTTTGCCTTTCTTTATGCTCTTTCTTTATTTGAACACCATTTCCACCCATCTACAAATGATCCATTCTTGGCCAATCTGAGTCCAGTGGCCTCATGGCTTCCTCTGCTTCTTCCTGGTAGCAATTGCTTCTGCTATTCAACTCCAAGACTTGTAGATCCAGAGATCCTTAGGGGCCTTAATCACTCTCTTCCTGGCTTTGTAGTTATTCTAGATAGCAAATCCTCCATGTGAAATCACATCAGGTACACCCTGCGACTGATTAAGCACCCAAGAGTCAGTCACTGAATATTTAGGGGATGAGTTGATGAGTCATTTAAGATGACATGCATCACCAGACACAGAGGATGACCACGACACTTAGAACTGTGCAGTTTTAGCAATAATTGTGGCCCATCCCAGGAAATACCCTCAGTCTGGGGGCTAATCAAAATTGTTGGTCACCTTTAAGACATAACATCTTTAGAAGAGGTTGCAGTAATTGTTCCATCATTTAGAAAGATTCAGAAATAAGATGTTCTGCATTTTTAAAGTGCTATGCTTATGATCCATTTTTCCAGAAATGAAAATAGTATTACTTCTTCAAAAAAATAATATCTTAGCTCTTCTAGGTTTGAATAAACCACCAACAGTGAATTGTACTTTGTAGTGAGTCAGATAACAGAAAAGTCACTCTAAGAATGGTTCAGCTTATTTTAGTTATTTAAGTTTGTGCTGAAGATGAGAGGGGAGACTTGGCCTCACATAAAGAGAATTTCAGCTCCTGTTTGGTTTATTTCAGGAAGTTTAATTCTCCTCTTTTAGTCATGGTCAGGTGCTAGGAAGATGACTTTTCTAGTGAGCACAGAAGCAAGCAACTGATGCTAGTGGAACAATTACCATCTGAATCTCTCACCTTTTTTTCCCCTAAAGCAGTCCTGTATAACCCTGTTTTTAATGTCTTAATCAGAAGCCCAATATATAAAACAAAAAACAGCAGCTATGATTAAAGCCAAGATAGTGAATGAGCCTGAATCCCAGCCCCTAGCCCCTTGCCAATGGCCCCTGGTTGATGTGGAAAGGGAGAACTCAGACTCCAATTTGAAAATACTAATCCAATTTAACCTCTAATAGGGACAACAATCTGGGGGGAAACAGTTGGTGTGGGGAAAATAAGGGTATTTTCTGGCATCAAAATTACTTGTGCTTTCTTCATTATATGACAAAATCAAGGGCACTCAGAGCACAAACATCTACATGGTATAGAAATGTTTCCACGATGGTTTTTGTGTCTATTCTATCACCACCCACACAGAAAAACCTAAAACTTATTTCATGGGCTAAAAGCAGCATGAAAAGAACAATGGTCTAAGAGAACACTGTCAGCTTAGTCCTCTGAATATACTTCAATTTTCCTTTATTGATGGGATGATTTAGGAGACAGAAAGACACTCCAGACAATCATCTTCTTAGACTAGATATGTTACTTAATAATACAATTAATAACCCATTGTGCATTACTTTTAAGTATTGTTATGTCCATTATTTCATTTTACTTTAATAACACCCCAGTGAAATGGGTAGCACTGCTGTAATTAGCCTCATTTCTTTCTTTTCTCCTCCTCCCCCTTCTTCTTCTTCCCATCCTCCCCCTCCTCCTTCTCTTCCTCTTCCTACTCCTCCTCCTCCTCCTTCTTTTTCTCCTTCTTCTTCTCCTCCTTCTTTTTTACATGAGGCAATTAAAGACAGCAAAAGGCAGCAACAGGACTGAAAAGCTTGGATTTTGGTTTATTGCTTTTTTACTTAGTACAAAACAAGCCACTGCAGAACAGGAGTGGTTTTATTTCTGTCTCTACTGTTGAAGTATGTCTGAGTCTGCCCACTTGACTCTCCACTCTATAGAGCACAGGAGAGAGCCAAACTTTTATTTTTGGGTTTTAGTTTACTCCAACTGCCCTCTGACATTGAGCATGGCACCTGGAGAATCTGGTTAACTCTTGGCACCCTTCCAGGTGTGGGAGAAGCAACTGGTGGGAATCTATTATTTGAGTTAGATAACTCAACATATTCAAAATCCTTCAGTCCTATGAGAAAGCAAAACAAAATATTCTAACCAGTTGTTAGAAAAACAACAGGAAAAATTGCTTTCTGTAAGATTTCATGCAACTATGACTTATCCCTTTCTGCAGACTGTACTCTCTACATATTTGTCCACTTTCTTTCTTTTGGGTACACACCCAGGAGTAGCATTGCAGTACTATATGGTGGTTCTAGGTAGAGGTTTTGGAAGAACTACCATATTGCTTTCCACAGCAGCTGGACCATTGTACACTCTCACCAACAGTACACAAGAGTTCCAATTTTTCCACATCCTCACCAACACTTTCGTCTTTTTTTTTTTTAATATAATTGCCATCCTAATGAGGGTGAGCTCATTGCAATTTTGTATATATCTCTCTAATGATCAGTGATGTTGAACATTTTTCCATGTGTTATTGATGATTTATAGATCTTCTATGGAGAAACGTCTATTCAAGTCCTTTGCCTATTTTTTAAAATCGGGTTGTTTTTCTTATTAGTTATAGAAGTCTTTTACATATTTGGGTATTAATTCCTTATCCGATACATGATTTCCAAATATTTTCTTCCACTCTGTGAGTTGACGTTCACTTTGTTGATTGTATTCTTTCTTGTTTTTCATTGTTTTTCATTTTGATGACTGAGTTCCTGAAGTCCAATTTATCTATTTTTTTTCTTTTGTTACTTATACTTCTGATGTCATTTCCAATAAATAATTGCCTTGTTGATAGTCACTTAACCATATGCATAGGGTTTATTTCTAGATCTTTTACTCTATTCTATTGGTCTATATGTCTATCTTTATGTCAGCACCACACTGTTTTGATTATGTAACTTTGTGGTAAATTTTGAAATCTGGAAGTGTGAGGCTTCCAACCTTATCATTTGTTTTGTTGTTGTTCAAGATTGTTTTTCCTGTTCAGAATCCCTTAAGATTGCATATAAGTTTTAGAATAATTTTTTTTAAATCTGCAGAAAAAAATGTTGGGATTTTGACATAAATTTTATTGAATCTTTAGGTCACTTTGGGTAGTATCACCCCTTAATATTAAGTCTTCAAATCTGTTAAAAACAGGAACTCTTCCCTTTATGTCTTTAGTTTCTTTAAGCAACATTTTATAGTTTTCAATTTATAAATTTTTTTTAGCTCTTTGGTTAGGTTATTTATTATCTTTGATGCTATTGTAAATTGCATTGTCTTCTTAATTTTGTTTTAAGCTTGTCACTGATTTCTGTGTGTTGATTTTATATTCTGTAATTCATTTATTGGTTCTACAGTTTAAAAAAATATTTTGAATTTTCTCCATATAAAATCATGTCATCTGTGAGCAAGCTATTCTTAGAGTCATGAACAATTGCACTTATTTATTGAGAGTAATCTTCAGCATGTTTTGAACTAAGTGAAAGGGCACAACCCCATTGTTGGGTGGCCCTGCTCCTAGGTGGGAGAGAATTCATCATCTTGGAAACTTCCCCTATGTTTATAGTAACTAGGGTCATTTTCAAACATTTTTTATGATTTAATTGATAGGTTCATTTCATTCATGGTTTGTATTTGTGTGTTTGTTTTTCTAAGAAAAAAAAGACCTGCCATGTGTCCATCATGCATAAATGCATTTAAGCCATTTTAGATTAGCTGAATGATCCCCCTTGGCTGTATTTTGCAAAGCTAGCAGCCACTGGGCCAGACGACCAGCTTTGCAAGCTTGCAGCCCCTGCTCTGCTCACCCAATTGGAATTATTTTTATTGACTTTGTCTGCTCTCTCCTCTCCCTCTTGGAAATGACGACGAACTTTGTGCTGTTGACAATGGCTTCTGTATTCACAGCTCCCCTCTGAGACTTGGGCTGTAACATCAAAGGTCTGCAGTGTGCTGCCCTTCCTATAATATTTCAATTTAAACACTGCCTCACTGCAGTGGTGTCACGTCTCATTTACACTGTGGCCTTTGTAGGAGACAGGGATCATTACGAAGCGAACGCTGAGAAAAAACATATTAGAGCCCGGCCAGGTAATGGAAGGGAAGGAGACGCAGCGCAGAGGAACAGCCAGGGGTAGGCAGGGTCTCCCTGGGAAATGGAGGGGCCATAGGTGGAGAGGCACCCCAGGCTGCTCCCAGGTGTCAAGCTAGAGTCAAATGACATTGCTACAGACACCTCAGGCTGCACTACATAGCTCTCAAATGCTGCTTCTCCACTTTTCTCTGGTTGTTGCAGTAAAAGCCATTCCCTTGTGTACCTAGGACCAAGATTATCCTCTTTTATATATAGTTCCCTTTTCTTTTTTTTTTTCTCTTTTTAGTCTTTCATACCCAGTGGGCTGGGCCTTGCTACTTGTTATGTGGATCGCTGCTTTGTAGGCCCTTCACTGGTTTGGACAGACCATCCAGCAAGGAAAGATAAATCATCTTTAGTTTGTTTGTTTGTTTTATTTGTGCTCCAACCTCTGCAATTCATAGTCTAATAATTCCATTCTAAAAGGAACAACTGTCATGAAGTTTTGCTCTATTTATTATTAAAACCAAAATAAAGAAACATTAAATCTTCAGCTAGAAAGAGCCTCCTCCCTTTCTCCCTATTTTCTTTCTTTCTCTATTTATTCTTTCTTTTTCCTTCCCTTCCTTCTCTCCCTCTCTGTTCCTCTGGATAATATGTGCAGAAATGTCACCAGGATATGGCACAATTCTTTTAGGAAAGGTCCAGAAATCTGTTTCACGGGATCATGTGCTTGTTTTTCTTTAGAGAACTAGAGCGATGTCCAGACATAAGTACATTTCTGTGGTTTCCTGGGTGGATAAATTGATAGATATATGGCCATATGGTTTATTTCTGCAACATTGTTGATAATGAAAGGGAAAGAAAGTCACTTGTGACCTACACCATACCACCAGAGGTACACATTTAAAATGTTGTATCACACTGCGGTCTATTTGCTGATCACATTTTTATTATTCTCCTACCTAAATATTGCAGGCCAATTTTCAGGTCTGCAAATTCTGTGAGTCCATGGAGCTGGTGACTGCAAAGTCTCCTCTGTAGGTCAGGGCAGCTCACCTCTGTATCCAGGAGCCAGAACTTTTCACCCAAACACATCTCTTTTTTTTCTTTGTTTCTTTTATCCTCATGTGAGGACATTTCTTCATGCTTCTAGAGAGAGAGGAAGGAAGTCAGAGAAACATCGATGCAAGAGAGATGCATCGATTGGTAGCCCTCTGTATGTGCCCAGACCGGGGGTCATAGGCACCAGGACCAGGGAACAAACCCCAACCTAAAAATATGCTCTGACTGGGAATAGAACCTGAAACCTTTCGGTTATGGGACAATGCTCCAACCAACTGAACCATATCAGCCAGGGCTGGAATTCAACTCTTTCTTTCACTGGGCCTGTGAGCTTAGAGGATTTGTATGACTATGTGCATATCAGGTTTCTCACAGACAACCAGGATACTCCTTCTCTCCACCCAAAATCAGCACGTAAGTACAGGAGTTACTTTAAACCATTTGTGTTGAGCCTTTTCCTCTAAAGGGTCCATGCAAAGTTTGACAAGGATTCCTATATCTCTGATTGATGGAGTTGTTGGAGAAAATCTGGACACTGAACTTACTCTGCAGTATATGCTTGCTGGACCCTCTATTCACGGTTACCATGTGCTTTTATCACCTTCCCACAGAAGTCCTCCCTTGCCCATCCATCCCTGTTGGCCCCTCTGTGCTTTTGCTGGTGGGTAGCTGACCTTTCTGTGTTTCTGAGCAGGTCCAGATGCCAAGGTGAGAGGAGCTTGCTATAATTTGCTTCTAATCCCAGCTTTCTCTAACTCTATCACCTGCAGCTTCATTCCTTTCTTCCCTGAAAGTATCTGGAGAAAACATGCAGACATTCAATAGAGATCACTGGGTTTGTAAAATCAGTTCTTTTCTGTGTTGTGGAGTCCTGTGTTCCCTTAGCCTCCTCCTCTGGGCATTTCCCCCCTGTACTACTTGGTTCATCCTTCTCGTTGCCTCTCCTTCCATGCTCCTTCCAGGGAATGAGGATAACAACAGTGTCCTCTGAGAAGACTGTGATTTGGATTTCTCTCCTGGAAATTTTAAGAGATGGGTGTGTCTGATGTTCAGAACACACACCAATTATATTTTAGTTTTTAGGGCCTTCAATTCTCTTTACCAAAAATATCTTCTTTCTGCCTCTCTCCTTTCCCCCCACTCTGGACTCTACCTTTGAGCTACACTGATGTAGAGGAAATGACCATGGAATCAGCTTCCTGCTTCCAGGAGACGATGAACATGGAGAACAAAAAATAATACCTAATACAGGTCAAAAAATGAAAATTTCCACATAATACACAGGGATGTCTGATTTGGCATGATATATCTGAAGAACTGCCCCACCCCCACCTCTTTGCTTTGGTCAATGTGGCCAGAAGTCATGTCTACATTCAAAACTCTGGCCATGGTGATAGACTCTAGAATAGTTCCCATTACCAAGAAGCCAGTTGGCAGTAATCGCTTTTCATAATGAATTTGGAATACAAATTTAAAGAAAATAACCAGGAAACAGAGAGAACACTGGCCTAGGATTTGGGAGGTAAGGTCTAGGCTAATGATTGTTTTTAGTCCTCATATACTCACAAATTATTTAATCTTTCTTGGCCTCATTTACCTGTTAATGTAAAAGACTTGAACATGATTAGCTTTATCATCCTAATCAGATCTAAAATCTGTGATTCCAATGTAAGCATCTGAGTCAACACTCAAATGTCCCCCAGCTTCTCTCCCTCCATGGGATAATGCACATATACTAAAGGGAAGGAGAGCCAATTGAGTGGGGCATGTGCCAGTCTCCTGGGTTTGCCATCACAGTGCCACAGACCCAGTGGCTTAAACAACAGACATTTATACTCTCACAATTTAGAGGCTAGAAGTCCAAGATAAGATGTTTCACAAGGCTATGCTCCCTTTGAAAACAATAGGGTAGGATCTGTTCCAGGGCTCTTTGTGTCTTCTTCCCTAGGTGAAATGGTGGCATTAAGGGTGTGGGAAGAACGGGAGATATGAGGCCAATTTGCAGAGGATCTGGGGTTCAGAATAGATTACAAGACCCAAGAGCATCAGCTGGGAGGGAAGAACCACAATAAAGGAGGAGGAGACATCCTGCTGGAGTGGGCAAGACAGCAGGAGGAGGACAGCAGCAGGTAGAGATGGCCTTGCTGGGGAGACTCCAAGGTTTGGGGCTGGTTTTTGCCCCGAGGGATCCTCAGAATACATACACTCTGAACAACTTCACCATAAAAATCTGGGGCCAGAGTCCTGGGGAACAATGTCCCACAAGGATAACACATCACCTTCCTCCAATTATTTTCTGGTAGAGAGGTCAAAGTGATTGTCTGAACAGAACAATTATATCATTTAGTAGAAACACATTAGCCTTTATAGATGACAATAGATACAAGGGCATTTAAAATGCTAGAATATTGGAATGTGTTCTGGTTTCTGTATAAGCAATATGAAAACAATTTTGAATATTCTAATGCTTCCTCCTTTTCCTTTTTGTTAAAATCCACCATCTTTAAGAATGCAGATCCCATGAATAACCTTTTTAAAAGAGGGATTTAAATTTCTCACGCACAGCCTACATTATAAATAAGCTGTTGTTGAAACACCCTGTGTTCTTGATTAAGTTCTAAGACCTTGGGCAATTGTCTTTATTATGAGAATCATGTGCAAATCCCTGCACATGAAATGTTTAGACTTTCATTTTAATTATTCATGAAATGTGCAGAAACATGGTCCAATGCACATTTGAGCAAAATTTGCTAATGTCGCTGAACAAATCATAAACACCTCACCGGGGGGCCTGGGATGCAAGCCTCCCTTCCAGTAGGTGCGTTATAATAATCTGCTGTTGCTGAACAGACAGTGAGCCCATGGTGACAGGCCTCAGCACCCGGACTCAGGGCCCGCTCAGCTGTGACGTCTCCAATCTCAGCCCAAGGGGAATCATGTTCAGCAGGCTTCTCAGATTCAAGACTAACGTCTATTCTTCTGTGCTGAAGAAGCAGTGTAATAGAGTGGCATACTACAGAGCCAGTGCATGTATGAAACTTTGCTTCTTATATGGCCTCATGTATAACTTGGCTGTACTATGGGTCAATCTGAGCAGAAGTAGAAATAACTATTTGAGAGACCCTAACTATTATGGGATGGAATGAAGCTAGTATACTAGAAGGTGTTTCAGACTGTGTGAGACTTTCATATATATGTATACACATACATACATATATATATGTATAAAGGCCACAAATATGAACTGATTAGCCATACAACAGAAAAATTAAAATGTTCAAACTTATTAACTAACAAAGAGACATAAATTGCAACAGTGCTTATTCAATCACCTTTGGAAGATATTTATTAGCACTGATAATTGTCCTGTGCTCTTCCAGGTTCTGAGGACACAAAGACCAGAGAGGTGTCTTTCCTCCTGGGGATTATATTACAGTGAACAGAGGTGGACAGACAAACAAATTTGTAGTACATCAGAAGATGGTAAGAGTGATGGAGAAAAAAAAAGCAGAATAAGGTAGAAGGAAGTGGCAGCCAACTCTCCATCTTGACTGGCATGGGAAGTTCTGTCAATGGGATCACACACTGTAGTTGAAATCTAGATATATATTTAAAGGTAAATGTGACAGAATTTTCTTGAGTTACACATAAAGTAAAAAAGAGCAAAAAAGACCAGAACAAAATTTAACACTTTTTAGAGGAAGATAACATAATCCAGAGCCCCTAGTGTATATGCCATACACTAACTCCAGTATATGTTTAAAATAATATATAAAAAATAAGAAAATGTGACAAAAAAAGAGGCAGAATAGTCAATAGAAGCAGATCAATAGCTAAATCAAATACCATTTTCAGTAAACAAAGATTTCAAAATGACTATATGAAAAAGTGGATAAATAAGAATAAGAAAAATGTAATCAAATAAGCATTATAAAAGTACAAACTACAAAACCTAAAATTTTTTAAATGAGTTAATTTCAAAGTTAAAGCAGAATATAGAATTCATAAAGTTGAAAATGAGTCAAAATGTAGTGTCTAAACTAAAGTACAAAGAGAAGAAAAAAATCAAAGCAGCAGAATAAACCACGAGAAAAATGAGTCAGGATGTGAATGAGAAACTGGAACAAAAGCAATATTGAAGAAATGATAACCCAGAACTATCCAGATGATAAAGGACATTGACTCACGACTTTAAAAACTCAGCAAATTCAAAGCAAGATGCAAAGAAAACTACAGTTAGTTGCATCCTTGTCAAACTGTTTAAAACTAAAGATAATTATTAAAAGCAACTGGGTGAGGGAGAGGCATCCATTAACTTCAGACACAAAGAGAAGACAAAGAATGACAATGCAAAGCTCTGAAATTTTATACTCAATAAATACACTGATTTTAAAATAAAGGAAAATGAAGACTTTTTAGACAAATAAGATATGAGAGTATTTGTTTCTATCAGATTTCATACTGTTGAAAATATTACAGGATCTTCTTCAGAAACAGGGAAAATGATTCCAGAAAAAAAGCAAAGAACTGGAGAAAGAGAAAGTTCATTGAAAAAAGAAAGCTCTAAATAAAACAGATATTATCTGTTTAAAACAACAACAACAAAAAATTTCAGGAGCTTATAACATATGGAAATAAAATATATGATAAGAAGAAAAAAAGACAGGCTATGAAATAGAGTTAAATTGCTTTTAGATGTTTTTGTGCTTTGGGATGTATAAAGAAGTACTAATCTGACATAAGCAGTAATAATTTGTAGATATATAAATTTTTAAGGTGACTAGTAAAACAATGACACTAAATATTGAACAAGCAAATCTAATGGGGGAACTGAAATAATCTAATACTCAATTTAAAAAGTTTTGGTACTACAGTATACATAAAAACAATGGGCATAAATCACACGTTGGTATTTACCACACAAATAGTGCTCCAGAAATGATAGATGCTATCTCCCACCTACGCACAGGTTTAAGAGTCAGTCCCCAGCTCATGTTCAAAATCAGGTGGATTTTATTGTTTTTGTTTTTTTTACCATGACAGGAAAAGCTCCAAACCTCACCAGTAATGTAAACAGACCAGCATCAGTAAGAACATGTTTAAAAATAAGAGTGACAAGTGGTGCCTTGTCACTCATGGTACCAGATGGCATTGCCTATTGAACGAAACTTTCCCAAGTAAGATCAGTCAGTATAACAGAACTTGAGACTGACTCTAATGTGGTTCAGCGTGGCCCAAAAATGCAACACATGGAACCATAAAGGAACCATCATGTGAAAAATAATGTCTAAAAATAGGTACTTGAGAAAAAAAGCCAAAAACTCAAATTATATTCTCTAAAAATATTCAGATAAATTAAAGAATTACTGTACAGATATAAAAAAACTTTTTTAAATATGATCTGAAGAATAGTACATTTTAAGCACATTTTGCAATAGAAAAACTCAAAGGTGATACCATCAACAACGCTCTAAATGGAGAAAAAATATCTAAGACATATGTCAGACTATTAATATAATTCTTAGTACATAATTTATATTAATTTATACCAAATATCAATGAACCAAAAAGATGAGCATGGAAATATAAAATAAAAATATCCACCAAAGTTATGGAATTATTGTCCAATATTATTGCATCAGATAAAACTCAAGTTAGAGTAGCTTTGTCTGATTCGTTCATGTCCAGCACATCATCCATGATACCTTGAACCACCTCTCTCAGAGTTTTGGCAGGATTTTAAATCTGGCACACATTTTCTGTGGAGCATTTTGACACTCTGTAGTAAGTACTTTAGCATGTCTACATATTTTGGCCCAGCAGTTCCACTGAAGGAAAGACTCAGGGTTACTGTCAGTGATCTCAGCAGAGATCATGGTCTCTGTCCAAGTGTGCTGTAACACAGAAATGTAAGCATAAGGAGAGTGTATCAGAGAAAAGTAGGTGCCCATAATGATTGCAATTTGAAGGTGCTCACCACACACGTAAGTTTTAAAGACTACAAATAAATATTTTATATATTAATCATGTATACATCTGAGAGATTACTTTCCACTTTACAATATAACAATTTTAATTAAATTTTAATTACAATATCTTAAATTAACTTAAAAATATACATTGTGGCCCTTTAAAGCCAGACCTATGGGTGCATTTGGAGGGAAAGAAGCAACTAGGAACCCAGTAGATGAAACTGAACAAGCACAGACTCAATAAAAATTAAGATGTAAGTGCACCCCCTTCCAGGGTGTCTTCTTATTGCAGAAGGCAGAGAGATGCCCATTTGCCTCCCAGAACGGTCTCCTCTCTGGATCCCCTCCTTGGGCCTCCCTCATAAACTCAAGAGAAAGAGACAGGATTTACAGCAGGACTGTGTTCTTCCTGTGTCGCCTCTTTAGCAGATGCACCTTTGGGGTAGGAGACATCAATTAAAGATCAGGTGCTGAGCGAGAGGCTGAGAGTTGGCTGACCTTGCCCATTGCACCAAAGAGCCCTGTGTCTATCATTATTGATTAATTTCTATTAATAAACTTGCAAGATTGACAGGCATGTCACAGGGCTTGGAAGACTGTGGCCATAGGTGTCAGGGAAACAACCAACATGCCCGACTGAGGCCCCAAGTGATTACAAAAGAGCCCATGGCATGTTTTGCAACTGGGGATCCGGGCCATGGCTCACTTGAGCTGGGTAATTATTGAACTGACCCTTGCAGTTTTCAAAGGGCTATCACTTCCTTTCTAAGATCTGACCTTTGCCTACCTCTCCTTGGAGCAATTTTCCACCTCAGGGAAGTCTTGTTGCAGAATCTGAGTCTAAGGAGCGCCCCCCACACAGGGAGCCTGAAGGACAAGGCTGTGAAATGATTTAGGTTTCACTGCTCCTGCCTGCAGGTGAGCAGGACCTGCAGCCACCATAGTCCTGGGAGTGTGAGGTTGTGCCATGAGGCAGCAAAATAAGAAACCTAGAATGGCACTCAGTTACCCATATGGGAAAGAGTCCCATATTCTGCAATGCAATGACAAGTGACTGTGGCAAATTTGTTTGTCTAGTTGAAACAACAATGGGTAAATGAAGAAATAAAAAATCAGGGTCGCATTGATAGAGGTATGGAAATAGAAGGCAGAGCAAGCACATTTGCCCTGCAAAGATGCCAATAAGGGGGTTGATTGGGAATTGTATAAGTGAAGGGATTTGAGGCCTCAAAGTGAGTGAGAGCAATGAATAGGTGCCTGTCCATATCTCACATAGTAGAGAATTAAAAACACTGACTTGTCTTTTTATCTCAGGCACTTTTGTTCTTTCATTCTTCACTAATAACACTGTTTCTCAATCACCTACTATCTACAGAAAAGACTGATAAGGTCAGGATTCGAGCAGCCTATCTGGGTTCTCAAACTGCAGAAAAATAAACTGAGGACTTGTTAACATGCAGATTCTATGGCCCGAGTGCAGCCTCACTAACTCGAAATCTCTGGTTGTGGAATGTGAAAATTAGGACTTTTATCAGATTTCTTAGATGACAAACACCGATAAGAACAGATCACATCACAATTAAACTCAAATATGCTAAATGATAACAATTCTAATGTTTACAAAATTTGTGACCATTTATTTAATTTATCTAAAGTCTATTGGAAAAACTGGATAATTAAGTAATATTGAAGTAAACATCATAAATCTCTGTCTGGATATATGTATAGAAGTGATGAAGCCAACCTGCTGATGCCTGCCTCTATATTTACAGTGATGAAATATATTTAGCCTCATTTCTTGAAGCTTCTAACACCTGCTTGCTTTTTATCCATGTGATCTTTCTATGTGGAGCTAGTGTAAGGAATCAGTAAAGTTGTAGTTGTATGTAAAATGCTTAGAATAGTATCATGTACCAAGTAATACTCTAAATTAGCTTTAAGGGAAAAGCTATCATGTAGTAGCAGGAATATAAAGACTGGGATCAAAGCCCTGGCTGCTGTGGCTCAGTGGATTGAGTGTTGGCCTGTGAACCAAGTGTCTCTGGTTTGATTACCAGTCAGGGCACATGACTAGGTTGCATGTCAGGTCCCCAATTGGGGGTGTGAGTGAGAGGCAACCACACAGCGATGTTTCTCTCCCTTTCTTTCTCCTTTCCCCTCTCTCTAAAAATAAGTAAATAAACAAACAAACAAATAAATACATATTTTTAAAAGACTAGAATCAGACATGTATGCAAGCAGTTGCATGAGGCAACATAAGTACTTTGTAATATTTGCACAATATAGGCAGTCAATATTGAAATACCCTAACCATTATCACTGTTACTGTTGTAATTTTTCCCATTATCACCATCCAATTTAAAGTATTACCCTCTCATACTCAGTTTCTTGGCATACCTTCTCACTTGCCCCCCTCGTGCTTGCCATCACTCACAAGTTTGAATTCTGCACATGATAAACTAGAGGGTTTGTGCGACAGGCTAAGCTAACGTCAATTCTTCCTATGGCATTTGTCATAATTCCCACTGGCTCTAGTATTTCACATCTACCTATCATTGTGCACAAGATAAAGACCAATCATTGCAAAAGAAAAAAATAAAAATTCTGGACTTACCCCCTTTTTAAAATATTCACACACCTGACCTTCAGTGTCAGACATTTGTCCCCTGATAGTGCTGTCTTTCAGCTGCAAGTTTGGATCACACAGCCTTGAAACTCAAAAGTAACAGCTGTATTCTTTTCTAGATCTCCCATTCTTCAAGATCTTTCTCAATCTGATCCTATCCCCTGAGGCCATTCCAGGATCAAACCATCCTTGCCTTCTCCCTTTATTAGATAATAATCTGTAATGCATCTTCATGACAGACATTTTATTTTTTCTTACATTCCTCTCCTGATACCTTTCTATGTCTGTTACCCCACCCCATCTGTGAGAACTTGGCCTGCCTCATTCTTTAACATTTTCTATGTCAACGGTATTAGAGCCTGACACATGGTTGGTGCTTAACACATAATGTAGATAATAGTTATAGGAATGTCTTCTGTTCCTGACACTAAAATGCACACGAACCTTTTGAGCTGAGAGTTCATTATTATTATTCCCATTTTACAGATGAGAAAACTAAGGTGCAGAAAACTTAAGTAATAGCTTGCCCAAAGTCTCAAAGCAATCAAGTAGTGCAACTGAGGTTCCAAGCTGGAAGTCCGATTATGCAGCTTGGTATTTAGCTTCCTTATGCTCATCAAACCATTAATCATCTTGAGCTTATGTATAAAACTTTAATTTGTGTACATGTCATGTGTACATCAAATCCTCTTTTTGCTGTGAAAAGACCACATGAGGGGCCCAGCCTCAGGAAAGCATGAGCTTGGGTGTTTCTCTGTAGTACTAATCCACCATAGCCTTGCTCCATTGTAACCCACAGCATGTCTGCCTTGCCTGGCCAAGGGTGAGCTTTTCACTGTGATACTGAAATAGAATGAAGCACCAAGGCAAATGTAGGCCTTGGGTTCCATTAGCACAATTCTTCACATGTAAGAAGAAATGGCACCTGATCTTCCACGGTCACAGAAGCTTCCTATGAATGGCATTCAAAGGCTATAAGTCACATGAGTACAATTTAGGTCCAGCAAGACAACCAAGTCTGTAATTTTTCCATCATGAGCTCTGGGTTACAGATGCCTGGCAGTGTCCTGAGTAACCAAACAAAACTTCTCCTGCACTATGCCCTTTCCCGTTAAGAACCAAGAACTCAGGTTTCATTTCCTTCTGCGTTTCTTGCCAGGACTCTGAGGAATCAAGGATCTGTCCTCCAAATGACACACTACTATAATATTTTAACATCTCCTGGATGGGTAGAGGATACCTAAACTAACTTGGCTTGAAACTACAGGCCCAGGGCCATTTAGAGTTAAGCAGTATTTGTGGTAGACTGTGACAAATGGCAGATTATTTTTCAGTTGGATACTAAAGACTCAATATAAGGCACAAGAAAGATAAATTATCATACCATCAGGAAAAAATTAAAGTGGTCTTGGTTCATACTCTAGTTATACTGAAATGTGATCATTAAAGAATAACCTATAAGTTTCAATCATTTTTGGTGCACGGCTATTGAGATAACATAGAAGTCCTTCAGTACATGTTCCTATTGACTGTTTTAACTCTGTTTAGACTTTTATGATTGTGTTAAATGGAAGTGGGTTTCTTCCAAATGCCTCTGAAGTTTTCTGCAGGCTGACCTCCACTCTACTTTGTATCTTCATGTTTAGCTTTGCTCCTCGTCTTTCTATGGTTCAGTCAAAATGAATGAGGCTACCCACAGTTAATTCCTAAAAATAGCAGGCTAGCTCTTACCAGGTGGCTCAGTTGCTTGGAGCATCATCCCATACACCAAAAGGTTGCTGGTTCAATTCCAGGTCAGGGAACATGCCTGGGTTGTGGGTTTGGTTCCCAGTAAAAGTAGGTGTGGGAGGCAAGCAATTGATGTTTCTCTCTCTCACCTCTATCTTTCTGTCTCTCTGTCTTTCTTCCTTTCTCTCTCTCTAGAATCGGTGAACATATCTTTGGATGAGGATTTAAAAATTAAAAAATAACAGTTTACATCCCTGCCTGGGGATGCACTCCAGGACTTCTGGCCAAGATGGAGGCATAAACGGGCACTCTGTGTTTCCCTCCACAGCTGGGAAGGAGTGCAACTGCCTCAGGGCTGGAAACAACCAGAAGTTCCAGAGGATCAAGCTGCATGAAAGTCCAACAAACAAAGATATGTGGAATAAGTACTCATCCAGACAGGTGGGAGGGACAGAGCCGGGGCAGAGGGGACACGGTGTGGTAATGGCAGCAGTGGTGGTGGTGGCATCAGCAGCAGCAGTGGCAGACCAGCAGAAAGCACAGTCACATTTTCAAAAAGTCAGGAGGGATACCTGGAGAGTCTTCCCAGCTCCTCACCGAACCTCGCAGCCCACGGTCCCAGCACCAGGGAAAA
Organism: Furipterus horrens; assembly: GCF_987537825.1. NCBI lineage: Eukaryota > Metazoa > Chordata > Mammalia > Chiroptera > Furipteridae > Furipterus > Furipterus horrens. The sequence goes on from NW_028327175.1 coordinate 32,839,306, forward strand.
TCAAGCCTTATTGCTTCTGACTATGTGGACCAGTGGTGGTTGGGGTGGAGGCAGAAACTGCCGGTATCAGCAGAGTTCACTTGTTTAAAGGGCCCCCATGATCCTAGAATATCCGAAGACCCACTCACTCTGGAAATGATGTCCAGGGAAGCAGCTAGAGGTGCACCAGTCTGGTGTGGAAGTGGGAGAAGTGCCTGGAAAAGGGGCAAGTGCTAGGCAGGCAGCATTGTTCCCTCTTGGACCCTTCCCCCACATACAGTGCCACAATGTGGTGAAACAGGTCACCCTGTACTGATGCATCCCTAAGGCTCCGCCCCTTACAACATAACAGGAGCAACAGCTCTACCTGGGACGTGGAGGCAAACAAACACAGGAGCCTGTCAGAATGAGGAGACAAAGAAGAATGCCCAAAAGGGGAAACAGATTAAGGTTCCAGTGGGAGAACTAAGCAACAAGGAGATAACCAACCTCACAGATGAGGAGATAAACAACCTAACAGATGCAGAATTCAAAACACTGGTGATAAAGATGCTCACAGGCTTGACAGATATGTTGAGTATGGCAAACACATAAGAAAAGAAGTGAAGGTTATGCTAAGTGAAACGAAGGAAAATCCACACAAAACCAATGGTGAAGGGAAGGAAACCGGGGTTCAAATCAATGATTAGGAACATAAGGAAGAACAAAACAGTCAACCAGTACAGAATGAGGATGGAAGAATTGAAAAAAATGAGGAAAAGCAATGATCAGTTTTGCAAGTTAAACAGTATTTTATTTTTGCCTGTGTATGGAGAGATTAAGGAAATAATTTTTAAAACCCATACATAATAAAAGAAATTGTTGCATATTCTGAAAAAAAAAAAAAAAAACATTTCACAGCTTAGTTCAAATGCTACCATATTTAAAGAAGGAGTGTGCCCTTTTTCTGACTGTCTGTCTCCCTTTGTTCATCACTCTTACTGCGAGAGGCAGTTGGTGTGATGAAGAGGAAGGGCTCTGGAGCCAGAGAGCATGGCTCTATCTCAACTCTTCCACTTACTGGCTGGTATGATATTGGACACACTACCTCACTTCAGGTTCTTCAACATAAATGGAGATCGTACTATTCCACCTCACGACATTATTGAATCAATACATGAAAAGCATTTAAAAACAGACTGTGAAGGTGAGAATGTCAAATCTGTCTGTCACTCTCAGGGGGCTCTCTTTTTTGCCTTCTGCACACACATGAACACACTCCCATAAATCTAGAGGTTGGAGGTTTTTAGAAGATTCTCACCCTTAAATCACCAAAGTGCTTTAAATATGGATTTAATTAAAAGAAATATGTATTATTTATTTGAGATATAATCTTTCTATAAGAAATAATCTGGTTTAAATTTAAATAGATAAGATCTGAATAAAGTTGAACTCCAAACAGTGATCTAGATGATTCTTACCACCTCAAACCCCATAGACAAAAAGCTTCTTTGTTTAAAATATTTTGTTATTATATTATTTGCACATCAATCAGAAATGTATTTGTGAGCCTGCAATGGACACAGAAATGTGTATAGTGAGATGTATAGGTATAAATTGAGACTCGTTTATCCTTGTAAGCACTGAATTTGTTGCCATACTTTTGGTAAATAGTATGGTTGATAGTTAACTAGCCTGGTTTCCACAAGAACCATGACATTCTCCTAACTTTACAATAGAGACCTGTATTGTATTGCGCCACCCACCCATTTTCTAATCCTATTTTAAAACAAAGCACCATATATTTGGATTTTGCTTCCCAAATTTTATTGGTCTTTACTAGATGGTAAGCACAACTTAGTGATAACATAAAATAATATTCTCTGCAGGGAGATGCAAGGTGTTGTGTAGATGAATAGATTGTATTGCTTTTACATTTTCAAAAATGAACTTTGAAAATGCTAACTACTGTGAATTTTTAGTCTGTATTTTTTTTTAAATAGAGCATCATAAAGGCAAATCAGAAAATAAACAATTATATAAATCAACTGCAGTAACCTTTTCCTCTAAATAGATAATTACTCACATTTTTACTTTCATATTCTAATTTTGATTTTTTTTTCTTACTGGTATGTGATTAAAATATCTATATGTTCAGATTTTTAATTATAAGTTTCTGGATAATTGGAAAATAGATTGCTAGAACTACTAATTTCCAATAGAACAGTGAAAACATGCAGACAGTCATTGGGGTACTTTACCATAAAAGCTCTTTAGAGTAATTGTCCATAGTCTTACGTTTTCAAAATATTTGGCAAGCCTAAAAATCCTTATTCTAATATTATAGAATTTGTTTTTTATTTTATAATTATTATTTATCAAAAACAACTTAGATCAGGTAGACACAAAGAAAAAAATACATAGTAATAAATTAATTTTTCTAAGGAACCTCCTGGATAGATCCAGGGCAGGCAAAATGCCAGTTAACAGGGAACCTTCAACAACCTACAGCACAAATGTATTTGAAATACAAAAGCATTTCACTTTCACTATTCAAATGGTGATCCGTGGTGCTGGCACCTGGGCCATAAGTTACTTTTATCCAGAATTAGCTCAGAGGGGAACCTACAAGTCAGCTAATTCCCTTTAACTGCATGTTGGTTAATTACATTGTTTCCCCAAGTAGGATTCTTAAACTTATTGTTTTTTCTTGTTTCTAACTTGTTTGCTCTCAATAATTGAAAAAATGTGCCATGTTTGAAAACAAACAGAAAATAAGTTGGATATGCTGGTAGGAATACTGCCCAGAACATCATGCCAGAAACATGTGGGTGATTCAAAACAAGTGGTTCCTTTCCTTCTTTTCTTCTTATTCTTCGTTTTTTTTTTTTTTTTTTTTTGGTTTCAAGAGCTATTTTAGGTTGTATGCTGAATAAGCATAACTTGGCAGAGCAGCTGAGAACAGGCATCCGCCCATCCCTCTGAGATGCAGGCCAGGCTGGCTCAGAGCGCCTGACTCTTCTGGGGCTTCTCGGAGGTTGATCTAAGGAGAGCGCTGTCAGTTATGACTCAACTTTCATTCTACGCTGTCTGCAGTTAGCAGCCGAGAAAGTTTAATTCTGAGCTGTGAAAAGATTCAATAAGTCACCACAAATCACCCCGACTAAAGCCCAAACTGAGTAATTTACACAGCACTTTGTGATCTTCAAACAGTTTGCAGTGGGCGATTATTCATGCCCGACATGGGGCCGCTGGGTCCCAGCTCCCTGTTTGTTCTAAGGCCCAGGAGAAGTGTTTGAAAACCACAAGAGACGACCAGGGGCCCCCAGATCACGGCTAATGTGACACCCCCAGGCCTAATCTTCTTAGAGCACTGGGATAAAATAAGTATCCATTACAAAATCAGCCTTCATCCTGCCCCCTTCTGAGCCCGGCCACTCTGATAGCCAGCTCAGAGACAATTGTGCGATTCGAGACTTAGGCAGGTATTAGGAGCTGGGGCAGGAGGAGAAGGGGCTAATCTCCACATTTAGTCCATCTGTACTTGTGGGCCTGGCTGGTCTGCCCCTGACAGATCAAAAGGAATTGGCAAAAAATCAGATTAGGGCTAGAGAAAAGGGGGGAGGTTCAAGCCCTGTAACAGCCACATTTTTTCTCCCTGCCTTGGATGTGTATACATTTATTAAGACCATGCAGTTAATCCCATGAGCTTTCAATGCATTGTGCTTGTCTTTTCTTCTTTCCTCCTTCTTTCAATAACAAAAAAAGCCATTAAAGTGAAATATTGTATTAATTATAAAAATAGTAGCTATGGCCATCGAAGGCTGGCAGGGTTGCACATATTCAGAGAAGTCCAGCAATTTGGTTGTGCAGTGCAACCCATGGCTGGCCCGCCTGCCCGGGAAGGGCACAGGCCAGCATTTTCTGGGACTGAGACACACGGTGGAGCAGTGTGAAGTCAGCGGAAGAGAAGATGCTAATTATTAATACAGGCTGCCACAGAGTCAGGCTGGCGGTGGGGCAGGTGTAAGAGCAGCTCGGTGACATCTGATCTCCTGGCGTCACTACTGCACTGCAGAGCTCAGTGATGGAGTAGGGAGAACATATGGGATTCACCAATTAAACCAACTCTTGTTTCCTTCTTGAAAACATGCTGCCGTGCAAGGCACAAGGAGGTTATTTCCTTCCCTGCTCATGCGTTTGCTTTTGTCCACAGTCCCAGCTTGCCTCTGGTTCTTGCCTCTGCATGGACACACGGGTGCTTACACCTCAAGATGCATGGACAGATGGGGAAGGCGAAGGGGGCGAGAGGGATTCACAGTCTCACTGCTGTTGGCCATCACCTGCTGTTTGTAAACAGTGACATGTGGCTACCAGCCGTGTCCTTCAAGCTAGGAGAAACGTGTGCCGATGAGTTAAATGTGCTGGCGGGCCACCTTGAGTGAGCGGTCCCCACCCAATGACAGGCACAGCATACACAGCTCTGTGAAGCCCAGGTGAGAATTGGGACAACTTGCTAGCAGGGAAGGAAACTTTGTAAAAGAAGCACTGGCCCCTCTCCTGGAAGGCTGACAAAGTCCCTTCTTTTTCAGTTTCTTATAAACCCCCACGTGGTGCCAGAAGAGAGCCGTGTGGCCGCTGGGTTTTGGCAGTTGAACTCACCTCATTAGAGTGGATTAAGTCATGATGCTGAGAAGGATAAAAGGTGAAAAGCAAAGAGCCGAGGACAGCGGCCGCAGACAGCTCTGAGTGTCCTCTGTGTGTGGACACCATTATTGACTGGAGCCCATGTGGTTCACACTTTTCAATTACCGTCTGCTGGAAAGGTGGCCCATAATTGCAGAGGCTGAGGCTCCAGTGTCTGGGGGCCTCTCAGCCCTTGTCACCTTCTCTGATGATCGACTCCAGGATGTTCAAAGGCAAAGGTCTTGAGCCTGAAAATGTCCCCGAGGACCCAAGGAGGGGGGCAATGACACTAAAAAAAAAATAATAATAATAAATAAGAAACACACCCACACTTGCAAGATGGTGATGAAATTAGCCACCATTATTCGAACAGGACCAAGGACCCAGTGTTTGGTACCAACTTGCACTGGTGAGTTCCTGCCTTTGGTAATTCCTCCCATGACTTAAAAATGATGAAACAAGGACAAACTCAGATGTTCCCTAGTGATGCACTGTGGCTGTGCATGATTCTTCAGGTGTGACTTTATGAACCGGGGTTGCCACATGTGCGTCTCTCCCAGACATGCCACTGTGTAGTTCCTGTCAAGCTGGACATGTTTTTCTTTTGTTCAGATCATAGAAAATAAGGACAATCAACTTCATGTTCAAGTGATGTTATGAACAAGGGGTTAGGGAGTTCACAAAGAGCCTGGATTGATGGAAAGACAAGATTGTATCTAGTGGAGGCTGTCTGTGTTCGGGAAGGAAGAAAAGGATGGGTAAAATGCAGATCACATAAAATAGTTGGAATAAAAAAAAGAAATTCTTTTCTTTTTAAAGATTTTATTTATATGTATTTTAGAGACAGGGGAAGGGAGGGAGAAAGAGAAGGAGAGAATCATCAATGTGTGGTTGCCTCTCACACACCCCCAACTGGGGAACTGGTCCACAACCCAGCCATGTGCCCTGACTGGGAATTGAACTGGCAACCCTTTGGTTCACAGGCCAGCACTCAATCCACTGAGCAGCACCAGCCAGGGCAAAAAAGAAGGAGTTCTTAGACAACTCTCCTAACTTGCTCATACTTCCCTTTATCCAGCTGTAATGGGGATTTTTGTTTATAAACTGGGCTTGGGGAAACTTAAATTTCTTGAAAAGATTACTGAAAAAAAGCCTTAAGTCCTCTTAGTAGCAGACATGAAGGTGGATGCGTAGTTATGACAGGTCATTGTTTGGGGGTTTAGGATATGCAGAGACCATTCTCAACCTACCAAATCTTGAGACTTTCTCCTCTGAATTGCTGAGTCCAGCCAGGGCAAAGAGCCTGAGGCGAGACCAGCAAGGAGTGTGTTGTTGGGTGTTGGGAGAAATATCTTGAGAAGTGAAGCATGCCAGTATACTTTTATATAATTTGATGAGGTTTAGGTATGGATTGAAATGTTATATACCATTGGGAATTTGACCTGAACAGCCTAAGTAGAAAATTTCTACTGAGAAGAGACACCCTTCTTAATTCTCAGCAATGGTGAGCTCAGAGAGCTGACTTTCCTTGCATTGTGTGTGTGTGTGTGTGTGTGTGTGTGCATGCGTGCATGCATGTGTGTGTGTAAGTGTAAAGCTGCCACCCATCCTCCTTCAGGAACAACAAGGCTTTCAGTTATGATTTTGGAATGCATAGCCTCTTTCAAAAGTGAACATGTGGTGCATCCAGAACCCCATGCCTACTGATGACACTGTCCATGGGCTTCACCATCGTCTTGCTCAAAGCCAGTTCTGAAGGTGCAGCCTCAGCCAGTGAACACAATGTTCTGAGAAGGAGCTAATCCCTGGAGAAGGAGGCAGATGGCATGGTCAGGCTAGAAAAGGAACCCCAAGAATACAAAACCAAAATGTGTGGTTGACTGGCTGGGGGCACCTGACTCACTAAGTAGAGCCGCTATAATAGAAACAACACTTCCACCCCCAAAGTCTGGAGATCCAGGAAACAAGGGATCTGACATGTGACCATTTAACTTTCATACCTGTTCTAATATGGGAGGTAGGGCCCTACTCTTTGAGTAGCTTCTCTGAGTAATTACCAGATAGCCCCAGCAAATGCAGATTCCTAGACATCAAGCTGACTCTAACATGGCCACAAGGTCCCATCCCTCAGTTTTCTGGTGAAGGAGTGAGCTCAGCACTCTGGGTCTCATTTTGAGTCACTTTCTATGTCTTTCATCAGCTTCCTTGAAGATGGGCAGCCAAGGAGAGGATGGAGATGGAGTCTGGTAGCTTTCAGCACCATTTCTGTTTCATTGTCTTGTTTGTGTGCCACGCCCTGCACATTAAGCCCAAGGATACTGCTAATGCTACAACACAAGAAAGGTCCAAAGGGGGCAGGTTGCCCTGAGCTGTCTGCGTTTTGGAGGCTGATTTCTTTCCTTCTGAGAAAAGGGCATTGGACTGGATGGCCTTTGTTTCAGAAGGTCCACATGTCATGGTCTATGATAGCTCAACTCCAACCTCCTACTTGAAGGCCAGTGTTACAGACCTCCTGAAGGACACAGATGACCAACAGTCTGTACTAAGGACAGATTAGTGGTAGGTACAGGAGAGCTGGCACTCTGTTATAATAACACCTGTCCCCTGAGTTCTATGGAGAAAGAGTTTACCTTAATCTGACCATGACATCAAAGGGAATCTTCTGGCAAATATAACTAAGTGAGGTATAACTGCAAATATCAATCAACTACAGACTTTACAAAAGAATCATTTTAAAAGACTTAGTAATAATTTTAGTAAAGTGTGAAAATTAATGAGTGTGAATATAGTCTTATCTATATAATCACGGTAATGATATAAATCAAAGGAAGATACAATGTAACAAAATGAAATATAAGAATGTGGAGAAACAGGCATATGTTAATATATTGAAACTGTGTATTTATTAAATGAGCTCATTATTCCTATTTGGGGAATTTGGGACACTTTATCAGTTTTGTGTTTTCATATCACAGTATTAAAAACAGATTGAGAAAATGATTACAGTCTTGCTGGATGATTAATTATAACTGTCTAGATCATGCATTCTTTGTGGCTGGTCTGGGCTGGAGAGCTGTCATCACAATTACTGTTCTTAGAGACCTGTGAAGTCCATGCAACAGGCCTGAGTGTGCTGTCCATGAAAATTAGTCAAGGTATACCAGAGCCCCAGAGTTTCTGCACACACTGTAGATCCATTGCTGCTCTTCCAGAAGGGAAGTGAGTCATTAGAAATGGTTGTGAGAAGCCAGCTTTTCAGACTGGAGAACCTGAGAGTTGAATGAAAGAGGGGCATGGAGCTCAGGCCTGTGCTGACTGTGGACCTGCTGGGGGTACATCGGTAAGAAAGCCCACCTATGATACATAGTAAGCAGGCAATTGTCCAGTGCTGGTCTTAGCCTAGGCTCAAAGTAAACACTCAACCAATAAAACATTATTTAACCTGAATTATCTAAAAATTATATGTATTACTGTTCTTCCCTTGTGCAAGCATGTTCACCTGATAGAAAGACGTGCCACAGGTCTCTGTCTTCATGGGAAGTCTTCTTCTCTGTCACTCACTGCCCCAAGCAGTCTTATCCTCTGTGGTCCCAATGCCTCTGAGCCGTTGCATCCCCACTGTGTGGCGCATGTCTGGTATGTTATATTGTCCAGTGAAAGCTTGTTGAATGACTATATGTGATACTCATCATGGCTTTTCTCAAATCTTACTTTCTCTGAATGAGATTGGACAAGTCAGAGGCCCTAATGAAGCCACAGAGAAAAACCTACATTGAGTCAAAGCATTACATCAATCAACCAAGGGCTAATTATGGAATTCTTTCTTGTTGGTTGCTGTCATATTTTAACTTTTTTCTTGAAAAACAGGACAGAACCCCAGAAAATAGTATTTCTGAACTAAGATGTTTTAAAAATAACTTATCCAGCTCCTTCTTGACCAAATTCTGTACCCATAGGAAATTGTGGGGATGGACTGGAAGACATAAAATGGTAGGGTCTAGGGTCTCTGTAAATAGTTGAGTACTGGGACAGACAGCCTCTTGTCCTTAGATCTGTTTGGCCTCAGACCATCTCTCTGGCTTTTGTCCAGCATGACTGTGCCAAACAGCACATACACTAGGTTCCCTGGAAGAATATGTCCTTTGAAAGAAAATATCTTCTATTTTTTTTTTTAATACTAATGGAGTTATCTCCTTCCTCCAAATCTACTGTCCTCCCTTTCACAAGATTGGAGAAACAGTTAGAACTGATCTGGTTCATTGCATCCTCTAAGACAGAAAGAAAGGTCCATGATGTCACAACATTGCGTATGTCATACAAACTGCATTTTTGGAATAACAGGACTCAAAATACATCAACTCATCATCCCATTCAATTGTCTCTAAAGCCCTGTGAATAGACAGAGCCTGTTCCACATCCTAATGCTACAAATAAGAAAATGGATGTTCAGAGAGCAGATTCTCTAAGACAAAAAGTTATGAATGAAAGCAGAACATGGCCCTGTTTTCATGGTTGTCCCTATACAGACTCCTGATCTAGAAAATCACAACTGAGTTGTGTGGAGAGGCAGCCCCTGTCCTTCAGTTCATAGAGCTCTTCCCTCCCTGGAGAAGGGGTCCTTCTGAGCAACACCATTTTTACATGGATTTAGATATGTCATGATTAGAGTAATCACTGTGTTTGATAACCTATTATGTCCAAGTCTGAGCCTTAGGCAATTTGATTCCCATTTTATACACAATGACAGTGAGACTCAGGAATCTTATTAACTGACCCAAAGTTGTTGGTACTCATGCTGGGTTCTTCAAGGGCAAGGACGTGGACCAGATGAGCCACATTCCCAAAATGTAACACCCAGTTAAAAAGTGATAATACCATGTTGACTGAAAACAGGTGACTAACAAAATGCAGGACTGCTGGGGTTTCTGCCCCTATTTTCAGCTCATGCTCATAGATGCAGGTAGCACATGGCACCCTGGTGGGTCTCTCACATGTTCTTGTCCCACTGCCCTCAGACATACGATGATGTAGCAGTCTTCCGCTGGTTTTCAGTCACCTCTCAATTATTCAACCATCCACTAATTTCTGAGTATACAGTGTCCCACAGACACAAAGAATTTCACTGGTCATTCACACATCAAAAAAGTGGAAAAACAGTGAAAAGTTTTTCCAGTCTCTGAGTTACTAATTAGACACTTACACATAGATTTGCTGAATGAGACAAGCCAAGTAAAATTCACCAAAATAAAAATTAGTAAGCCCTCAAGAACTTCACAAGGATCCTCTGTGGTTTCAGGTTAAACCCATGATGTGCTGCAGGTCTTCTTGTTTCTTTCTTGTTTGTAAGCATGAGCCCCACCTCCCACCCCCCATCAAGTAGGACCAGCAATGACACAGAACACACAGGGTTAGGATTGAATGAGATGATGTGTGACGTGCTCAGTGCAAGTGCCTTAAACTTTATAGAAATTCAATAAATGAAACCTATGAATAAAAAAGCAATACTATTAACAACAATCAATTATCTACATTAACATTCATGTAAAAGAACAGAGTGGTAATGTCAGTTTTATCCACAAGCCACGTGGCCACTTTCCCCAGGGGAGAATCCATTTGGGCTCTGTAAGGCTTCAAGGACCTGGCTGAGGGACCACTTGGCTGAGTATCCCACATGGCTGCGCCTCAAACATCTCCCTCCCGGCACAGCTTAAGAAACATGAATTCCTTCAGTCCTCGCTCAGGAGCAAACACATTTGTCATTTAATGCCATGAGGAAGTGTTCCCCCCTTTGCTACTCACCTTATCAAATCTTTAAGGCTGAACTCCACAGTGAAGGCCATCTGATTCAAAGCTTCCCCTCAGACAAACCCCCTTTCCCAGTGCCTCTAGGAACTCCCTGTCTCACGGCCCCGTGTGTTCGTTGTGTTCTCATTAGATGTGCACTTAGCTGCGGCTGTGTTGCCATGAAAAATGTCTCTTGGCATGCAAGACCTTCGAACACTTCTGGAAAGTCTGAAGACAAGCCTTTGAGAGAGAACTGAGAGTGCTTGATCACAAGAAAGTCACATGTCCTCTTGGTCCTGATAGGTGAACAACACCGATGCTCCCTTGTTCCCACATTAAATGCACCTTTACTCACTGTAGAGATACGACTGGTGGCCCCATCACATGTCCATCTTTAAAATGCAGCCACCGTGTTTATGCCATGGATAAATGTATTTCCTGTGTTGTACTGAAAACACAACAAAAATGACGGAAACTCCACTTTTTGTCTCCAGCAAGGCCGGGCCAACCCTTGGACAAGGCAAAGTTTGCGTGGTGACGTCTGTGGAGAGCCTGTCAACACCGGAGGACGACTTTGCAGGAAGGTCACAGACGTGAATGCATTAGCGAGGCTAGCGCGGTGCGGTGGCCCCCGGCTCCCCCCTCCCCACCCCCCCCAGTCTCCCGCAGCAGCTGCGTATTAGATGACGCCCGTTTCAACTGCTAAGTGGTGCTGCGGCCGCTTTATCGGCCCGTCGCCAGCGGGCTCAGGGGAGAAGCGCTATCTCCTATGGCCATGAAAATTGATATTGAACATGGAAGGGAAAATCTCACAAGCTGATAGCAATTAGCTAAAAAGGATTTGCGACTCCATGATTCATCACACCAGGGGACCGAAGTCATTTGCAGACGCGCTGTTTCGAGAGCCCCGGTGCTCAGTGCTGAACTCTGCCTCTGTTTATCTCTCACACTGGGGTGTGACATTTCCGGCTTTCAGAGCCCATTTCTAGAACAGAAGCTGTCTCAGCCAGGTGATTCTCTCTGTCAAAGACACTTCAGTCAGAAGGTGCTGGAGCTGGGCTCAGATTGCTGTTTGCAGTTGAGATATTTGTGTAGGAAAATGGAAGACAGACTCTTTCTGGGTTTGTTGTTTTTATTTAAGAAATTAATGTGTGACTCTGGACCAGTGATAAAATCATACCTAAATTAATTAATCAAAATTATAGTGCTAAGGTATCTGGCATGCCTAGAGATCATTTTCACAGAAGAAATACTGGGCCCAGGTAGCTGCCTCTTTATTCTTCATGGCTGAGACACACCCAGCATGCTGGGCCCAGTGACCACCTCCTCGGGGTGTCCCCTGTGTCTGGGTTCCCCATCTTCCTGCACATCCCTGTAGCTCTGAGCCACTTATTTAAAATGCTGTTCCATTGTAATTACTACCATCATTTTTCTATTTCTTAAATAGATAGAGTTTGTGCTCATTTTGTCACAAACATGCAGAAAATCATGCATTAGGGTTTTTCCATGGAGAATTGCAATCCAGACCCAAAGGTAAATGGGAAACTTCAATGCTTTCAGGACACCTGAGAAGGGAAGTAGCCCTTGAATTAGTAGCATACAGCATAAGTCACAAAGGGAAAGTTTATATGTTCATACTATTGATATATGTGAAATAAATATTTATATTCTATTTATTTTAATATATGTGCTTATATACACATTGAAATTAAAAACTTTTTTATGAGGAAAAAAAAGCGTACCATAAACAGACCAAAAAAGCCATAGGCATCCTCATCACCAATTAGGAAAATAAGATTCAAACAGCAATGGCCTCTCATGCCTCACCATGTGACTGGAGCATAATAACATATCTAATCACAGAAAACTTGGGCCGAAATGATGAAGTGATAGCAGTGCTCCAGCAGCTTCCAGGGAGAGCCAACCTGGGGAGCCAGATTGCCCAGTGTCGGGCCTCACCTCTGGCCCACGCTGCTCCAGCAAGCAGCAGGTGGGCACCAGGACTTTGGGACCCTTTGCAACCAAACCCTTACCTATTGGTTAGGGAGAGTCAGCCACCCAGTACCACTATGGGTCCTGGGCTTCTCCCCCTCTCCACCAAACAGCCCTTATTTAACTAGTGTACATTTTATCTTGGATCACCTGTGCAGTCGGGCATGTTTTAGCAGTGGTTTGATGACCATCGGGAAACGGTCTATGAAAGGATGTGAAAAATGAGGAGAAGGCAGACATGCAGACATACTGAAGCACTTTGAGAGATGTAGGTACCTCTGAGGAAGGGTGGGATGGGGCGAGAACAGGCCGGTTATCAGGGTTGCTGGATTCATGCTCCTGTGGAGACAGGTTTCTGGGACGTGGATTCTTTGGCCACAGGTGGTGCCCGTGAGAATGCCTTGAAGATTCCCGTTTTCCCTGATTCTGAGGCAAGACAGTGAGGGGCTCAAGAAGACCAGTTTCTGTAGCATCTGTTTGACAAAACTAGAAATGGTCTTTTTGAGGGGCTAAGTGAGGGTGGTGACGAAACATTGCATGGATGGCTTTCCTTCTCAGGTTTGCAAAGGGATTCTCCACGAGCACGAAGGTTATATCAACAGACAGTGGGCTTTAGCAGGATTCAGTGGCAACTTCAGTGTCTGTGTTCACAGAGTCTGGCAAGTCTATTAGGTATGTAATCAATTACAGCCAATCTGTGTTTAAAGTGGTGACAATATTCCTTATTTGAAAGACAGTTGCATGCACCACTTTTATAAGGGCTAGAAATCGTGATCATGAAGGTAAATACCTTGCATTCCCAGGATATCTGAAACTCATCTCTCGCAAATTCTGTATCCATGGACTATGTAAGTGTTCGCTGAGCACGTTTCGCTCTTCCCATCCTTCCTGTTGCTCTTCCTTTCCTTCTTTCCCCCAAAGTAGTTCCTTGCTTGACAGCCTCCACCGCATTAACTTCCTGTTAATTATTGCAGAAATGATCCCCGATGTCTCCTCCTCAAAGTTTCGACCTTGGGAACCTGAAAATGCCCTCAGTTCCCTGAACTGCTGCCTCCTTCCCTTCCCTCTTGTTCAGTTTTCCTCTCTAGACAGATGTTGTGTTTGCTCAGGACTCCCAGGTTTACTTAGGCTTGAGAAGCACTTGATCCCCTGAGCCCAGGATGAGCTGGCCAGCCCTGGACAAATGGTATTCTTATCAGATGTGCTCCAATTAAAATGCCAAGGGATCTCTGTGCATCTCCCACTCTGAGACTGAAAAATTCTACCCAACGCAGCACAGGGCCAGAGCGGGTTACATTACAGGCACTGCATTAGAAGTGAGCTAAGTATCTCGGTATGTCCTTTACACCATGTTCTAATGTGGACGCAAGTCCTGCTTAGTACAACAACTGCTTAGCAAGCCGTGCTAAGAGCTGCTGATGGCGCAGAACCCTGGCGGGAGATGTGAAAACAGGTAAACGTATCCGCTCCTGGGAACTGTATCTCATGACCTTGTGTCTTGGAAAGGTCAAAAAGTAAAATGGAAACAACTATGTAAATGTAGCAGAACCCATTTGGGAGTCCGTTTGGAGAGGGAGAAAGCTTGGCTTGGCTAGTGCTGACAGGAAATGTGACCCGTGGTGTTCTGGCTCTCTGAGGTCCCAAGCACTGTTCCCAGTCTGACTGCTTTGTCCTTGAGAAGGCCAGCTGCCCCCCCCCCATCACTAATCCAGTTTTTAAGCTAAGAACCTGAAGTTAGAATATGCAGGCTAAGGCCAACTGGCACCCAAGCTGCAGGGGGATGTGGCAGCGAAGGGGAGATCCCCCAGGTGAGGCCTTGCACACTGTGACCCCTGTGGGAACACCTGTGCTGATGATTCCTTTCGGATGAGATGCAGAGTGTGCCTTAACTGCTCCCATCCTTGCCCCTATGCCGACTATACCTGTTGGCATTTTGTTTTCTTTTTCATGAACACTTACCATTTCCTTACCCTCCACATAAATCTGTGGGCTAATCACCAACCTCTAACATTCTTAAGGTGTAATGGTCTAGTGCAGGGGCTATGGGTGTGATCTGAGCCAGGTGACCTTGCTCCCATGCTTGCCTGCTGGGTGGCTCTGGGCATATCCCCTCTGTACTCAGGTTTCTTACCATAAATGAACCTGAGTACCATACCTCTGTCAGGGGGTCTTATTATGAGTGATTTAAATATACTTGGCGAAGCACTTAGATCAGTGGCAAAGACGGGAAGTTCTCTTTAACATTATTAATAGGGTTCTATGACTTTAAGTGATGTATAAGGAAACCAGTTTTACCCTAGGCCAATTGACATAAACAAGAGTTAAGTTCCTGTGTCACCTCATCAACATTATAACAAAATGACACTGAATAAAACACTATTCAAAAATGGCTGAATGCACATGTACACATACTTAGAAGTTACTTATTAGCGAGACCTGTGCTATGTCTTCTTTGTGCTCTTGTGGTCCCAATGCCAAGCATGGTGATGCACACAGATTAGAAGCACCAGAGGATGTCCTGGTCACTTATCTTCTGCCCAATTGCACACCAGGTCCAATGGGCTGAGTAGCATGGAGAGTCATCAGGTTGCCACTTGGTCCTTTGGAAAGGTGGTGTGCCTATCAACTCTTTTGCTCCCCCCCCTCAAACTAATGGACTCCACTGGCTCTTGTTTCCTCTATCACTAAGTTTCCAATAGATGAGACCTTAGTCCAGCCTCATGGCCTGAAGCCACACATCTCCCATAGAAGGGCATTTGGCCAATGAAGGACAGGCTGAATGTATATACCCTTTACCTAAAACCCCTTGAGACACACCATCCAAGACCAAGTCATAAGGCTCCTGCAGGAAGATCCCATGGGATGGACATGTTGATTTCACACAGAGGTGACCTACTTCACAAGGCATTGACATGTTGTCCCCCTTGCTCCCTGACTCTGCTCTCTGAGCAACCAGGGCTTTAACCTATCTGATGCTTCCTTCTAAGGTCAAACAAGTGTAAAGAAAATGCTCCTTTATGTTGCTTGTAGCTTCTTAAAAGTGACAAGTGTAAGCCACATATACCCAGTATGTTCTCATCATTTTCTTTGGCACCAAAGACCATCATAGGACGGTCATGAATGCTGTATTAGTTTCCTGGCATTGATGAAACTAAGTATTGAGTTGACCAAAAAGTCCATTTAGTTTTTTCTATAAAATAAAAAGCAGTTTTCATTTCAATAATTTTATTGATTTGGATATTTTGAGTATGTTGGCTATGTCCCAGTATTGGTTTCTAGTGGGTAGAGACCAGGGGTGTTGTTAAATATCTCCCAATGCATAAGACAGCCCCTCAGCAGAGAATTATTTGCCAAAAATGTCGATAGTACCAAGAAATTTCGCAAACCACTTTGACATATTTGATCAGTCATGGCACCTTCTCCATACACTGATAAATCTTTTTCTTGTGTTTCAGTTGCATTTTTATCTTTCTTAAAATAATAAAACATAATATACCAAAAATGTTATGTATTTTTTTATCTTCAATATTTAAATGGTTGCACAAAATTCACCAATTTTGATGTTTTTCTAAAAGCACACTGATATGACAGCTATCACAATACAATCTAACAAAATTGTTTCCAATGAAGTTAAAGACAACTAAGCACTACTAGAACCATCGTATGGAAATAACTACGCAAACTTTTTGACCTACCCAATAATACAACCTGAGAGGCTTAAAACCAGGGAAAGGTATTGCCTCGTAGTTCTGGAGGATTTGATCAGAGGCTCTAGGATAAAATCATTTCTTGCCTCTTCCTGCTTTTGGTACTCCAGGTATTCCTCTGTTTGTGGCTGAGTCACTCCATTCTCTGCCTGTCACCACGTGGCCTCTTCTTCCATCTGTATTCTTTCCTCTGTGAGTCTCTGTGTCTCACATCTACCTCTTCTTTCTTTTATAAGTTTACCTGTCATCACATTTGGGGTCCATTTTGATAATCCAGGATAATCTCCTTTCCAGATCCTTAATCCCATTTGCAAAGTGCCTTAAGAAAAAATAAAAAAGTCCCATCCACAGGTCCCTCTTGTTAGGGATTGGACACATAATTTTAGGAGCCCCTATTTTATCCACTATAGATGTCTTTGGAGCCATTTATGAAACAGAGTAAGTTTGAGCAAACTGCTTTATGGAGAGTTAAAGACTGACAAGCAACTTACCACCTTTGATTCTAGAAAGCACATTATTAGGAACCATAAAACCATGGGGAAAGAAGGAGGCAGATTAATTCTTCACAAAGCTTTTCATGATTTATTTAATTTTTGTACAAAACCCCATTGTGTATTTTACCAAGTCTGATTTTTTTGTATGTGTGAGTGTGATGTAGGCTTAGCATAAATCATGGTGACTATGAGAATAATTTGCTGATTTTGCAGTGCCGCTGAACCTTATGCTCATAGAATTTTGATTGTTTTGTAACTACATTTATTTTATGGTTTTAAACAAACAGAAAAAGTGAAGGCCCAACACCAGGCTGTATGCAGATATCTGTGGCTCCTGTAACTGGAGAATTTGCATTCCCTGCATCCTTGCTTAGCCCTTGGGTCCCTGCCCCTGGGACCTGGAATGTGATGGGCCCCATGTTTGCTGAATGATTTCTTCTGGAGAATGATTGCAAAGTAGGACTTGGGGGATGGCGGGAAGTGATGGGAGATGTGGTTGGAAATAGGCTGCTTTGCCTTTAGAAGCCTCTAGCGGGCGATTTTTATTTTACTCTCTGAAAACTGAAGAACTTCGGAAAGTTCTAAAGCAGAGAGGAGTCAGAATTTGGACAAGAAGAAAGGAAGAATAAGACCACTCCAGAACTAGGATATTTTATGGTTTGAATTGTTTCTCCAAAAATATATGTGTTGAAGTCCTTCTTGGAAATAGGGTGGTTGGAGATGTAATTAGTTAAATTAAGGTCATTCTGGAGTGGGGTGGGATTGAATGATAAAAAGCACAAAGTGCAGAAGAGAGAAATCAAAATTTACATAAATGGAAGGTAATCCACATTCAAAGGCTAATATTGGGCTCTTTGCAGATTGATATAATAGTTTTAATTTTTTTTTGTAAATATAGACAATATTTTTCCAAAATTTACATGAAAGTTTAAGGTACAAAAATAGCTAAAATTTTTCCAAAATATAAAAGTGGGCATTGATCACTTCAGCACTGATTTTTGTGAAGGTCATCCTTCTTCCACTGACCAGGTTTGCACCTTTGTCAACAATCGCTTGGCTAAACTCATAGGGGACAGTTTCTGGGATCTCTTATTTTCTTTTATAAATCTAGATCTCTGTCCCTCCACCAATATCCAACTGTCTTCATTTTTATAGATATAGATATAGAATCTTGAAATAGAGAGACAGAGACACAGAGAAACACAGGGAGCCAGAGAGAGAGAGAGAGAGAGAGAGAGAGAGAGACAGAGAGAGACAGAGAGAGACAGAGAGAGACAGAGAGAGAGAGAGAGGTTAAGGTCCTTTTTTAGATAGTGGATGAGAAACTGCATTTTCCAAAACCAGCCTGAAGAAGAGGCTGTGACAGCTTCAGGGGCAACAAAAGGAGAGAAGTCATAGCTCAGAGCCAGCTGATTTAACTGCATTTTGCTTTGAAATGGAATGATAGATTTAGAGTGATTTCTGATTCAATCAGAAGAGGCAAGTGTGGAGATTGTGTGGGTTTAGTAAGAGAAAAAACAGAGGGCACATCTCTCCCTGCAGCCGAAGCTCCTGGTGACAAGCTCAAAGGGAGGCAGAGCTTTTTCATCGGGCCTTGGGTTCAGGGTAATTCTGGACTCAGTAGCGAGGCATGAGGGGTCATGAGGCAGGCGGACCAGCCAGGACCTTGGCCCCTGCTGTCTTTCAGAAAATCCTGCCAGGGTGCAACATGTTAGCTCCAGAACCTGCCATCGGGACATTTAGACTGTCTCTTTTTTCACTCTTGGGTTTAAGTTTGGGGGCTCAAATTCAAGGGGCTACTTTAATTAAACTTTTAGTGGTATCAGACCAAGGGACCACTTGTGATACTCATATAATGCTTCACTGTTTCCCTGAGCAGGAAGAATCTCACCATGATTCTGTCTTCCCAAAGAGTGCCCTCCCCAAAAGACACTCCACGGTTAGGAATTATAAATATTCCTTTGAATGAAAAGAATTTTTGTTTTTAATCATGGACTGCTAATTGTAGATGACTGCTATATACAACAAGTTTGTGTGCCTCCCCTCCCATAAAATCATGTGTTGAAATCCTGTTATCTAAGGTGACGGTATTAGGAGGTGGGGCCATTGGGAGGTACATAGGTAAATAGAACAGGCACTAGAAAAATCCTTTATTTCTATGGTATGAGTTTTACAGAGGGAGGATTACACCAAAGAGACAAAGCTGAGAAGTGCAAACCAGGAACTGGGATCCAGGGCCCTGATGACACACCTGTGACACTGGGGGTCTCTCCCACATATCTGTCTGCCCACCCTCTGTTTTTGGCAGAGACATATCTTAAAAGACTCTCAGAGCCCAGCACAACTCTGAGCAGCCCTGTCCAGAAGAAAATTTGGTGAAGAACTCAACAATAAAATAGAATTCACTTTAAATGTGAAAATAAGTACTTGAGAGGTTGTTCTTTGAAGATATAACATAGCCCCTGAGGATCTGAGTCCCTCCAACAACCACATGAGGGAGCCAGGAAGGGCAGCATGCCCCAGGTGACCTGTGATGATCCCAGCCCTGGCAGGCAACGCGAGTGCAGCCTGTGAGATACCCTGAGCTGGGCACCTAGCTAAGCTCACATGAATGCCCTGACGTACAGACACTTTGAGATAATAAATGTGCATTGTTTTAAGTCACTAAGTTTTGGGGTAACCTGTTATGCTATTATCAACAATTAAGACAAAACCTTCCCAGAATAAAGTTTAAAAAAAAAATCTAAGGAGAAGTTAAAGGGAAGATAAATGGAAATGCAAGTAGAATTGAATTGACTTGGGGTGGTGAACACACAATACAATGTATAGATAATGTATTACAGAGTTGTACACTTGAAACCTATACAATTTTATTAACCAATGTCTCCTGAATAAATTCAATTAAAGAAAGAGAAATTCTTGATGTCAGTCAATTCTTTCTTCTCTCTCCTTTCTCCCTGCATTCACACTCAGGAAGGATGGAAAGGATTTCATCAGCAGCCAGCCTAGTGACAAGCAGGAAAGGACTAGAAGTCAGAACTTGGTCTCTACTTTCTCCTATGACCCTAAACAAGACAGGTATCAGTTCCACATGTTCAAAGAGATTGGACTAGCATCAGTTATTTCTAAAAATAGTCAGATCACAGAACCACCTGGGAAGCTTTTTAAAAAACACACATTTCTGGGTCATACCCACAAAATTACTCAGAGAATTCACGGTAGGGCCTAGCGCCTGTACTTTAAAAAACAAACATATAAACAAACCAACAAAAACGGAAGGTTTTTTCCCCATAAAACATTTTTCTTGCCTGACGATAGGGAAATCAGCTATAAATTCATAGGTAGGTAGCCAACATGGGTCAAATGACTAGTGAGTAGGTACCTCCTGATTAAATAAGGATTAAATCTCATCTGGCTTTAAAACTGTCTGGCATCCTTAACACAAGGCCTTAAAAAATATAAGTAAATTATCCCAGGTTCAAAGTGATTTCCTCTTGAATCGTATTCCCAGCCCTTTGAGCAATCTCTTGTGTATAGATCTGAAACTAAATGTTTTCCAAATTTTTCATATCCATGAAATTGGGTGATCCAGAATTTAATAATAGTGTATGTAATCAATCGACTTCCTTCATGTTACTTCATCTTCCTATAATTATAGCCATAAATTGTTGACCATTTATAAAAATAGCATTTTGATCATTCCAGCTTTTATTTCCATAAAACTGGAAAGTTAAGAAGGTGGTCAAATACCTGGCCAATATTTATCAGTCACAGACAATCTGGTAAATTCAGCTGTACAGAGGTCACTCACCAAAAAAAAAAAAAAAAATGCTCTAGAAAAATTGGTTTTGTCTGGTTTAACAAAGCAAACAAAATTCAGTAACAATACAATTCAGATCATTCACACTCCAAAAGTCTTATTTGAAAGAATCAGATAATTGAAGCAACATTTGTTTACTCTAGCTTATAGTATTCAGGTAATTAATTCTGTTTTCCATTTGCCCTTTCTCATGTAATGTGACCTCAATGTTAGTTTCTTAGTAAATCGATTAGTAGATTCGGCTTGTGTATGCAACTCTTGCAAGTGGTTAACTTATTGCAGCAAACAGATTTTTATACACTCTGCAAACCACAGTCTTAGTGTCACTTGCAAATATTTGGTTCTTATAACTTGTAGTTTAAAAGTCCTTTACAGGTCTAATTAATTTCTTCCTCAGCAATCTAAAGATCAATGTGTCTGACCTTATGGATTGACTATATAAAATGATTCATGGGGCCAGAATTAGCATTCAGTTATATATTGAGGTAAGTCAGTGTCAGAGCTAAACTCTACTAAATGATGTGTCCATTCGACCTTACAAACCACCTCTCAGAATCTGGCCCAGCCATCACTGTTTATCAGTTATGAATTTCCATATCCCTATGTTGCTCAGTAATGCTGTTCCAAATTATTTCAGTCCATGCCTTATGATTCTCTATATAATTATATCTGCTTTTCCCTGAGAAAATGAAACAAAAAACAAAAACTCTATGTACATAGTTTAAAATCTTTTGTGTCTCTCTCTCACTAAGTTAACTCACAACTTTCCCTAACTGGAATAGTATGTGAGAAATGTTACCACTTCTACATAAAATCCTGTCCCTCTGTGACATCATCCCTACACTGTATATTATTAATATAACTCTACTCTTGGGATGAAAGAAATGTTCAGATTATTAGAAAGCCCCTGAAAAAGTAAGTTCCTAGGTGGGTTTGTCAAAAATCACAGGGGCAGACTGGATTTGTTGGGTGGTTTCCAGTTTGGCTGACATTAGATATGTGCTGTTTAAGCATTTTATGTACACCCAGAGGCCCTTTTCTGAATTACAGAGGTTTTGCAAACACTGAAATAAATATACAGAAATGCTGAAAATTTTTAAAGAAAACATTTCCACCTCCTGCAGCTCACTTGCATCTCGCTGCTGGGCTGAGCTTGACAAGTGTGCAAATAAACATCCAATTGGAACCACAGGGCAAATTTCACAGGGCTTAGAGTTTCTTATCACAAGGTGTGTAAAGGATTCTAGGCAGTAGATCCAGCAGTTGGCCTTGCCAGGCTTACTTTGCTCCTTTTAGCTGTCATGAATTAGATGTAAATAAACAAGCTAATGGGAGAGAACGTGGCTTGGTTTTTACAGCTGGGAGTCTGCGACTGAGATCCCATGCGGCTGGAAAGTGGTGATCACTTTATATTCCTTTTGGCAGCATATCCCTCCCCATGAAGGGAAGAGCATAGTGTTGCTCAGGGATCCTCTGGACATTGGTTGGGAGTCAGCAAGAAGGTCTTCATGATTCAGAAAAAGAGGAAGCTTTATTTCCATGGCTGCTAGAAAACTTGTGCCTGCTTCTAGCTTGCTAGGAAAGGGCATGCCACATGGAAGACAATGGATAGAGAAGCCACAGCAGCAGGAAGGCAGTGGCTGCCGAGAGTGTAAACCAGTCAGCATGATGGCAACCTTAGTGTGGGTCTGTCTCACAGTGAACCCAAGACAGAGCCTGAGATGTTTTAGGAGGGACAACAGTAGAGGGATAAGGAAGTGACAGAGGGAGGGGATATGGCTGGTATGGGATGTACTAATAGGCTGGTCAGAATTGTGGTCAACTGGACCTCAATCCCACTGAGGACTGGGACACCATGTGTACCATTCGAAGAAGTGGGATTATGTCCGCCAACCCCCACTCATCACTCAGAGCCACTCCTGAGGGAATTACCTCTCCTGAATTTTTAGCTGGCCCCACATATGAACCCAGGTCGCTCCCAGACCTTGAGTGGAGAGTCATTTTTGTAGTACAAAGCCCTCAGGGGAAATCGGTAGGATTCCAACAGCATGAGGCACAGTAGCCACTGGTAGAGTTTAACCAGGGACCTTTCTTCATTCTTCTCTGCAGTGGAATCCTAGAGGGGCAAAGAGTAGCCAGAGTATTCCTGCTACTCGAGACAGGACAGGGGTGGAAGCCTCCCAACAGAGTAAGTGCTTGGAGCTCCTGCCAAGATGGAGGTGTAGGTAGACACACTGTGCCTCCCACCACAACTAAGAAGAAATACAACTACCTCAAAACTAAAAAAAAAAAAAAAAACACCAGAAGTACCAGAAAACTGAACTGCATGGAAGTCCAACAAACAAATAAATAAAGAAGAAAACTCAACCAAACAGGTAGGAGGGGCGGAGCCTGGTCAGAGAAGACACAGTGTGGTGTAGGCAGCTGGGCAGTGGCTATGGCCAGTGACATTATAAAAGTAAGGAGGGAAACATAGAGAGTGATCCCAGCCCCAGACCGGATCATGCAGCTCATGGTTCCAGCACCAGGGAAAATAAAGTCACATTGCTTCTGATTGTGAAAACCAATGAGTGTTGGGGTGTAGGAAGAAACTGCTGGTCTCTCAGCAGAGTATTCTTGTTTAGTGGGTCCCCACAATCTTAGAATGTCCTCAAGCCCACCAGCTCTGGGAACCATCAAAATGTAACAACTAGAGGGGTGCCAGTCCCATATAGGAAGTGGGAGAAGTACCTGGAAAAGGGGCGAGTGCTGAGCAAGTGACATTGTTCCCTCTCAGACCCCTCTCCCCCAAATACAGCACCATAACATGGCAAAACGGGTTGCCCGATACTGATGAATACATAAGGCTCTGCCCCTTACAACATAACAGATGCCACAGCTATACCTCAGACATAGAGGCAAACACAGGAGGCTGTCAAGATGAGGAGGCAGAAAAATGCGACCCAAAAGAGGGAGCATCAAGGTTCCAGTGGGAGAACTGAGCAACAAGGAGATAGACAGCCTAACAGCTGCAGAGTTCAAAACACTGGTGATCATGATGCTCACAGACTTCACAGACAAAATTAAGTATTACAAATGCATAAGGGAAGAAATGAAGGCTATGCTAACTGAAATAAAGGAAAATCCACATAAAACAAGTGGTGAACGGATTGAAACCAGGGTCCAAATAAATGATTTGGAACATAAAAAAGAAATGAACAGTCAACCAGTACAGAATGAGGAAATAGGAATTGAAAATAATGAGGAAAGGCTTGAAAACTTCTGGGACAACTTTAAATGTGCCAACATCTAAATCATAGGGATGCCAGAAAGAAAAGAGGAAGAGCAAGAGATTGAAAAACATTGTGGAAAAAAAATAATGAAGAAAAACCTCTAATTTGGTGAAGGAAATAGACATACAAGTCCAGGAGCACAGAGAGTCCCAAATAAGTTAGACCCAAAGAGGACCACACCAAGACACATCATGATTAAAAGGCCAAAGGTTCAAGATAAAGAGAGAATCTTAAAAGCAGCAAGAGAAAAACAGAGAGTTACCTACAAAGGAGTTCCCATAAGACTGTCAGCTGATTTCTCAAAAGAAACTTTGCAGGCAAGAAGGGACTGGCAAGAAGTATTCAAAGTGATGAAAAGCAAGGGCTTACAACCAAGATTATTCTATCTAGCAAAGATATCATTTAGAATGGAAGAGCAGATAAAGTGCTTCCCAGACAAGGTAAAGCTAAAGAAGTTCATCGCCACCAAGCCATTATTATATGAAATGTTAAAAGGACACATTTCAGGAAAAGAAGATCAAAACTATGAACATTAATATTGACAACAAACTCATAAATATCAATAACTGAATCTGAAAAATAAAAACAAAAACAAGCTTAGCAAACTACCAGAATAGGTACAGAATCATAGGTATGGGGATCATTTAGAGGGTTATCATCTGGAAGCAGGGAGGGGGAGAATTGGGGAAATGTTGCAGGGATTAAGAAACATAATTGGTGGGTAAAAAACAGGCAGGAGGACATTAAGAATAGTATAGGAAAAGATGAAGCCAAAGGACTTATATGCATGACCCATGGACATGAACTAAGGGGGTTGGGATTGCTTGAGGAAAGTGGGTACTGGGCAGAGGAGACCAAAGGGGAAAGAAATTGGGACAACTGTAACAACATAGTCAATAAAATATATTAAAAATAACAATAATAACTGCTTGGCCTTGATGAAGTGAAACAGAAGCTAGAGGGGTAACCTCTCAGAGACCTGATCTCCAGAAGGGCTAGCATTTTCCTGTCATGTGACTCACTCGATGCCTCCCTCGGGCAGTGTGACACCTACCATACAGTAGACACTCAGTACATATTTATGGAATGATAAAATGCACTAATGGGTAACTAAAAAAATAAAGACTACATCCATGAAGTGGTAATGTATAGGAACCCAATGAAGGACTTTTTGTATTCTGTGTGGATACACAGTCAAACCCCCTGGGGGAGTAGAGAGGGGTTTGGAGCAAGAGTTCCAGTCACTCATGTGGGGCTGTCCTGAGGCTTGTGAAGCATCTTCTTCCACTTGACCCCGTGATGAGAAAACCCTTGAGAAACAGGGTTTCTACAGGCTATTTAGGAAAACTCATAAGCAGTACTTCTACTTAGCTGGATGACTTTGGAAAGTGATAGTTTATTTTCAAACTAAAAAATTAGAGAATTAGGCTAGATAATCTCTATTGCTATTTTATTAGAGTTAAAATAATGATTTTGTTTAGAATGGATAAGCATAATAAAAGGCAATTTCAAAAACATATTCCAAAATCTTTTCTCTGTACACTGGAATATTTAAGTTAATTATATCATTAATTTGTATTTGATTATATATTTGCCATCTTGATGCTGTTTATTTTTCCTCTAGATATGAGTTACCATATAGAAAAAGTTTCCCTTCAGCCTAAAGAATACTTTTCAGCATTTCTTGTAATGCAGGTCTACTGGCAATTGAACTTTCACTTATCTAAAATAATCTTTGTTAACCCCAATTTTTGAAGAATATTTTTGCCTGTAGTAAAATTCTTGGTTACCATATGTTTTTCTATTTATCAGTTTGAAGATGATCTTTGGTCTCCTGGCAACAGTGTTTCTATTGAGCATTTAGCTATTAGTTGTATCTTTTTTTTTTTTTTCCTGTATGTAATGTTTCTTTTATATTAGGCTGCTTTCAAGATATTTTTAGAATAATTTAATTTCAGCCATGTTACTATGATGTTCCTAGGTGTTGTTTATTCTGTTTTTATTCTACATGAGGTTGATGAATTTTCTTGGGTTTTTATATTGATATGTTTTCATCAAATTTGGGGAGTCTGAGATATATTTTCAAGTTTTTCTGCCCATCTTTGAATTTCTTTTGGGGATACCACATTCCATATTTTAATACATTTGATGTGACTGAAAAATCAACACAATTATATACACAATTTCTTTATTTCTGTTCTTCCAATTAAATATATATTTAATTTCTGCCTCAGGGGCACATGTTCAACCTGCTGTTAAGTTATAAAGAGACTGTTTTCATTTCAGATATTATAATTTTCAACTCCATATTTATGTGTTTAAAAGTTTCTGTTTCTCAGCTGGGATTCCCTTTGATGATTCAGTAAGATCACATTTTCTAAGTCCTGAACATATTTATAATATTTTCTTTAAAAATCTGTGCCTCCTAAATCCAACATATGAACCAATTCAAGGTCCGTTTCTATAGTTTGATAATTTACCTTCACTGGGGTCACATTTTCTTTCTATTTATCTTATTTTATTGTTGTTCTTTAACAGTTTTCCAAGTTGTTCCCCTGTAGCTCTCCACTACACCCTCTGCTCCCACATCAATCCCCACCCTGCTGTCCATGTCCATGGGTCATTTATACCTGTTCCTTGACTAGACACTTTTCCTTCTTTCCCCACTTCTCCCCCTACTCATTCCCCTCTGGTCACTTCCAGTCTGTTCCTTGTTTCCATGCATCTGGTTCTATTTTTCTTCTTTGTTTGTTAGTTCATTAGGTTCCTGTCATAGGTGAGATCATAAGGTATTTGTCTTTCGCTGTCTGGCTTATTTCATTTAGCATAATGCTCTCCAATTCCAACCACGCTGCTGTGAAAGGTAAGATGTCCTTCTTTCTATCTGCCATGTAGTATTCCGTTGTGTAAATGTACCGCAGTTTTTTGATCCACTTATCCACTGATGGGCATTTAGGCTGTTTCTAGCACTTGGTTATTATAAATAGTGCTGCTATGAATATAGGGGTACATAGGTTCTTTTGAATTGGTGTTTCAGGATTCCTAGGGTATAATCCCAGCAGTGGAATTGCTGGATCAAAAGGCAGTTCCATTTTTAGTTTTTTTGAGGAAATTCCAAACTGTTTTCTTTTTTTTTTTTTCTTTGCAAATTAACTTATTTTTTTGTTATTTTATTTTTTGGTTTTTCAATTACAGTTGTCCCATTTTTCCCCCATTGCTCCCCCCTCCCAGCCCATTCCTTCTCCCACAATCATATCCCTCCCCGTTGTCCATGTCCATGAGTCATTCATATACGTTCCTTGACCTGACCCTTCCCTTACTTATCCCCCTTCTCTTCCTCCCCCCTCCCCCCTACTGACTGCTATTCTAGTCTTTGCCTATTTAGTTCGTTTGTTTGTGTTGCTCTTTAGTTTCCTGTATTAGGTGATATCATATGGTATTTTGCTTTCTTTGCCTGGCTTATTTCACTAAGCATAATACTCTCCAGTTCCATCCATGTTGTCGCAAATGGCAGGAGTTCCTTCTTTCTTTCTGCTACATAGTATTCCATTGTGTAGATGTACCACAGTTTTTCCATAGTGGCTGCACCAGTCTGCATTCCCACCATCAGTGCACTATTCCTTTTCTCCGCATCCTCGCCAGCACTTGCTGTTTGTTGATTTGTTAATGATGGCCATTCTGACCAGCGTGGGTGTGAAGTAATAGCTCATTGTGATTTTAATTTGTATCTCTCTGATAGCTAGTGATGTTGAGCATCATTTCATATGTCTATGGGCCCTCTGTATTTCTTCCTTGACCATTTTTTATTTGGAATGTTTGTCTTCCTGGTGTTGAGTCATATGAGTTCTATATATATTTTGGAGATCAAACCCTTGCCTGAGGTATCATTGGCAAATATGTTTTTCCATGTGGTTGGTTCCCTTTCATTTTGATTATGCTTTCTTTAGCTGAGCAAAATCTTTTGAGTTTGATGTAGTTCCATTTGTTTATTTTTTCCTTCACTTCCCTTGCCCTAGGAGATATAATGGTGAACATATTGCTGTGTGGGATATCTGAAATTTTACTGCCTGTGTTTTTCTCTAGGACGTTTTTAGTGTCACAGCTTATACTTAAATCTTTTATCCGTCTTGAGTTTATTCTGGTATATGGTGTGAGTTGATATTAGTTTCTTTTCTTTTCTTTTTCTTTTTTCTTTTTGCATGTATGTGTCCAGTTCTCCCAACACCATTTATTGAACAGGCTGTTTTTACTCCACTTTATGCTCTTGCCACTTTGTCAAATATTAATTGGCCATAGAGATATGGGTTTATTTCGGGGGTCTCTATTCTGTTCCATTGATCTGTTTGTCTGTCCTTATGCCAGTACCAATTCTTGTTACAGTGGCCTTGTAATACAGTTGATATAAAGTATTGTGACCCCGCTTGCATTGTTCTTCTTTCTCAAGATTGCTGAGGCTATTTGGGGTCATTTTTAGTTCCATATAAATTTTTGAAATATTTTTTCTAAATCTGTGAAATATGTCATTCATATTTTAATAGTAACTGTGTTAAATCTATAGATTGTTTTGGGTAGTATGGACATTTTAATGATGTTAATTTTTCCAATCCATGAACATGGTATATGCTTCCATTTATTTGTTTTTTCCTTAATTTCTTTTTTCAGTGCTCTGTAGTTTTCCAAGGGCATGTCTTTTACCTCCTTTGTTAAGTTTATTCCTTGGTACTTTGTTGTTCTTGTTACTGTAGTAGATGTGATTGATTAAGGCCAGATATCCTTAGGCTAGGATATATCTGCTTAAATAACATGCATTCTCAATAACATTTACTCATATTTTTCCTTGAAGTAATTGTTACATATCTTTTGGACTCTGTTGTGGTGACTGAAGATTTTCAGATATTTGAAAATGTCTTTCACATTTTTTGTGTGAATTATTTCCTGATATTTTATTAACTGGGTCTCTAATTCTCCCATCAAACCTTTGTACACTCCATCAGAAGGAACTCCAGATACAGCAACTGAGCAGGTCTTCCCTCCCAAGGGATCCCCAGAGAAGATCATAAATCATGCTTTTATGCTACAAAGAAATCAATACTTTAAAATTCCTTTGGTCAGCTTTCCTTGAGACTTCTAACTTCCATGGTGCCAAAATGCTGATGATGTCATCAATAATATGCAATACAGATCCCAGTCTTGCTTAGGGGAGCCCTCAGTGCCCTGGTGTCTGAGACAGGGAAGCAGAGGTCAGCTCCATCACCCGGTGCACAATGTGGCTGTTTTCATCATTAGGAAGGAAATCTACTCACTGAGACCAGATCGAAACCTTCCCTGTGCATTAAATCAGCCAGCTTCCAGAGACAGCCTTGGACACTGTACAGATACGTTTGAAGGTTCAATCTGGGGAAGAATGTTCTCAATGTCAGGAGAAGCCAAAGAAGACACAGGCTTCTCTTCCTCTCCACCTAACCAACCAGGCTGTGTCCCTGCATCAGTCTCTTCCCTTTTGTCCATCCTCAGAGGAGGGCAGGTGTGCTCACCTGAACTCTCTTCCTCGCCCCCAGCATCTGAGACTCCCTGCATTCTGCTTCCCCTTCACTGCTCCCCCTCACAACCCCTGCAGCATTTCTCACTCAGGAGGTTCCCACGTTACCGTGATGCTGTTGGTCTGGTGCCCCTACTAGAGAACTACTGCTCTAAAAAGTCTAGTTAAGAGTGGAGTGCACAGGGCCCTCTGTGGTGTTGGATGTTACTGACCAGTATCCTTGAGACCTACACCCAAAAAGCACTTATTTCCTGAAGTCTCACTCCTGCATGCCCTCTTCTGGCTCCTTAACTACCCCTACCCTCTAAGCTTGGGTATACCCTCAAAAATTCAATTTTCACCCTTATATCTCTCTTAATACTTCTTTTTGGAGAATAAAGCAAACTCTTACACTTGTTCACTTAGGAAATATTCTCAGCCTTGTCTCAGGTCTGACTCCAGCTTTACAATATTAGTAGTTTTCATGAATTCCAATTGCTGTGCTATAATAATGTCTGCCTTCTTTATTCCTACCTTCCCACTGCCCCATATTAGTTGCTATATAAATATAAAGAAGCATTTTATATAATGTTTATCCATATATTCTTTTCAAGGAAAGGAGATTCTAGGGGCTCAAAACCCAAATCCCCACCACAGTAATTGTGTCTGTAGCAACGCTTGTGCTTGAGACTGATAGCAGGGCTAAGTGCTTGACAAATTTCTACCCATCTTCCAATAAGGCCCTAGCCCATTTTCCAATAAAGCTGATGAAACCTGATAAAAAAAACGTTAGAGGAATCAAAAGGCCCCCAGGCTAAATGGAATCATATCTCATGAAATTCCACATTCAGCATCATCTATATTGGAAATATTAAAAAATTCATATATAGTGAAATGATAGATACTTATGTCACTATTTTAAAAAGTTATGCTGATAGAGCTGTCCCTGGCTCTCACTAAATGTGCCTTCTTGAATATATGAAGATGGCGTTATTGACCTGCAGATCTTAAAGAGGCAGCTCTGCTCTGAGTGGTGATGGATGGATTTGCCCTGAACCATCTCCACCCCTTGTCTAATCAGTGGCTGTCACTAGGCTTGCACAGCATGCAATCAGGTACCACTAGGACTGGGAGAGACTCCAGAGTGACAGAAATGAGAACACAGAGGACATAAGTTGTGAAGCGACATGTCCACATGGCCGGGTGGCAGGTACAGTCAGGTGTCTCCAAGATACTACATTGTGTCCCTCACATGTTTGTTGCCAGTTCAGCTTTCCTCAGCACCCATGGACAGGACAAGTGGAAGATCTTAAGTTTGGAAGATGTTTTGAGACCCCTCTGCAACATGCTGCAAGCACTGACTTAATTTCTTCCTCGATACCATCAGGAAAAGAACTCTCCACCAGTGGAAGAGCCCCAGATGCCACTGTATCCCAAGCACTGGGGTGGCCCTGTTTCCTCTTTCCTGCTCTGAGTTCATGAGACATTCTTACATGCTTGCTGCTTGTCTGTGTGTGGGGTTGAGGGGGGTGGGAGGTTGTCCAACCTGCTCACAGAGAGAGAAAAAAAGTTTTCTTTGGCTCACCCCTTTACTTCCCAACAGTGGGAGTGAGCAGTGAGGTCAACAAATAGAGATGAGTGTAATCCTCCCTTTTCTTCAATGCCCCGAAACCATTGTGCAGGCCGCTGTGAAGGTGATAGCCTGACCAAAGGGTTGGGTGATGTGAGATAGTCAACAAAAAGGGTGCTTCTTGATAGCATTAGTCACCCCCATTTTGGAGTGTTCATCAGCCACTTTGCCAGTTACTCTAAGGGTCCCTGTACCTTGTCCGCCTCACCCTCCATGCTACCCCACTTCCTGGATGACTACTCCTCCTATCTCCACTTCTGTCATGGTGCTGTGGTGCAGTCCCCACCAGCCCTCTCCTGGATCTGCCACCCCACGCAATACACACGCTAACTTTACCTGGGTCCTGCAGCTCATTTTCCTTCCAGTGGCCAGGCCAGCTATGGAGATAGACCACCTGAGGCCTACCTACCTCTGGTCCTGACCCCACAATGCCTCCTTCCTGCTTTCTCTTCAGATTTCCTCTCCCATCTGACACACAATATACACATTCACTTGTGTTGATTTATTCTCCCTCCACTCCACCTAGAATGCCAGCTTCATGAGGGCAGGCACATCATCATGCTCTCACTAGACAATTCTGAGGGTGTCATCTGGCAGCATTTTCCTATTAAACTGACCTCTGCACATCCCAGTTCACTGAGTTTCCTGTCATCTCATGCCTGCCTTGGTCACTGTTGCCCCCAGTATCCTCCTTTCAACCCCAGAGTGTATGTTTTTCTCTCATTTATGTCTCTGCTCAAATGTCACCTCCTCCAAGAGGGCCTCCTGGTGACTTTCCTCTCTCTATGATTCTGAATGCTTCATATGGTTTATTTATTGTCAGTGTCATTATTGGTTCATCAGCTTAAAGAGAACAAGGACTAAGTCTGAAAAGCAATATATATCTGTCCTGAAAAAGTCTAGTCATTGTTAATATAAGGAAAATGGTTTGCGTGACATCTGTGTAACCTGTCAAAGGAGAATGGAATGGAATGTGGATGCATGAACAATGATGACTTCTCTATAATAGTCAGTGGGAGGTGATAGACGCCATTGGGTGAGCATGGGTACTGTATGGTTGTTGCACTCAAAATGACTGAGCCAGTACAGCAACAAATCTCCATCAAATTTTGCGTTAACCTTGAACATTCCTCCATAGAAACTATTCAGATGATCCAAAAGGCCACAGCTATGGGCAACTTGTGATTGGCAGTTTCATCACAACAACATGCTTCCTCAAGAATCATGTCTCATGCAGACTTTTTGGCAAAACATCAAATAGCCCAGGTGACTCAGCCCACATTTGGTGCCCTATGATTTCTGGCTTTTCCCAAAACGATAATAAAATCACATTTGAAAGGGAAGAGATTTTAGATTGTTGATGAAGTTCAGGAAAATATGACGGGACAGCTGATGGTGACTGGGAGAACTGTGTGAGGTCCCAAGGTGCCTACTTTGAAAGGAACTGAGTTGTCATTGTCCTATGTACAATATTTCTTGTATCCTGTGTCTTCATTAAATGTCTCTATTTTTTATATTACGTGGCTGGATATTCTGTGGACAGGATCTCTCTCTCTCTATCTCATGTGTTCTATATGATGCATTTCTCGTCGGCAGCCGTCCGTCTCGAGAGACGATGGTGTAGCTTCTTAAGAGTCTATCTGCACCGCTGAGAATGGCTGTGCAGTCCGACTCGGGAGTGACATGGTATCTGTCTCCTCCCGTGTTGAATCGACATCTTGCGATGATGCTGAAGCTACAGAGCCTGGGCAGGGTAATATGGAGGGTCTGCTGTTGCCCATGCAGCAGTCCCCCACTCTCTTCGCAGCTGAAGGGTCCAAGGGAAAGACGGAGGCGATACAGCTTGGGTTCAGGTGCGCCGCAGGAGTTGCCGGTGTTGACTACAACGTCAAACCGCCTTAGGGACTCCGGCTCCGGATTTTCTGTCGGGGTTTACTCCCTTAGCCTTTCCCCTGAAGAGGTATGCCGCAAGGCAGCGGAGGTTTTTTGGAGTCAGAGTTTTCCTTCTCTGATGTACCCTGACTGGAAGATCGAACCAGCGACACAGCTCGCAGGCCGACGCTCAATCCACTGAGCTAAACCAGCCAGGGCAAGATGCATTTCTAAACACTAGAATTTTAAAATTAGTTTAAATAAAAGGAAGTGGAGGGACTCTGCCTTCAAGGGAATAGATCCAACTGTAGGAGATGAGACATGGACTGACCTTCATTTCCTCCTTGGAAACACTCAACGTGGAAAAGGTCCCACATATGTGTTTGCTTCTTACAGTGGCTTCCTCAGGAAAAATGTAGAAAGTGCCCAATTGTAGTAAAATGCTCATATTTGGGTATTACCAATTCATTCAAGAAGTATGAAACCTCATTTACATTTGAAAATATTACATCATAAAAATAATGTGCATTTCCTATAACATGGGTTTTGTTTGGGAAGTCATGAAGATTATAGTAAGTTAAATGTTTATTTAAAATTTCCTAGGTCATTTGGGAGTTTTTATATAGTAATTTCACTAATCAAAGAAATAAAAAATCTATATTTAGTGAAATAATTATTGCAAAGTTCCTTTCTAGAAATCTAGAAAAAGTACACCATAGCATCAGTTTTATATAAGAGAGTGGATATTTTTAATTTATATTTATTTATATATATTTTTAATAAGTGGTGTCTTTAATATGGTTCTGGAATATTTGTCCTATAAATTCTTTTTGTTAAAATTGTTGTTCTATTACAGTTTGAATTTTTAAATTTAAAACTAAAAACTGATGTAAGTAATAATCTTCAAAGTGTTTTTTTTATTTATTTGTTTCTTAGATGAAGTAACTGAGGAAGTTTATTATGGATTCTGGCCTGAAAGGAGGACAGTAATAAAGACATGAATTAAGGAATTTGGACTTGTGCCTCCTATGTGCATGAAACGAGGCTGGCATTCTAAGGAGAGTTCTTATGACCATCAGAACATGAAGCATAAGACACCCCAGTTTTAGACAAAATGTTCAGAGGTTTCTAGATTATGAAAAAATCTAAGTCCTTGATGAGACCCTATGCCTAAAATCTCACCCAAAATCATTAAACTCACATCAAAAGGCATACATGATGGAAAGAGAGAAAGAGTTAGGAGACATAACACATGCCTTATAATCAGGGCCCCACTTATAGGAACTCTGCCATTTGCTTGGAGAATAAACATTTTTCATAAAGAGGCTGAGACTGAAGCAATGACAGGGTCACGCTGCATGCAGATCCCCATGTTTTAAGTCCAAACCCATTTGTGAATGCCAACTGGTAAAAGTAGGATCCACAAATTCACAAATCCACAAATTTGGAACATTTGAATTCTCATCACTCAGGGTATTGAAAACCAGGTTTCCTGATGAGTAAATAACTCAGCAAATGATTCAGTCACAGGGATTGAAGATGGCTGGGCAATGCAGCCAAAAGGACAAATGGGAGGATGATCTATTTATTTCATCCCGCCAAATGCCATGAAACC
This sequence comes from Furipterus horrens, assembly GCF_987537825.1. Taxonomy (NCBI): domain Eukaryota; kingdom Metazoa; phylum Chordata; class Mammalia; order Chiroptera; family Furipteridae; genus Furipterus; species Furipterus horrens. The sequence goes on from NW_028327175.1 coordinate 32,873,654, forward strand.
TCTTCTTCACAGGTTTAGCAGGTTGAACAGTGGTCCCTAAGTCCCCCAGAAATTGTGAATGTGGTCTCATTTGGGAAAGGGGTCTTTGAAGTTCTCATTAAGAATGTTAAGATGAGATCATCCTGGATTAGAGGGACCCTAAATCCAATAACAAGTGTAATTAGTTCGGGCGGCCCAAATAAAATACCACAGACTGGGGGGCTTAAATGACAGAAATTTCTCATGTTTCAGGAGGCTGGAAGTCCAAGGTCAAGGTGCTAGCCAGTTTGGTTCCTGCTGAGGGCCTGTTTCCTGGAGTACAAGCAGCTGCCTTCTAACTGTGTCCTCACATGGCCTTTCCTTGGTGTCTTTGGAGAGAAACAGACTTATCCCACTCATAAGGACACCAGTGCTACTGTAGTAAAACCTCACCCTCATGACTTCATTAAACCTTAATAAAAGTCCTATCTCCAACTATGGTCATATTTGGAGTCAGAGTGCCAGTGTCTGAAATTGGAGGAAACGCATTTAGTCCATACAGCCCATACAGAAACCAGAAAAGAGGAGAAAATACAGAGGAAAGGGGTCTGCTAAGACCCAGGCAGAGGTTGGAATGATGCTGCCGTAGGCCAAGGAGCCCCTGGAGCCACAGGCAGCTGCCAGAGCTAAGGAAGGAGTTTACCCAGAGCCTCTGGTTAGTGCATGTCCCTGACAACACCTGGATCTCAGAGTTCTTGACTCAGACATGTGAGAGAATGAATTTCTATCATTTAAGCTACCAAATTTGAGGTAAATTGTTATGGAAGTCACAAAAAAAAAATAAATAACAGCTAATCTCCCAAATTAGACAACCTCATATGTACTGTTTTTAAGAAAAGTGAAGGGGGCCAAATATATGGTGACAGAAGATGATTTGACTTTGACTGATGGGCACAGGCACACAGTGCAATATACAGATCATGTGTCATAGAAATGTACACTTGAAACCTACATAATCTTATTAACCAATGTCACCCCAATAAATTTAATTTAAAAAATTAAATTAAATTAAATTTTAAAAAGGAGAGAATAAATGTGTTTTCAATTTAAATGAAGTAAGTCCACAGCTTATATAGCATCATTGGGCATCACTCTCCTGAAATCTGCCCAGAATAATTGGAGTCAGTGCAGGGGAGGTTGCAGTTAATATCCTGAAGTGGAACCTAGAACATGTCAACACCATGAGGGCCTGGAGCTGGGGTCCCATAAAGTCACCGCCCCGAATAGTTCTGGGGTGGGCTTCCCCTTTGTTCAATCAGGAAAGTGGGTGAATCTCAAAAAGCTGCAACTTACTGAAGTTTTTCATCCTGAGTGCCTGAAGGGGCTATTTCCAGGTGGAGAGTTTGGTGCTCAGTGAATGGATCCAAAAAAAAAAAAGGAGTGCTAATGAGCAGAATTTGTCTGTGTTTATCCAAACGGTCCAGCCCCTGGGTCTCTCACAGGGTAGTCCTCCAGTTCTGTGCTGACTGTGGGGCTGGTCACTTTGACCACCCCTCCTCGCTCTCTGGTTTTATTGTCCTCATGCAGACTTTTGAGAAACGTGCTATATCAGGAGACTAATAGAAGCATTCTATTCTCCTGTAAGGAAAACGTGTGCTCATGAGCCCAGCCCTACTGGCAGCTTTAGTTTGGACAGTATGGGAGAATAGAGCTACTATTGCCATGTTAGACAGTTCTCTGTCTCAGAGAAGGAACCCCATGGAACATCAATCTTTTAGGCTAGGGGCAGTGTCTCAGGCTGGCTTCACTCTGCCCTCACCATGGAGAAGTTAGATGGAGGACTCCAACTGTTTCCAGTGGGGACTCCAAAACTTCCTTTCACGTTTCTCTGTGAAAGATAGAAAATCAAAATGGAGCCAAGAATTCTTCCAAGGGCCAGAGCAATCTGACCTTTGCTCTTGGATTCCTTTGCTCTTACAGTATGAGTGGACCTCATCTTCATGGCCTTTAAATGTAGACTTCTTTTGAGGCATTCTCACTAATATAATCAGTGGGGGATCTCCAAATTAAAGCCAGAGCCCTGAACTCTGAAGATATGTGTTTTGAAATCACAGACATACATGAATTAGATTGTAGGTCATCTAGTCTATTTCCTGCCAATACAAGATTGCTTTCAACTGCATTCTTCTGGGCTGTGTCAAACTCTCTTTTGAAGGATTCATGAAACTGGGTCCCATTGCCTTTGGGACATTATTCTGTGGGTAAATAAGCCTCACAGTTAGTCAGTTCTGTTTTCTTTTTTTCTTCACATCATTTTAGATTACACATCACAGTTTCATTTCATTAGTCCAAATATATCTTGTTCAATTATTTTTTCTTCTTGATTCTAACCTAATGAGTGTGATTAAATAGCCCCTAAGAACTGAGTGTCCTATAGATACCAATCTTACTATCTCATGTATTTTTTGTTAAACACAAAATTTGGAGAGAACCTGTACCTACATGCACTCACACATCTGCTTGCAGGTTCCCAGCAGAATCATCCCCAGAACCTAAGGGACCCAAGAATTCAAGGTTTTAACATGTCTAGGATCCCCCTCTTAGGGCTTCCTGCATATTGGCCTGGGGTTTGTTATGCAGCCTCACCCCTTCCCCAGGAACACAAAGAAGTTCATTTTGGTATATTTCCTCTCTATGGCTAAGTGCTGTCTGGGAGGACAGGCCTCTGGGCGCTTACCTCCCAGGGAAGTATCCCAGGGGACAGATCTATCCTATGAACTCAATTGCTGAGCTCAGCCAACCCCCACCCTCTGTAATCTAGTCAGGATCAAGAGTACAGGGCAGGAGAACATCACAGATGGAAGCCCCTCACTAAGGTAGCAGCTGTGGGGCTTCTGCCTGAGCTCACTCTTCCTGCTGAAGAACTGCCCCCTTTCACCACCCAACATTTTCCAGCTGGTAAGTTTTGCCTATTCCCAAATCTCCAGGCTTTTTATCTTGCCAATATATTCTTATTTGTCAGTTTTATTTCTTACAGCTAAGGACTCCACTTTTCCATGGAACCATGACTGTCCAGAAGCTCATGACTGACCCTTAGCTTTCCTTCAGTGGTTCCCAGGCAAGGCTCCTAGACGACCTGGCTGGTCATGAGCATCTTTGTCCTCCAGATTCAGAAGGTGCTCTAGATGTTCCACACTGGGTGCCCCACATAATTAGCCCCATTTGACTGACACTTGTTGAGCATTGACTATACCACCAAGGCTCTCTCAGCCAATTTGGAAGGAGACTGGTGTGGAGTAGCCCAGCTGTCACAGGGGAGGAGGGGTATTGGTGGTCATCGTGGATGGCATGTCCTCACAGTAGAAGTGCTGGACACTGAAGGAAGACAATAGGTAAGCTGCAGGGCAAAGCTCATGCAGAGCTAGAGGCAAATCAGGTTTCGAATGTGAGCCTGGACAGGAAGGGTGGAGGCAGAAAATGCAGCTGGAAAGGGATGGGGAGGCTCATACTCTAGGTGTCCTTGTCATCCTGAGTGAGAACTTACTAAAGGTGGAGATGAGGCTCTTCAGTTTAAGCTCAGCATCCCCATAAGAGAGTAGTACCAGGACACCTGTTTACGCTTCTTGTGACCTCTCCATATTTCTGACTTGCTCGGTACATTTCTAGCCAGAGATGAGCAAAAAGAGCCAGAGGTCCAAGGAGATGACAACAACTGATTAATCTCTTCTCTGTGAAGAGACTGGGGAAATATGGTAATACTGCTCTGAGGAAAAGTGGACATCCGTACTTTAAAGTGCCCATATTTGTGTTCATTTTTCCTTGCATGGCTGCTTGATGGATTAACACACCTTAGCTGTAAAACCTGGAACCAGGCGTCTAAGCATGGCACCCTGCGCAGAAAGGCCATGCTTGCTCCTTTCATCCTGGTCTGACTAAGGAGCGAGTCATGTTCCCAGCAAGTGTGTGATGTGCCCCTAGGACAGGTGATAGGTGACAGGTGGGTACTCAATCTTCCATGGGTCATGGCTGACCCAGTGAACACCTAGCACTGTACCTGGAACAAAGATAAGGCCATTACTTCTCTGCACCCTGTTCGAACTCTCTGGTTGTCCCCATGGAAATACAGGTTGTAATCTCAGCTGCTGTGCCTAATATTTTCTCTTCTTTGACCACAGTTCCCTGGATCATATGTTGGCCACAGCAAAAATAAAATGATAAGAGTAGACAGGGTATAACTGAAGAGTCACGCTTTGGCTGTGCATAGGCATACTGGAAACAACATCCAAACAGCCACCTCCCAGGGCCCACCTTGACTCCACCAGGATGTCATCACTGATTTTGACTCACCGACTTAATGTGTTTTGAAATCTGGGAAGAGGCGTATCTGTTTCCTGTGGCTGCTGTAACAAATGACCACAAACTCAGTGGTTAAACACAACACAGATTTATTATGTTATAGTTCTGGAGGTCAGACATCAGCAATGGGTCTCATTGGACTACAAGCAAGGTGATGGCTGGGCTGTTATTTCCAGATGTAAGCGAGCATGACAATCATGAGATGCAGACCCTCCAATCCATTCTCAGCCCTGCCCCACTGAGTCCTGGGCTCCTCCATCACACCTGGCCTGGGATATTCCAACCAGGAAGAACCAGTGTCCTTGGAAATCAGCTCGGGCTAAGTTCTGAGTTGACACCATTTAAAAACTTATCTCACTGGAGTACCAGAAGTGAAGACCTGGACTTCTGCCTGCTTTGGGTACCAGATCACCGTGACTGGCCACTAAAGATTTGTGGTTTGGTGACTGTCTATTTTAGAGACACAGCTGCTGCATTCTACCCTGGAATAAACACAGCTTCTCCAGGGTTGTGAACTTTGTAATTGCCTGCAAACACGATTTCATGGGACACTTTATGAGCTACGTTAGGTAAATGGGATCTATACTCAGCTCCTTGGCTTGGAATGAGGAAAAATACATTTCTTCCAGATGCTTGAGCAATGGATTTTGAACCTGGGCTTTTTAAATTCAGAATTATCTAAGAAAATTATTTGTGGGTTGTTGTTTTTTTTTTTTTATTTTGACATAATGTACAAAAAATCATTGTAATACTAGCACCAAATATTTATCTTTCAGTAAGCAAATGTAAAAGAAAAACAAGTCACCAGTTACAAATTTATCTGAAAACAATAATAGTTGATAATGAGATAAAGTAAATGCTTTAAAGACATATTTTTAGTTTTTTAAGTTGCAAAATAATCCCTGAGTCAATTTTTAACAAGGTTACATTTAATTAAGCTCAACAAATTATTACCATATTAAGTTTTTAAAATGCATTAAATTATAATATATTATTATATGTATGTTATTTATTATATTAATATTAAATATTATATATAATATATACATTATACTTTAAATTACACTAAATTAAGTACCAATATATCTGTATATTTGATGTGAGAGTATATATGGTGCTAAGAAATATAGAGTTAATATTTAGGTATGATATATAAATAGATGGCTATCGTCATCATCGTCGGCAGCCGTCCGTCTCGAGAGACGATGGTGTAGCTTCTTAAGAGTCTATCTGCACCGCCGAGAATGGTTGTGCAGTCCGACTTGGGAGTGACACGGTATCTGTCTCCTCCCGTGTTGAATCGACATCTTGCGATGACGCTGAAGTGTCCTCTCCAGTGGAGCTGAAGCTACAGAGCCTGGGCAGGGTGATATGGAGGGTCTGCTGTTGCCCATGCAGCAGACCCCCCCTCTCTTCGCAGCTGAAGGATCCAAGGGAAAGACGGAGTCAATACAGCTTGGCTTCAGGTGCGCCGCAGGAGTTGCCGGTGTTGACTACAACGTCAAACCGCCTTAGGGACTCCGGCTCCGGATTTTCTGTCGGGGTTTACTCCCTTAGCCTTTCCCCTGAAGAGGTATGCCGCAAGGCAGCGGAGGTTTTTTGGAATCAGAGTTTTCCTTCTCTGATGTACCCTGACTGGAAGATCGAACCAGCGACACTTAGCTCGCAGGCCGATGCTCAATCCACTGAGCCAAACCAGCCAGGGTTATAGATGCCTATATTACATCAACATAAAGAGAAAGATTATAATATGTAGATAGATGATAACTACTTTGGTGGATGGATATCACACAGCCACTTGTCCTGGGAGTATAGAATCTTATAGGAAAGCCAAGATAGGACCAAAACAATGGTAGCACCAGGAAGAAAGGGGTTTTATGATAATTGGGTGCAAACTGTGCAGAGAACAGGTTGTCTGCTGGAAGTCAAATTTGAGCTGGACTTTCAGGCTAGCCATGGCTTCAAGAAACAGCAATGGTGAAAAAAATATTTTTAGATGGGAGAAACACCCAGCAGGAAGACATAAAGGCAGAAAATCTCATTGATGTTCAGGAAGGAAGCAGTGACGCTAGCTTATTCTTTAGAAGCCATCACTGGTATTGAAACACCTTCTACCACATTGGGGGTTGATATGCCTAGTAGAGCTAATATGCCAATTTAACCATTTATACCTGGCTGTCTGTCACAAAGATGACAGTGCTTATTTATTTAGAGTTCACTTGTACTTAACAAACACATACTGACACAAACAGAAAATATCTGCCTTCCTGAACACAAGGAAGCATTCTTCTCTAACTGTTGTGAAATCCTGTCTGAACTTTGGCTATCATCTCACCCAGTACTTTTGCAACCCTGACATTGGTATAAAGGAGCTTGAGCTCAGTTGAAGTTGAAATAAGCCATGTCCTTAACTTTTCCCACACAGCATCATTTGAGCATCAGATGGGAGCACCCTTGTGATACAATTGCAGTCTCCCAAACACTGACCACAGGAAAGTGTCTGAAAATGCCCCCATTTTATTTCTGTGGATCCACACTTGAGCTACTTAAGGCTACAAAGACATGTCCTGGCAAAACCTTTGTAGTTTCTCCTATAAACTAAGGCTGAATTCCATGGGAGATGACAGATGACTTCATATACCATGCAAGCAGGTCCAGACAATAGCTTTAGCCATGACTGATTGCCTTGCTGTAACCCACTTTATGTTAAATGCATTCTTGCTGTTCAATTCCACCACTGTAATTTTGTTCTTCTGCATTTGCTGGCCCTCTGTGGACTAACCAGGTTCCTTCAGTAATGATTTCTTTTCTATTGTATTGTTTTCTGCATAATCAAGTTGGTAGGTGGGGGTTTGGGTGACACGGCCATCTGTCAAGTTCATTTGCTCTGAAAATGCAAGAAATAATGGCCTCTACAACTTGGGGCTATCCGTTATAAGAGAAGAATATCAGCTTTTACCCTGTGCTATCTTCTCATCTCTCCAAATTGTTTTTCCTCTTTCAATAAGATGCACAGACACTTCCTCCTACATGATAGGCTGTTTTTATGTTTCGCTTCTTTTTAGGGGGAGAAAATGTATTTATTCCCCTATCACTTGTCTACCCTGTCTTGCAATTTATGCAGGCAATCCAATTAAGGAGATGTGCTAACATCCAGCCTAATGTGCCTGTCTTGAGACTAAAGATGCTGCCACCACCTGGACTGCTCAGGACTCCTTCCTATCAGGCTCCTCTAACAGGTGTGTGTTTCTTCAAGTCGACAAAATGCAGAAGCTTTAGTGAAACAGGAGTGCCATTGAAGGGCTGGAAAGTCGTTATTCACTTTCCTCCTCAGAAAAACAAAGATGGTAAAATCTTACTTTATCAAATGTACTGAAGTTGCACACTGATCTCTACCCAGACTGAAGATGAGCAATGGGAAACGGGAAGGATTCTTTTCGGGGTCCAGCATTTCTCCCCATTCAAAAGAACAGGAGCAATTATGAAAAATTATTTGTAAATTTCTTTTCTAAAAAGAGATGATGTGGATAAGTTTACCAGCTGATAATGGGACAGAAAACTGAGATAATGAAGCCTTCTGAATTAAAATATTATACTCGAAGGTTATTGTCAATAGTGGTGATGTGTTTAATATGTTTTGTAACATTTTTGCTGCCATCCAAATTTTCTCCAGAGGTAAGATAATTATTCGGAAGCTTTTCCAACTCCCTAATCTTGAACTTATGTATGAAAAGTCAGTGACCCTTCCCCAAAGATCTGGGAGTGTTGTCTCTTCCTCAGTGCTAAGAAGAAGCATGGTGATACCCTCATCCATGTTCAAGGACATTAGCTAGCACCTCTCCTGTGTGGTCAGGTGGAAGCCTAAGCTTTATAGAGGGGCTGGCTCAGTGTGTGACTTCATGGGTGTGCTCAAGAAGACCTTGGCTTTGGGATGATTAGTCAGGGAGCTCTGGAGAAATAGAACCAATAAGAGATGCCTGTCTATCTATCTCTCTGTCTATCTAGTTAGAGAAAGAGAGTGAGACAGACAGACCAAAAAAAGAAGCCCTATAAGGAATTGGTTTACATGATTATAGAGGTTAGGATGTCCCAATATCTGCCATCTGCAAGCTGAAGACTCAAGAGAGCCATTGGTGTAGTTCCAGTTCAAGTTTGAGAACCTGAAAACTAAAAGAACTAATGACATAATTCCAGTGCATGTCCAAAGGCAGGAGAAGACCCGGGGCCCAGCTCAAAGACAATCAGGCAGAGAGAGAGAATTCTTTCTTATCTTACTCTGCCTTTTATTCTATTCAGGCTTTCAATAGATTGAATGAAGCCCACCCACACTGGGGAAGAAAATCTCTTGTACTCAGTTCACCAATTTAAATGTTAATCTTAATCCCATCAGAAATATCCTCATATACATGCCTAGAATAATGTTTAATTGGATATCTGGATGCCCCATGGCCCAGTCAAGTTGACACATGAAGTTAACTATCACAGATGACATTGCCTTGGCTGACCTTTATACAGAATTCCAAGGAGACCTCTGCTTCCGCTTAGAATAGGAGCATGTGGGTGAGTCCAATGTAATGTGAGCAGGTTGTTTCAGAACCATCTTACCTTGATAACTGCTGCTGAGAACAGGGTAGGTGGTGAGAGGGTTTGTGCATATCAGCAAGAGCCCTAGAACTGCAGGCACCTTCTCTGAGAGGGTCGACATTCAGGAGAAAACCCACACTCCCTTCGATTTCTAAGGTGAGCACCCCATCCCCTTTGTGGAGCCAGGTTTTCCTGTTCTTGTGTGGGGGCTTAACAAAGAAACCCTGACAAGTCTGTCCCCTTATATGCACTCATGACAAGCCTCTGTTGCTTTAAAAATGCATCCTTGTTAAAAATCCGAACTTCAGCTGGAAACAGTGTTGCACAAAAGACGTTTTTGGCTAATAGTCAATCCTCAAACAGAACATGAAATAGTTTTCTCATGAAGTGGATTTTGTGAAGTGTTTTCTATGCACTTGAAGTAATTCTTGCTGGATTTTAATAGCCCTAATCCTGTGACAATTGAGTTACTAATTTCATTTTTTTTTCCAAAATTAAACATCACTCAGAAAGAGTGGCTATTTTTAGCTCTGACTTTAGGAAGAGCAGTGGGGAAAACAGTCCATAGGATGGAAGCTAGTCCTAGTGACAGACCCAAATGGAAGCTCTGCATCTAAGTCACAGTACATGTTACACATTACACATTTGCTCAGGCGAGGTGCGGGACTGGGTCGTTCTAATCTGACAGTGAATGAGCTGCTCTGCTCATTTATTACCCAGGCTCTTTTAGATATTTTATTGTCCCTAATTTGTGCTAATGATAAACATTTTTCCCAGGCAGTTTAAAAGTATTGAGAGATGAGGTCAACTTTATGAATAGACCTGGATGTCTTGTTCAACAGCACTGGGAATTGAAAAGAGAAGGAACCGTAAAAATGCTCTGAAGCTACAGCTACGTGTTGCATGGGGATTGCCAGACGTCTCCTTGTGTGAGCAGAGGAGCCCTTTGGAGTGACATGTGTTGTCCATCTAGCACATTCCTCTGCTTTCTCGTAGCTGCTCAAAGACCCCTCATTGGATTCCAGTGCAGTCCTTTACTCTGGAAAGTGCACTTATTAATAGTAAAGTATGACCATAAAATACAAAAGGCAACACAAACAGTGATGATTTCCAAATGTCTCTCAACCTGAAGGCATGCCTCATCTTTTGCAAAGGGAAATGTAAGCTCCAAAATCATCTGTAGCCAGAACTCTTTGGGGAAGGAAAATTGGCCAGCACCAATGAAGTGATGACTTCTAAGATTCCTAAAACCTTCCCTTCAAGCCTGACAAAATATATCAACTGGATAATTTATCAAACTGGGTTATTAGTTTTCTCCGTCTTTTCTCGACACTGTGTTCTCCCTTTTTGGTCTCCTTGCATCTGCACGTGATTGACAGATATGGACATGTGTTTAAGCAACAACACACCATGATAGACTTCAGTCCCTTTATCATTCAGGAAATGCTCAACTCACATCATGAAAAATTAGGGAAAATAAGGTCAATTAAATATACCCTCACTAAAACCCATCTCCCTTCTCAGCTTCTGACTGTCTTCTCTCACCTGATTTTTCATTTTCCTCCCCCAAGTCCTTCTCTGGGGCATCGCGGGCACCTGTATAGATGCTGTGTAGATCCAAGGTATTAATTAATTACTTAACACCATTTTCCCGCCAATTCCAATCACTAATTGCTCCAAGTTTCTCCCGGCCTGAGTCGTTCTCTTGCTCCAGGAGTTTCTGAGTTCTCTTTTCATTCTCTCCCTCTTCTTATTCTCTCCCAAGAGACTCTAAATTGCTCTTGAAATGTGACACAGGACATGCCCCTGGGTCTGTCTCTAAGGATTCTAAATCCACTTATTTGGATAACAAGGGTAAGCCAGAGGCCCGGCATGTCTATAACTTAATATGCTGCAGCCATGCGGTCACTTAGACACATAGCACATCTGCTTGCCCTTCACAGAGACCCCTGAACCCTCACCGCCAATGCTTCTGGGATATCCTGCAGAAAGAGCTAAGGGTGGGAAATACCTGGAGGTGCCCCACCCTGCTTTGTGTCAGGCCTAACACTGAGTCCGGGTAGAGAAATGAGCTCACTGTGCAGAGTACTGACAATTGCCTCATAGTCTCCAGAAGTCAGCTAGGAGGCCCATTCTCATTCTGGATGAACAGCCACCCTCCCTGTTCCACCCCAGTTACTTCTTCTCTGTGAGTTCTAGACAGCCCCTATTTATCTTCTGCTTAGCGGCAGACATTCATATGCTGAGTACAGGGATTTTTGTCCTGTAATTTATAAATAATTGATGATAAGACAAAGCCTCAATGGACATTTCTTTAGAGTTCCCAATATACCTGAAACCCACCCTTGCTCCACATTGCACATGAAAGACACTGTCCCTCTAGGGGAAACATTGAAAAAATAACTATAAACCTGCTCCAGGCATGGCAACATACACATTTCATGTGTGGACTTGACATGTAAGTAGTTGTAGTGGGTTGAATACTTTCCTCTCTCCAAAAGATATGCCCACAGGAACCTTGAATGTGACCTTATTTGGAAAAAGAGTCTTTGTGGAGGTCCCTGAATTAAGGATCATAAGCTGATGACTGATGGATTCTGTTCTCAGAACAGAAGGGAGAGTTGACACAGAGGCACACAGTGAAGAAAACCACCTGTAGATGGAGGTAGACATTGGACTGATGCTGGCACAAGCTCAGAGACACCAGGAGCTAAAGGAGGCAGGAAGGATCCTCCCCTAGTGCCACAGAGGGTGTGTGGCTCAGCGAACACCGTTGTTTCTAACCTCTGGCCCCAAGAATGGTGAGCGAATCAATTCTTTGTGTTTTAAGCCACCTAGATGGTGGTAATTTGTCAGGGCAGCCACCGACAGCTAATACGACATGACTCAATATAATAAGCTGGGATACAGTGGCTCAACCTTAGACTAATCTTGGCCATTAAATACGAAAAGTCTTCAAATTAAAATCTTGTGCACTAAGAACAATTCACAGTCCTATTACAGTTTGCAGAGCAGTATCTAAGTTTTCCCTTGCAAACTTGATTCGGTCATGTAGATTCCTAGGTAATGACTCAGCATTCTGCTCCAAAGGCCCCTTGGCCTCTGCATCTCAATCTTTCAAATGTAGCTGGCTGAAGTCATCAGTGAGACAGCAGCTGTCTTTGTGTATTACTGAGTTCTTGCTCTGTGCCATGCCCGTGCGACTGCCCACCACATACACAGTCACACATATGTGTGCTGCCTGTATCCTTGCTTAGTACCCTGTGTGGTGCTTTCTGAGTCTGTCTATGCTGCGCCCCTGAGCCAGAGGACCCTGGATATTTGCTTACCTGCCAACCCAGCAGCAGGAAGGTTATTGCATTGAGTCATGGACTTGCTAGAAGAATGGAAATGTACCTTAATAAGAAAAGCATGCTGTGGAGGCACATGCCCACTGAAAGATGCAGACCTTGACACCTGTGCTTTGTGAGGGACATCATCCCAGCCAGCAGCCCTGTTTCCCCAATCCAGGCCCGCACCAGCATGGCCTGTCCCTCACCTGCCCACAGGAACTCCAGGCTGGGAGTTACTGCTGGGTAGTGAGCTTTGTCTCTGGAGGAAACAAAAATAATTGAGCACTTGTTTTCTGCCCCATGAAGCTATAATTTACTTATTACGCTTGGTCGGGTCAGCCAAGATGCAGTCTCAATAGCCAAGTTTGAGCAGTGTCTCTCCTCTGACACATTAACAGGCCAACTCACTTTAGAGCAAGTGACATATGGCTGCCCTGCTTTTCACACGTCAGCCTTGCTCAGGGATGGAGAACCTGCAGGAAGAGAATGGCAAAGGGTGAGAAAATAAAAGTTACTCTGAGGGCTTTGCACACCCAAGGGGCTCTAGGTTGTACTTTAGATCTGAAGGAAAATAATTGAAACAGCGGCTTTTCTTTTCAGAGCAAAGACACAATTTTTCAATAAATTACTATTAGTTGGGTAAAGATTGTTCAGGTAGTTTGAAGCAGGGTCAACTTGATGTTTAAGCCTGAGATCCTCATTGACCTTGAACTTTTTGTGGTGCATTTTCAGGGAACCTTATCTAACTATCTTCCTTCTACCTGCAAAGACCAGGTTCATTTACTGACCAGAGAGAAGGCTTAAGGGCCCCTAAACTAGGGGACCCTGGAATACAAAGGTTTTCACCAGACTCAGGTTCCTTCAGGAAAGATCAGGCACTCAGGTGAAAGGAAAGAATGTTGCTGAGAATTGGGAAAATTGGACAGAAAGAAGAGACTACTGGTTTCAGAAAAACCGTCTATTCCCCAATTCCATCGGGGACCAACCATACTTACTCTCCTCCCCAACCTATGCCCTGCCAAATTACAAGGAGACGTACCACCACAGTAGAGGGGGTGCTGACATCTGGCTTCAATGGTCCACAAGAGAACCCTTGAAAGAGGAGACACATGAAAAGTAATAATTGCCACTAACTGTGCTTAGTGGAATTACAAGCCTTAAATAGTTGAGCCATTTAATTCCTGTTGAAAAATGTATTTAGAAATCTTGATTTTTTTGGTAGTCTCATACAGCCTTCACACCCTATAACTCTGAAAAGATCTTTGCCAGTAATTTCATCACAAGAAAATGCAAGGGTTTTTCATCTATATAGCCATGGGCATCTCAGCCTGGCCTTTCTGTTTATATGAGAAAATGCACTCCTTTTCTGTGCAGCACAGAATGAACAGGGGATGCTTCGTCCTTACTGTGCGTTCACTTTTACATGTGGCTGTGATGTCACTATTGCATCTGGACTACACAGCTACTGTTTAAATCCACTGACGACCTGTGGTGAGCACCATCAGAGCCTACAGGTCTCACCCCACCCCTTACCTGTCTGATGGGGAGGCCCAGTCCAAAACCCTAGGGGACTGTCTGGGTGAAGAATGTCATTACATAAGCAGAGATATTGGGATTGGAGGTCTGAGTTTGTGTCCATCCTGGACAACAGGGGAAGGAGCATTGCAGAGTGACCACACACCCAGGGCCTGATGGACAAGAGGAGCTGCCACTGGAGATGGCATTCCTAGCTGGGGCAAACAGCGGTTCAGCCACAGAAGAACCATACCTTGGGTCTGGCCTCATACTTCTTGGCAGTAGGTTGTGAAAGTCCAGCACAAAGTTGAGGGTGGGCTTTGGCTAAGGGGCCTTCAGAGCTGGGGTTTCAATTGTATAGAATAGTATCTTGTGTCAGATCTCTTAACTATAGCAGGTTTTTTTTTTTTTTTTAATGAGTTTTTTAACTCACTTAGCTTGAAGTGAACAGTCTTTTGTGTGGAATTGCTAATGACATTGCGAGCCGACCCTTTGGAAAAGGACAAGCAGTCATGTAGGCATCTGATAAACCTTTCTGGATCAAACTGCAAGCATGACAGGCAAGGCTGACTGTCTTAACAAATCAGGGTTTTCTTTCTTATTATTTTGTTGTTGTTGTGTGTCCAGAGACTTGACTCAAACTCAGTTTATTATTAAAAAGATTATCAGTCAAGTCTGAAGTGGCACCAATATCCACTACAGGTAATGGGCACCAGGAAGCCCTCAGGAATGCTGGCCCCAGGATGTCAGGACTTCAGGGACCATTGATCTTGTGCTTAAATCATGCCAAGTCTGCAGCTTCACAGGGTTCCACTCGAGGGGTGCATGCTAAGAATAATACGGCCATTTATAAACCAAGGCACCTTCCATTGTTTTTTTTCACCCTCTGTTTTAAAAGGCTGAGCCTTATGGGGGCTGTCTCTAGAAGCTGAAAGGAGCTCCCTCAGAAAATAACGTGGTCATCCATTTAGCATCCACTCAGCAGTATTTTTAGCCATTTAGAGCAGGGGAAGCTCTGCATTATATTTATGCAGTGTCTTCCTCAGAATATTTTGCTAACACCTAATTTATCCTCAAGACATCTCCAGAAGTATAAGCAGGAAGGGAAGCCCTAGGATTGTGGGGATGGGGTGCTGTCACATGGAGGATAGGGGAACATGGAGAGGTCAGGGGCCTCCCAACATCAGAGACTTCACAACAGGAAATAAAATCTACATTCTGCATTTCAGAGTAGTGGTAAGAATATCCCCGTGTTTCATGTAAGAAAAAAAAAAATAACATTTTATAATCGGCCAACAATTGTTACCCAGCATAGAAAAACTGTTCCAAGCACTATTAAAGGCCCATTTTAAATGTTGAGGTGTGTCTACCTATCCTGATGAGAGGAATGGCTCTATCCCCAGGCTGGCCCATGATAGGTACCTAATGAGCATTTGTTAAATTCAATTCAACTTAACTTTCTCTTGGGCGTCTACAATGTGTAGTGCACAGATAATATGCTATACCTGCTTTCTGCTTTTCTAGTAGGGCTTATATTGTGACTGAAAGGCTTTAAATGAAAATGCCAGAACTGTACATAAACCATGCAGACCAAGAGTGTAGGAAGGCCCAGATGAAATATGGTCACTGAGGGCTGGACAGGCAGAGGCTACAGGGAGCCAAGTGCAACCAGACCAAAGAAAAGAAAGAGGGTGCAGATGATGGAAAGAAGAAGTACAGGCATTTAAGCATAGCACCATGGTTCACCCAGGGAAAGTGGGCTTTTCAGAACAAATAGATTTATTGAATGACTTGAGGGTAGAGACAGACACCTAAGTGGAGAAACTTAGTTGGAAATTGGAGCCATAGGAAGTATGACCTAGAAGAGATGTCTGAAAGCAGATGTGTCTGTAGAGGACAGTGGGCTTATAAAAATAAACTTAAAGAGAAGTTCAAGGGAAGAACTGGTCCGCTATGGCCACTGAATCTTCAGATCATTACATTGGAAAAGAGGACAAAAGAGTATATCATCTACATGTGAAATATTTGTAAATGTTCACACATAGACAGAAGGAGAAACTAAAACTCATAAATAGAAATTAACAAGAAAGCCAAATATTTAATTCTCAAAATGAATATTTTCCATATATTAGTAACAAGTCATGTCATTATGTAATAGGTGAATTTGTTTATAATAGCAACAAAAATGATAACTAAGAATAAATTCAACACAATGAAAACTCATATCAGTTTTACCAAAAGATACTTAAAATTCTGAATAAATGGGACAACATGTTGTATTCTTGGACAGTTGCCTTGTGGTATGCAAGCTAAGCTGCTGTGACAAAGGTCTAAACATAAAGTGGCCTGGAGAAGGTCTCTCCCTGGTGGGACAGTCTCCAGAAGGGAGAACCTCTGTGATGGGGGTAGCTCTGCTCCATGAGATCCTACAGGGCTGGCTCCAAGACCATCTCACTGTGTTGAATATGTCACTTTACCATCTTGTGGGCTGTGGTTGAGGGGGACCCACCCCTCTGCCCATGCCTGTCTGTGTTACGGGAGATAGAAATCAGGGCAGCTTCCATTGAGCAGGCCCAACCTGGAAACTGCCTTCCCCACCTCTGCTCATATTCTTTCATCCCACATGGAGTCTCAGGGCCATAGCCAGCTGCCAAGGGCCCAAGAAATGACATGGCTGTCTACAAGACAGTGGGGTGGGAGGTCTCTCTCAGTGGAGGAAGAAGGGGAGAAAAGTTAACGAGGGACAAATGTTACCACTGGAAGAGATTGACTTTCCTCAAAATGTTTATATGCTTAATGCAATACTAGTTCCGATGCAGACTCTCTAAGAGCCTGATGTAATACCTCTCAAGGTTACCTGGAAAAATAAACATGTAAGGAAAGCCAAGAAAATGTTTTAAAAGGAAATGAGCAAAGATTTACCTTACCAGACATAATGGATACCAAAAATACCCAAAACTATGATTGCTGCAAAGATGAGACAGAATGAAATGGAACAAATTAGGAAGTCAAGATATGAATATATATATATATATATATATATATAGATAGATAGATAGATAGATAGATAGATATAGATATAGATATATACTTCAAATAAAAATATAATACAAATGTAGTTATACACACATATGCACACACATAGAGACAAAAGATGAAAAAACAGAGGTGAAAACAAAGACAAAACGTAAATGGGAAGAGTGCAGAAAGATCCATTTCCCAATTCTGTCACAAACACACACACCTGAAAAAATACTTGGATTTAAGCTAAGAAAATATGCACATATACATAACTAAACTCTAAGACATATATATATGAATATATATAAAATATATATGAATTAAGTGTTAGACAAAAGACATTTCAAATCAATGGGAAAGATTGGTTATAGAGAAGAAAAGTGCTTTAAAAATATTAAATTTTTACTTAAGAGCATAATCCAAAATTAATGCTAAATCAAATAAAAAGACAAAACAGCTTTCATATGCAGCTGTGACAGCATAGCAGGAAGGGGTGATGTACATGTGGCTAACACTGGACCAAGAAGGGTCTTGGGGATACCCAAGACAAAAAGCCAGGGCTGGTGTGCCCAGCACATAGTCAGTCCCTGTCTGGCCAGGACACAGAAGTTTTGAGATTCCTAGTGAAGCAATGTCATCCTTGCATATTTATCACAAGGGAACAGTCCCACTGGGATGGTAAGAGATAGACATGAAGATGACCATAGTAAAAGACATGAATCATAGGAATAATAGTCATAATAATAACAACAATAGTATACCTTGGCATGAGAGAGCAAGGCCCAGTTTCTTTGGGACTGGAGCATCTTGGCCTTGCAGACCTGCAATGTCATAAGTAAGTCCAATGTCAGCTTCAGTGAGGACAGAACAGGCCTTCAGGGTAAAGAGAAAATATCTGTAGCCACTGGCTTTCAGGAAAACCAGCCTAAGGTGGCTTTCCCAACAGGGTCTGGGCAGGTGGTTGAGCACTTAGGGGCCCAGCCAGGCCAGTCAGGTTCACTCCAAGGGAGCTGCAGTTAGAACATGTAAGAGACAGGTGATGCCCCAGGCCCAAGGCTGCTGGTCTATCAGATGTCCCTCCTCTCCCAGTAACCACAGGGCCTCTGCCAGTAGACGGGCCATCCAGCTGCCCCTCCTGAGACCAGTGTGCACTGGATCCAACAAGGCTCCTGGGCCCCAGGTGATGCCGAATCCTGCACTCTCCCTCTTGACTATCCACCTGAGAATGACATTTTATAAATTGGTCACTTCCAGCCTATGAGACCAGATGGTTTTAGACCACTCAGTTTCACATATTTTTATTTAAAAATATATAAAACAGATTCTTTGAGATGTAATTCACATACCATGACCTTTTTTCATTATTATCCAATTAAGGATCCATTAGACATATTTTACCTAAGTGTTCCCCACCCATGAATGTTCAATAACATGTGCACTGGCCAGCTGTCTCTGTATCCTATGCAATATGTGCACAGAGAGCTGAAGACATTTTGTTTCCCCAAGACCAAAGTTAGCCCCCCTGGGGAGGTAGTGGCTGTGTTAAGCATGCACATTGTAGACCCAAGTTTTCCAACTCAGATGCACATAGAGTTTCCTGGGCAGCTTTAAAAAACTTCTATCAGGACCCATGCAGAGACCCCAAGCTCCTGCTCTTCACAGGGCTGGCCATACTTTCAGAAGGACCCTCGTGTCCCCAATATGTAGCCAGAGCCAAGAACCTGAGCTTCAGCTTCAGATGGAAGATGGAGCTGGAGGATATCAGGGTTTAAAGAAACAAAGTTCATGGTGTGTCTGCAGTTGATGTTCTGGTTAGAGCCCCAATAGTTTGCAGCAGTTTGGCCTTTATGAAGTTAAGATCCTGAGGCCAGAGAACACCAAGGAGAAAGAACAGGGGATACATTGTTTGTGTCAATATCAAGAAGATTAAAAAAGTACTTTTCAGCAATTTAGAGATTTATTTATTTTTTTTGGCCACAAGGAAAACACCTTTTTCTATGTCACAGAATAAAGGGTGATGGGTAGGATAAAAGGCCAGACTGTTTTTGCTCCTTTCTTTCAAGTCTCTGCTTCCCAACCTGATGAGTCAAGTGCCATCAAGACAGAGGCTGGAGGGACAGGAGCTGCGGAGGCGCCTGGAAACAAGTGCATTTTCACCAAACAAGAACCCTCTTTCAACTCACTTGCTTTTAAAATTTCTCTTTCAGGAGTAAGAAGAAAATGTTCATAAAGAAACAGAGAGAAAAAAGAGGAGAGGGAAAACTGGGGAGGAAGGAGAGAGAAGGGGGAGGGGAAGAAGAGAGGAGAGCAGGTGGGGAGGGAAGTGGAGGGAGGAGGGAGGGGGGAGTGTGCTACATAAAACTGTAGGACCCATGGCTCATTTTGCCCCCGTTACCGAAGAAGTAAGGGAGCAGGCTGGCCTGAAGACAAGTCTCAATTTGCTTTGCTGTCCCCTCCATCACACATCAGCACAGATCACCCACCTCCTTTCAGGAAGCATCTGAGTGTTAGTGAGCAAGACTGGGAATGACAGCGCAGCACCACCTCACAAGCTGGATGCTCCCCAAAGGGACAACAAAGCAGGACAACTTGGGTCCAGTGGGCTGTGGAAGGATGGGGAGGGGCCAGCTCAGGCTCAGGCTCAGGCCCAGGTGCCAGGCAGCAGAGGAGGGAGCTTTGGGGTGGTGACGTCACCCACAGTGTCAGAACTCAGCAGCTCAGCTGCAGGGCCAGCCTGACACAGGTGCCACCATTGTAAATGATCCTTGGCCCCTTCCTCAGTCTGTTTCCAACTTCCTCTCATGACACTCAGCATCCATTTGCCAAAGACCATTTTCATTAAATTCTAAACATGGTTTTTTGTGATAATTTAAGTCATATGTTTCTAATTCACTAACAATGAACTCACCAAAAATGTTGGCAATGGCATTTCGAATGTCCCAGCAGATCTCTTCATGTCCTGAAATATACCATTTCATAGACACACACATGCACGCACACCCACAACCCAAAAAAGCAAAACAGGATTTTCATTGTGGTTTCATGATGAGCAAAACAAAACATTGTTTTCTGACCTGTGCCTTCGGTGCAGTGTCAAGTGTTTTCTTACCTGCTGACGCAGGAGGGCATGGACCCCTTTAAGGAGGCCACCAACCTGGGAAGCTTACTTTCTCGATCCCAAGACAGCATCATGAAAATAAGGCAAATGGGCATCTCTCAGGTTGTGTGTTTGGCTATTTGAAGATGTAAGTCGCTGATAATGAATGGTGTCGGATCTGTGGTAATTACAACATAACCAACATTAATTCTCACCTCCTCTGCTCTTTGTACCTGGTATGTGGGAAATTCCCTGGTACTTTCTGTTCATTGAATCATGCTATTTTTTTTAACTCTTGTTGAAAGTGATCTGGAACAGGATTGCGATAACATGCCCACCTGCAACCTCACCTGCACAACAGCTCCTGTTCAAAAATCTGTTTGTGATCACTGGTCCTTCCCAAACCCCTTCCTCTGATTTCCCAAAACTGCGCTTGCACAAGCGTCCCTCTCACTACTGCCTCCTCTCCCACTCACCCCCACGAGATGCCTCCAGAGTCTTCCTGAGCACCAAGGGGCTTCACTGAGACCCACACAGTGGTGAAGTGGAGAACTGAGGAATGAATTGGGAGGTCCACCGTCCCCCGCCATGGGAAAGCAATATGAGTTTCCATTTGCATGTCTAGTTCTTTAATTCAATGCATCAGACATTTGTTGGCTGTCTGCTGTTTGCAGGGCAAGTTCGAGGTGAGGAAGAAGAGTGTGATTAGTGCTGAGCTCCTGGACTTAAGGGGGTGGGGGTCATGCCCAACAACATCTACCCAAAGCCACCTGGAACTGATTGGGACTGAGGGAAACAGAAGCTAAGGAGGGGGCATCCCTGCCTGGGGATCTAGGGGAAGATGCTGAAGCCAACAAAAGTGGGGCTTGGGCCCTTGGGTTGAAAATGCCACCAGTCATAAGAGCCAGGCCAGAAGACAGGACAGGAGGCTCAGTGTCTAGAGAAAGGTGTGGCTGGACAGGCACCCTGGATGCCAGACCAAGAACTGGGCAGTGAAGAGCATCATGATTGTAGGAGAGAGGTGAGGTGATAACGGGTGAGCCTTAGGGAGAAAATCACACTCTTCAGGATAGAAGGGAAGGTACAAAAAGGAGGCATCGGGAGGACATGGACATCGTTGCAGGCACCTGCCCCAGGAGGGTTTGCCTTGTGCTCAAGAGGTGTCTGGAAGGGGGTGGATACACAGTACAGACATGGAGAGGCCCAAATCAGTGGTGACCTGGGCAGGCAAAACAAGAAGGTTCTGGAGCCTCGCCTACCCCCAGGATCCATCCCACACTGGGGCAGGATTCTGCTGTGTCTCTATCCCCACCTTGACCCTGCTGTCTAATACAGGGGAGGAATTGAAAGAGAGAGCCCCTCTTCACCCCTCTGCCTGCCTAGCTCCATCCAAAACACAGAAACAGATCTTAAAGCCAGCTTCACGTGGGACTCTGAGGTCCTTCCAGTGGCCCATCCCCAACTCCATCAGGTTCCTTGGTTCTGGGGCATGACCCCCTTCCAGAGCTGGCCTAAGCTATCTTTCATTCTAGTATGAGAAAAGGAGAGGCCTCATACCCAAGCTCGGGTTGCTGAGTGAGCAGAGAACAGAGGACATCGGAGTGATCCAAAGGCCACCACAGGCCACAGCAGAGCTGGATGGGCCCAGGGACTGGCAGACTAGACCCCCGATTCTATGTCCCACTTCTTTCCCAGCAAGGAGGTGGCAGTGGGGAGGTTTCCTGACCTACCCAACATCATATATGCTGTTTCTTTGCCCATCCTTAAAAACATGTGGACAAATTTAGACTCATACTCTCCTGAAAGGGAATTAGTAAGATGGCATCTGCCTAAAGATGTGGAATTTGAAAGAAGATAAGGTTAGGTGCTATCAAACCAATTTACCAGAGTCCACTGTTCATCCTCATGGGATGGGACCTTCTAAGAAACTTGGCCTTTGGTTGAAGACAGCATTGTCTCTGTTACTGTAAACATCTTAGCAAGCCCAATGCTCTCCACATGGCATTTGGTTTCATCCAACAAGGAACCTTCTCAGTTCAAAGTGGGGATAACTGAGTAAATTCTGCACCCAAATTCTCACTCTCCCCACAGCAGCCAGAAGGCTTCTCTGGCTCCTATGACCCAGCCCAGTGTTTACTCCACCCTCCCACAGGCTGGGGGCATCACCAATGCCATGTTCAGACTTTTGTGACATCACAAACTTATTTTTCAAACTTTGAGGCAAGAAAAAATCCTAATTGTATTTTGCCAGATATTCTGCTCATTTGTCAAATCACTGGTGATTTCAGGGAAATGTGACCCATGTGTTTCTCATTCATCTGTGTTCGAATCACAAGCTGAGGAGCCAATGGTCCATGGGGACACATGGGAAAGTAATGGCTGGACAGGAGCTGCAATGTGAGATGGCTCATGTGGTCTGGGAGACAGGACCTTAGGACTCTACACCCAGTGCACCTGCTAAAGCTGTTCTGGGTCTGTGACACCATCTGACCACAAAGCAGATGCAGGGTCTGCTGTCACAGCGCTCACAATGGAGCCAGCTGTAATGGGGCTGAGGAAGAGCTGTCATTACTGGACTAGAGACTAAAGCTGAAGAAGGAAAGCAGATACTTCACTGCCAGTGCAGGAAGGAAGTGTGGGAAGGGGCTTTGCTGTCAGAGCTGGGGTCAGTCCCACCCACTTCCCTGTGCCTCTCTGAGCTTCAGTCTGCTCCTCTAAGAAACAGGGAGAGTGATGCAGCTGGACCTCAGTGTGCATCTCTAGCACTCATGCAGTAGAGTGTGTCATAACTCAGGGCTCTCTCTCCCTCCTGGGCTCTTAGGGCAGAAGGAGGATCCTTCCTTCACCCTGAAGAAGCTAGTAGGAAAGGAAGACAGGTCTCCAGCTAGATCCAAATGTTGCTTTAGATCATTGTTGATAGTTTCTTATGTATAAAATGTGGCTAACAATGCCTGCCGTCCTACAGGCTCCTCTAGCTGAATCTTGAGGTGTCTGCCTCCCTTCTAGGCTGCTGTTATTCTGGGCCCTGGGGTGATGAAGGTTTAAGGAGAACAGATGAATGGAGTTTCCTCAACAGGTGCTGTATGGGTCCTCACAGACAAATATGCCTTGTGTGTTCAATGCCTGATGCTCAGATTGGGCATCTGCCTGTGAAGGTTTAGGGCACTGTTACCCTAAAGTACTTCTGAGCCTCTGGCCCAATGGCTGACCTTCAGTGCAGCACTACCCCTGGACACAGGTGGATGCAGCAAGTGCTGGGACCCTTCCATCACCAACCTGCTAGTAGAGCCTCTTGGTCTCAAGATCCCAAATTAACAATGACACTGGAGCTCAGCTTTGCAAGTCTCCTGAAAGTATAATATTAGATCACACATGAAAAAGTCCTCTGATAACAGTTTTATATACTGAAAAATAGATGGTGTCTGTGGACAAGACATTGTTTCGCACATGGGTTGGGGTGGAAGGGTGGGAGAGAGGGAGAGGGCATGAATATTGGAGATTAATATTCCCCTGGCCATTGGTGTCAGAGAAAGCACCCTTTGTGGCACATGTGGAACCATGGTTAGTCCACTGGGTCTTAGCTCAGGCAAGAATTCATTCTAACACTGAGAAAAGGCCCAACAAGCCTCAACAGTCAGTCACCTGAGGCCCCTCTGCTGGCCACCAAGGTTCTGTTGCCAGCCTCATTTCTTAAAGTGCTGGGTGGACAGGGAGAAGCTGTCTCAACTAAGCTTCTTTCCTTGAGAAAGTGGCCCAGGTTAGTGTGTCTGATGAGTCACTGTCACCTAAGGAGAACTCAAAACCATGATCTCAACAGATTTCCATGTTAGTGTTGAATGAAAGACCCAAAGGGATCTTAAGAAAGAAGTGGAGAAGACAATGATTTGACTAGAGGACTCAGGTGAGAGTGAGACACCACCAAGAAGAGGGCAGGGGACAGGGTTGAGTGGAGCAGGTCAGCTTTACCCTCAAGTATGCAGGTGAGGTGAGGGGAAGCCTTTCTTCCTGAGAGCTGACAGAAAGCCTCTTTGTTGAGCCTTTAAATTTATGTGAAATATTTTAACAGAAGTTTACATTTTGATATTATTTTAAAATTTAAAACTTGAAGGATTTACAACTGATTAATAACTATAATATCATAAATCTAAAGAGATCAAAATTAGACCAAATTTTCTGCCATCTGTGAAGAATTATTATTTTCTTTTTTCTACCTATAATCTCAGTTTTATGAAGCAGATCACCCAGAATAATTATTTCTGAGTTAAAATGTTTTTTTTCTATTTCATCAGTTTCACACTTGTGTGCAATAATCTCATCTATTTATTTTTTTTCTTAAGTAACCATTGTTTTTTCATTAAAATTCATTAGAAGCTGTTTCTAGAAGGATATGCTTTTAAAATATTTAAATTTATAGTTAATGTTTTATTAACCATATTTAGTTTATAATTATTTTTCTAATAAAAATTATCCTGACTGCACCCTCTGATGTTATGAGGCAACTAGTTCAAACAAAATTTAGAGAAACATTTATGCACAAAGGACTGTGTATTAGTCATTTGGAAAAAAAAAGAATTTATGTGCTATATAATTAATTGTTGCCTGAGTTTGACAGTCCATATTTTACAACAATGCATAATTTACACTAGAGAAGCTTAAGGGTTCACCCTTTAAGGAGTTAGAAAAATAAATATATACATTATGTGAATAATGGAAGATTGTATTGCAATGGATAGGTGTATGTGTGCGCAATTTGTATATATAATATCTATATAAGTATTCAAAATATATATTCTCTTTATATTATATCTTATATTTTATAAAATACTATAGTGATTAACATGAGTATATATATGCAGGCAGTTTGTATATAAAATGCATTTATTCATTCTCTTTATATCCTATATATTATAGAATACTACAGTGATTAATACATGTCTGTGTGTGTGTATGTGTGTGTGTGTGTGTGTGTGTATGTGTACACTCATGTACTAATTACCCTAGTATTCAACTGGTTGATGTCTTTCAAAGATCAGCAAAACAAATAAGTGGCAAATGTTTTGAAACTTTGTTTCTCAGCATTGGAGGCAGCTAGGAAGGTGAGATATTTGCGTCTGAGAATACCATTGTTGGGAAGATGTTGATTGGGTTTCAAAGAGTAAGTAAAAAAATGTACTTTTACTCTACACATGTATATGCTTTTAAAAAATGTCTCCTCTGGAATAACTGACTGAACACTAGCTGGAGAGAAGCCTTATAACCACAGACAGACAGAAAAGGCTGCTTCATCACATGACTGGTAGAAAGTGCAAAGACACAAAAGGATTGGCTGGGCTCCTATGGGTGGTAGTTGAAGGGACTGAGAAACAGCTCAGCAGCTGGAGGTTACCCCTTAGAAGGATGGTGTCTAAACTCCCAGCTGGACTCCCCAGCCTACAGCAACAGAGCAGAAAGTAAGATAGCATCCAGCTTTAAAAAGTAAAAAGCCACAATTTTTGTTGTTGTTGTTGTTGTTATTGTTGTTGTTCTCCCCACCCCCACCCCCTGGCCTGAAAGAAACAGCTGGAGACAAAGATCTCTTAAAGGGATCAAGTACAAAAATATATTTGCACCCACTAACCCTGGGCAGAGAGGACTAGAGATGCTTAAGGAGAGTTTGGGGCAGGGGCTTTGAGGAGAGAACTGAGAGAGCAGCTGACTGGGTCCCAGTGCTGACTCATTCCCCATACTCCAGGAAGACCACTCCCCTCCAAGTGGCATCATCCTAAGGCAGTGGTTCTCAACCTTCCTAATGCTGCAACCCTTTAATACAGTTCCTCATGTTGTAGTAACCCCCAACCATAAAATTATTTTCATTGATATTTCACAATTGTAATTTTGCTACTGTTATGAATCATAATGTAAATATCTGATATGCAGGATGTATTTTCATTGTTACAAATTGAACATAATTAGAGCATAGTTATTAATCACAAAAACAATATGTAATTATATATGTGTTTTCTGATGGTCTTAGGCGACCCCTGTGAAAGGGTCGTTCAACCTCCAAAGGGGTCGTGACCCACAGGTTGGGAACCACTGGCCTAAGGGGAAGCAATAGTCCCACCCATAAGAATTAATCTGCCCCACCCTTGGTGCTTAAGCCTGATGGCTGATCACAGATTGAATAGATTAACAACTAAAGAAGAAAGACAAAAGCAGTAGATCTCTGGTACTCTCAAATAGGCTACATAGGCCCAGACTGGGACATAATATGATGCCACCAGGGGCAGACCCAAGAAGTGTAGATCAATCTAAGAAGTAGAAACAAACAAAAAGAGTCACAAAAAGTGGGGAGACAGAGAAACAACCCCCCATTTGAAAGGAAAGGAGAAATCCCCAAAAAGAGCACAAAATGAACTAGAGGAAGGCAAACTATCAGACATGGAATTCAAAATATGATTATAGAAGCACAATGAGCTCAGTGAGCTCCAAAAAAACTACAAAGAACTTCAGGGAAACTACAAGGAACTTACTGAGTATTACACTAGCATTAAAAAGGACATAGAAGCTATCAATAAGAGTCAGGAGGAAATGAAGAATACAATTTCTGAATAGAAGAACACAGTAGAAGGAACTAAAATCAGGCTAAAGGAAGCAGAAAATCAGATTAGTGAACTGGAGGACAACGTAGAAAACAATTCCCAGAATTACAACAAAACAGAAAAGACTAAAAAAGAATGACGAGGTTTTGAGAAAGCTGCAGGACAACATGCAACATAATAATGCCTGTATCATAAGAACACCAGAAGGAGAAGAGGAACAAGGGATAGAAAACCTGTCTGAAAAGGAATGACAGAAAACTTTCTTCATGTGATGAGAGAAAAAGTCATGCAAGTCCAAGAAGCACAGAGAGTCCCAATGAAGATGAACCCAAAACGGTCCACTCCAAGACACATCATAATTAAAACAGCAAAACACAAAGACTAAGAGAGAATCTTAAAAGCAGCAAGAGAAACACAGCTAATAACATACAAGGGAGCCCCAATAAGTCTATTATAAGATTTCTAAAAAAAACAAAACAAAAACAAACAAACAAACAAAAAAAAAAAAACACTACAAGCCAAAAGGGAATAACAAAAAATATCACAAGCAATGCAAAACAAAGGCCTATGACTAAGACTACTCCACCCATCAAGGTTCTTATTCAAAATGGAAGGTGAGATAGATAGTTTCCCAGACAAAAGAAAGTTAAAAGAATGCATCTCCACCAAATCAGCATTGCAAAAGACTCTAAAGGGTCTACTTTAAAAAGATGAAGAAACAGAGAGAGATAGAGGAACACAGGTGTGAAGGGAAAAAATGACAAAGAATAAGTGCCTATCAATAATAATCTTAAATGTAAATGGATTAAATGCATCAATCAAGAGACATTGAAGACTTCCAGCCAAGATGGAGGCCTAGACTGACACACCCCATCTCCCTCCACAACTAAAAAGGAATACACCTAATGCAAAACCAGAAATAACCAGAAGTTCCAGAAAATAAATGGAAGTCCAACGTATGAAATTATAAAGAAGTGGTGCTTGTCCAGACAGGTAGGAGGGGTGAAGCCAGGGAGGAGAGTTCAAGCTGTGCTGTCTATGGCAGCTGCAGCAATGGAGGCAGGACAGCGGTAAGCACAGACACCTGTATTTAGGGGGAAGTGAGAAGTGCCTGGGATGCACCCCTGGCTGCAGACCACACCCTTCAGCTTGCGATTCCAACACCAGGGAAGGCAGACCTCCACTGCCTTGGACTGTGAGGCCTGGAGTGGGTGGGGATGGAGGAGGAGGCTCCCAGTCTCTCAGCGGAGAGTGAACGGCAGGAATCCATCATGGACCCCACATCCCCGCAGAAAACACCACAGCGTGGTGAGACGGGATGCCCAGTTGTGACGAGTGCAAGGGCCTCCACCCACTATAGCATAGGAGGTGGTGTGACAGCCCTGCCCAGGAAGCAAAGGTAAATAAAGAACAGTCAGGATAGCACAGATCATGATAGAGATACTGGTGACACAGCTGACCAGACAGCAAATATCTAATCTAACAAAGCAGCAGATAGGAAATCTTTCTGAGGTTCAGTTCAGAGCTTCTGTTATAAAAATGCTTACAGACCTAACAGCAGATCTTAAACAAGACGGGGAAGGAATGAAGGTTTTTCCTGCTGAAATGAACAAAAACACATATGAAACTAGTGGTGAGGGAAAGAAAATCAGGGATCAAATCAACAAATTGAAACATAGGGAAAGAGCAAACAGTCAGCCTGTGTAGAAAGAGGAAATGAGGAGTGAGGAGAGGCTCAGAAACTTATCAGACAGTTATAAGTGGGCCAACATCCGAATCATAGGGCTGCCAGAAGGTGAAGAAGATCTAGAAATTGAAAAATTATGTGAAAAAATAATGAAGCAGAACTTCCTTACCTTGGGGAAGGAAATACACTTACAGGTCCAGGAAGCACAGAGAGTTCCAGAAAAACTGGACCCAGGGAGAACCACACGAAGACACATTGTAATCAAAATGTCAAAAATTAAGGTTAAAGAGAGAATCTTAAAAGCAACAAGAGAGAAGAAGAAAATTACGCACAAAGGGGCCCCAATAAGACTATCAGCTGATTTCTCAAAAGAAACTCTGCAGGCAAGAAGGGACTGGCAAGAAATATTCAAACTATTGAAAAGCAAAAGCCTACAACCATGATTACTCTATCCAGCGAAGCTGTCATTCAGAATAGAAGGGCAGAGAAAGTGCTTCCAGGACAAAGTAAAACTGAAGGAGTTCATCAGATGCAAACCACTGTTATTTGAAATGTTAAAGGGACTTGTTTAGGAGAAGGACATTAAAATGAAAACTATATCACAACAACCAACAACAGAAGCTAGGGAATTGAAGCAAAGGCAGACTAAGTAGACAATGAGACTGGGAAAAGCATTATAGGTATGGGGAACATTTGGGGGGGAGGTCAGTAGGGTGGGGGAAGGGGGAAAGGGAGGGAGATGGTAGAGGAATTAAGAAGCATAGTAGGAGGGAGTGGAGTAGATAGGAAGATGTTGACAAGAACTATATGCACGACCAATGGGCATGGAATAAGTTGGGGGACAACTGGAGGGAGGGGGGTCACTGGGTAGAGGGGAACAAAGGAAAAAGAAATTGGAACAACTGTAATAGCATAAACAATAAAACATTGAAAAATAAATTAATTAAAAAATAAAAAAATTCAAAAGGAATAAAAATATCAATAAGACCTTAAAAGGAATAAAAACACATTGAAAGAAAAAAAAAGTGACAGTTAAAAAAAATATATAGAGTAGTTGAATGGATTAGAAAGCATGACCCACATATATGCTGCCTACAAGAGACCCACCTCAGGATAAAAGATCTACACAGACTGAAAGTGAAGGGATAGAAAAAAATATATATATTTCAAGCACATGGGCATGAAAATAAGCTGGGGTAGCAATACTTATATCAGGCAACACAGGTTTCACAGCAAAGGCCATAAAGAGACAAAGAAGGACATTTCATAATACTTAAGGGAAAAATCCATCAAAATGATATAACCTTTGTAAACATATATGTACCCAAAATAGGAGCACCGAAATATATAAGAAAAGTCTTGAAGGACTTTGAGAAGGATATTGACAGCAGCACACTCATAGTGGGGAATTTTAACACCCCATTGTCAACAATGTTCAGATATTTGAAGCAAAGAAACACCAAAGATATTGAGGCATTGAACAACACTCTAGATCAAATGGACTTATTTGATATACAAAGAACTTTTTCACCCCAAAGAAGCAAAACATATATTCTTGTCAAGTGCACATGGAACATTTTCAAAGATAGACCACATGGTAGGACACAAAACAAGCCTCAACATTTTCAAGAAAATTGAAATTATATGAAGCATCTTCTCAGATGACAATGGCTTAAAATTGGAAATCAACCTCAAGGAAAAAATTCAAAAATATTCAGACTCATGGAGAATGAATAACAAGCTATTAAATAATGAATGGGTTAACAATGACATCAAGGAAAAAATCAAAAAGTTTCTGGAAACAAATGATAATGAACACACAACAGCCCAAAACCTATGGGATACAGCAAAAGCAGTCCTGAGAGAAAAGTTCATAACAATACAGGCCTACCTAAAAAGCATAGAAGAATCTCAAATAAAAAATCTAACCCTACAGCTACAAGAACTAGAGGAACAACTACAAACAAAGCCCAGAGCAAGTAAAAGGAAGGAAATTTTCAAGATCAGAAATTAAATGGCATAGAGACTAAACAAACAATTCAAAAGATCAATAAAACCAGGAGCTGTTTCTTTGAAAAGATAAACAAAATTGACAAGCCTTTAGCCACGCTCATCAAGAAAAAAAGGGAGAGGATCCAAATAAACAAAATCAGAAACAAAAGAGGAGAAATCACAACCAATACCACAGAAATACAAAGTATTATAGGAAATTATTACAATCTGTATCACAAGAAATTTGACAACCTATATGAAATGAACAAATTTCTGGAAACATATTATCTTTCAAAACTGAATCAAGAAGAAGCAGAAAGCCTGAATAGCCTAATAACAACTAGTGAAATTGAAGCAGTAATAAAAAAATTCCCAGCACACAAAAGTCCTGGATCGGATGGCTTTACAGGTGAATTTTAGAAAACATTTAGGGAGGAACTAACTCCTATCCTTCTCAAACTATTCCAAAAATTCAAGAGCAGGAAAGACTCCAAAATGCTGTCTATGAGGCCAGTATTAATCTAATTTCAAAACCAGATCAAGACGCAATGAAGAAAGAAAACTACAGACCAATATCACTGATGAACATAGATGTTAAAATCCTCAACAAAATATTAGCAAACAAGATCCAGCAACACATTAAGAAGATCATACCCATGATCAAGTGGGATTCATCCCAGGGATGCAACGATGGTTTAATATTTGCAAATCAATAAACATAATACATCACATAAACAAAATAAAAGATAAAAATCATGTGGTCATATCAAAAGAATTTGATAAAGTACAACACTCATTTATGATGAAAACACTCAGCAAAATAAGAATAGAGGGAGCATACCTCAACATAATAAAGACCATATATGAGAACCCTGAAGTGAACATCATACTCAATGGGCAAAAACTGAAAGCATTCTTCCTGAGATCATGAACAAGGCAAGGATGTCCACTCTCTCCACTTCTATTCGAAATAGTCTTGGAACTTCTAGCCACAAAAATCAGACAAGAAAAAGAAATAAAAGGCATCTAAATCGGAAAAGAGGAAGTGAAACTGTCATTATTTGCAAATGACATGATAGTGTACATAGAAAACCCTATAGACTACACGAAAAAACTACCTGACATAAGAAGTGAATTTGGCAAAATAGAAGGGTACAAAGTCAATATTCAGAAATCAAAGGCATTTCTGTACACCAAAAATAAAATATCAGAGATAGAAATTAGGAAAACAATCCCATTTATTGTAGCAACAAGAAAAATAAAGTACCTAAGAATAAACGTAACCAAGGAGCTAAAAGACCTGTACTCAGGAAACTAAATAACATTGAAGAATTAAATTAAGGAAGATACAAATAAATGGAAGCATAGACCATGTTCATGAATGGAAAGAATCAACATTATTAAAGTGTCCATACTACCCCAAACAATTCATAGATTCAATAGAACCCCTATTAAAATACCAATTATATATTTCACAGACCTAGAACAAATACTTCAAAAACTTATATGGAACCAAAAAAGACCCCAAATAGCTGCAGCAATCTTAAGGAAGAAGAACACAGAAGGAGGAATCACAATACCTGATATCCAACTATACTACAAGGCCACTGTAATCAAAACAATCTGGTAATGGCATAGAACAGACATATAGACCAATGGAACAGAATAGAGAGCCCAGAATAAATCCAGGTCAACTAATATTTGAGAAATGGGGAAGAAACATAACATGGAATGAAAAGAGCCTCTTCAACAAATGGTGCTGGGAGAACTGGACAGGGATGTGCAAAAAAATGAAACTAGACCACCAACTTACACCACACACCAGAATAAACTCAAGATGGATCAAAGACTTAAATGTAAACCATGACACCATGAAAGTCCTGGAGGAAAACATAGGCAAGAAAATTTCAGATATCCCACATAGCAATATTTTCACCAATATATCTCCTAGGTCAAGGGAAATAAAGGAAAGAATAAACAAATGAGACTACACCAAATTAAAGAGTTTCTGCTCAGCAAAAGGAAACATCAGCAAGACAAAAGGGGAACCAATTATATGGGAAAACATATTTGCCAATGATACCTCAGACAAGGGATTGATCTCCAAAATATATGAAGAATTTATACTACTCAACATCAAAAAGACAGACAACCCAATTAAAAAATGGACAAAGGACCTGAACAAACACTTCTCCAAAGAAGTCATACAAGGGGTTCTTAGGCATATGAAAAAATGCTCAACATCATTAGCCATCAGAGAGATGCAAATAAAAACCACAATGAGATACCACTTCACACCAGTCAGAATGGCCATCATCAACAAATCAACAAATGGTAAGTGCTGATGAGGATGTGGAGAAAAGGGAAACATAGTGCACTGTTGGTGGGAATGCAGACAGATGCAGCCACTATGGAAAACAATATGGAATTTCCTCAAAAAACTAAAAATGGAACTGCCTTTTGATCCAGTGATTCCAGTGTTAGGATTATACCCGAAGAATTCTGAAACCCCAATTCAAATGAACTTATGCACCCCTATGTTCATAGCAGCACTGTTTATAATAGCCAAGTGCTGGAAACAGCCTAAGTGTCCATTAGTAGATGAGAGGATAAAAAAAAACTATGGAACATTTACACAGTGGAATACTACGCAGCAGAAAGAAAGAAGAAACTCGTACCATTTGCAACAACATGGACAGAATTAGAGAGAATTATACTTGGTAAAATAAGCTAGGCACTGAAAGACAAATATCACATAATATCACCTAATACAGGAAACTAATAAACAACACGAACAAATAAGCACAATTGAACCAGAGACATGTAAACAAGAAGCAGACTAACAGTGACCGGGGGTGGGGGGAGTGGGAGAAGAGGGTAAAGAAGGGGAAGGGTCTAGTCAAGGAACTAGTATAAATGACCCTTGACATGGACAACGTGGCGGGGATTGACTGTGGGAGCAGGAGTGGGTGGGGTGGGGGCAGCAATAGGGGGAAAAGTGGGACAACTCTAATAGAAAAACAATTTTAAAAAATCTTAAATAAACAAATAAATGGACCTCTTAGGTCCATTCACAGAGGCACTCCTATAAAGTTATAAACAGAACCGTCATCACAGGTGCAAATTTGCTATCATGGTGCCTGGCTGAAGATGGAAAGAGGAGCATGCAGTGGGGTCCTGCTCCTTGTCCTGCTGACCACCAGCACCCAGAGCATGCAGGACACCGCCGGGCTCTGCCTGGACTGCGTGAGGTAGAGGGTGGTCATTCATGCTCAGATTTGCCTTTCAGACCAATGTGCAATATGCTCGTGATCTTTGCGCCTGATTAAGCAAGTGGCTTTAGTTATACTGATAGATCATTCACACAGAAAGAGAAGTTTTACTGTCCAGGCGCTAGACCGAGCCACCTGATGGGAGAGACACTTTTGTTCTACAAAGATCTGTGAAACAGTACTTATCCTTAGAATGCTGCTATAAGAGAGGCAGGCAGCAAATAAATTAAACTCCACAGAATCACTAACACATATTGAGTTCCCATTCTGAAGGGGACTCCTTTGAGGATTTCCTGCACAGTGGTGCTCTTAGGGGAGATTAGTGCTTGGGTTTGGCAAAGTGAAAATATGTTCCCTGGTGGCTCTCCCACTCCCCTAGTCCAGCCTTTCCCCAGTGCACCTGATTACATAAAGTTAGCAGATGTCATGGGTCAGTGTCCCATTATCCTAAGTCCTGGGCAGTGTACACTATGTCCTCACCAAAGTTCAAGAACATACATTTCAAAAGTGGCTGGGTAAAGAAGGAAGGTCTAGATCATGTTGCACTGCATCTAAATTGCAAAAGATTGTTATAAACCTCAAGGTGTCACACTGCTTCTGTAGGAGTCTTGTGGTCAGTCTACAGAGGCAATGTCAGTAAGTACAGAGGCCGACAGGACAAATGGAGAGAAGGCAACAGGCTGTGTGCAGGTGACATTAATAGGAGCAGCGACTGGAGCTGGAAGGGCTGGGAGCCTCTTTGCAGAGCTGACTTCTCAGGTGAAAGGAGCTCAGAGAACCACGGAGCGCACGTGGGGACCCTAGAGAAAAAGGTGAATGGCCCATCCTGCACACACACAGCCTGTTCACATGCACACATAGGCCATGCACCTGGGGCCCTGTGCGGGCTGTGCACACAGTAACCCTGCATTGCTATGTCACTGCATCAACCAGTGCCAGGATTAAAGACTCTGCCTATTGTTAGAATGGGAGATGGTGTCAATGTCCACAAAACTCTGTGATCCAAGGGGCAGGATGTCTGTTTTTGGAAGTGCTTAAATGTTGAATGAACAAGCAGCAGCAATCACGGTTCAGTGTTCACCACATTTAGGAAAAAAAAATTATGCTAAACTTGATTTAATGGATCCACTATAATTAAATGCTGGAAGACAGTTACTTTCTCAGATTTTTCAGAAACCACCATGAAGATGGGATGGAAGGACTGGATGTACTGAGACCTCTCAATATAGGGGATTTTCTACTTCTATAGAGGGGGAAAGTAGCATGGGATTAGAACTCACTAAGTATATTTTCTGCCATGTCAGGCACAACATCGTTTCATGATAAGAATGGTAGAAATGGAACTTGTACTAGTTTACATAACAAAAGATATTTCTTGGTGCTCATAGCAGGAAGCTCAGGGGTCCATAGGCTGCTGCAGGAAGAGCTAGATACAGGAGTTCCAACCCTAAATCAAGAGGTGCTGTCTCTTTCTCATTATCTTCCAGCTGTGTCTTCTTTTGAGATGCTTCATTCTCAGGTGAGACCTCCACATACTGGAATAGATTGACCCTGGCATCTCCCAGCTGATATCTTCATCATTTATGGTGACTCCAAGAAAAGAGAGCCACTCTCTCCTGAACCATAAGGAGGAGCTCAGACCAGCCTTCTTGAACCCATTGCTCTGGCCAGAGAAATGAAAATGGCCAAAGTGGATCATGGGGAGCCTCAACCCCACCAACAATAGTAGCAGAGGAAGCAGTTGTGGTGGGCTGAATAATGGTTCCCAAGGATACCATGTTCAAATCCTGAGAACACACGGGCAAAGGGACTTAGCAGATGTGGTTGGCAGATGTGGCTAAGAACCTCAAGATGGGAGATTATTCTGAATTACCTGGGTGAGTGCAATATTATTACATGGGTCCTATAAGAAGGAGGCAGGGGGGTAAAAGTGAGAGAGAGAAAACATGAGGAGAGAAATAGATCACAAAGGAGAGAAGATGCCAAGGTGTTGGCTTTGAAGATGGAGAAGGGGCAACAGGCCAAGGAAATTGGCCTCCAGAGCCTGGAGAGGAGAAGGGATAAATTCTTTGCTCAGAACCTCCAGAAGGAATAGCCCTGCCAACAAACGGACTTGACCCCATTACATCTGACTTTGGAATTCTGATCTCCAGAGCAAAGATAATGAAGCTGTGTTGTTGTAAGCCACAGAGTTAGTTGTAACTTGCCACAGTTGCCATAGGAAACTAACACAATAATAGTAATGGCCCCATTGGCTAACACACTTGGAAAACTCACTCCATACTAGTTACATGTCTGAGCCAGGGTTATTTTTCCAGCAACCCTATGGGGTTGATCCTGTTATGAGTATCTCCACTTTACAAAAAAGAAACTGAGGTTCAGAGACAGGAAGTAATGTGCCCAAGGTCACACCTCTAGTACACAGCAGCTTGACCCCCATGGCCCTGGGAGGATGCAATGAGAGCTCACAAAGATCAAAGTTTCTTAGCAGAAGACATGGTGGGTAAGTGTACCCTTAGACCGGGGTGGACTGGATAGCCTGGTCTGAGCAGCTGGACTGAGGCCACTTGTCCACTGTGGCTGGTCTCGAATTTATGGGTCATGAACAGAGGCTGGAGGATATGGACATGCATTTCATGGGGAGCAGATAGAACGTGGCTCCTCTCAGTGCAGAAGGTGAGTGCATCTCTCATCATGTTTAGAATCATGACACCCACATGCCCAATGTCAGAAGGGCTCTCAAACTTTGTTAGAATGTAAAGAAACTTAAAGTCATTTGTTGAACTCTATAAGAAAGGACTGAAAAAGCCTACAACAATCTGTTTGAGAAACTCAGTATCTTGACAATCAGCATATTTGCCCCAAACAAAAGATTACCACATATGGGTGCTGGACAGTGCCTAAGAATCAACTCTGTTAAGGAAACCAAGGCTATTTTTTCCCCTAAATCAGTGTTGGCAAGAAGTGTCTGATAAGAGCTTTTTGTTCATTGCAGTCAATCTTGCACCCTTGAAACTAAAAGTCCTTACCATTGGGAGACATAAGGAAAAGAAATAAAGCAGATAGGGTGTGCATCCCCTTAATTGCTCCATTTTCATCTTTGCTACAGCAGGGACTCTAAGCTCCCATTTGAGGCACTGTTGCCCTCTTCTGAAGTCCTGGAATTCTATTTACATTGATAATCATCACTGTACTGCACATTGTGGTGTGTCACCTTTAAAATTCAGAAACTACACAGTGGATGGTTCTTGACTACCTGAGCACCTGTCCTGGTGTACTTCCTGGGTTGTGCCCCACTTTAAAGCAGGGTCTGTGGTTCCTAAAAAAAAATCACCTTCAGTGTCTTGCCAGAACAGCAGCCAGAGCAGGTTCGGAAAACATTTGTTGCTGAGCAAATGAACAAGAAATACAAATAATGACACTGGACAGCTATGTGTCACCTAGGTTTGTTGTTATTGCTGAAGTTTTTAAATCACCAAAAGTACTCTTTTTCATTTCAGGATCATCATCAAGGTCCATAGGGTGGAGATCTTTCCAGGGAATTGCCTGAGGTTTCTGAGCTAAGGTGTTGTTCTGCAGACATCTGGCGTGTGTGCATTGTCAGCACTGAAGTACCTCCCAGACACCCATGAGGATTTCATACATGCTTACCATGATTTTGAAAAAGGAGAGCAGAGCAAGGAGACAGTTCAATCAGCTTGAAATAAGTGACCTGATATTTTAGTCTTAATTTAAACACTAAGAAAAATCTCTGTAATCTGATGGAAGAAGGGCTTCATCTTGCATTTGTATAAGATGTGAATAGAAACATTGATGTGAGTTCTAGCCAAACCACGTGAGCACTGCCCTCCCCTGTGATGCAGACACACATAAGGGATGCACCGTAGCCATGGAGCCAAGGTGAGTGCTGATGCCACTCCTGGGACCCTGTGAATCAGGTCTATTCTGGGATTAATGGGAACCACCGACCCCTCACTGAGCACTGAGAACCAGCTCACCCACTTCTTTGTCCATCTGGCTATTTTCAGTTCTTTGTAGGGTTGTGTTTTTATTACTCTAACAAATGCTCCAATTTACAGAAAATCATAACTCAAATCCATCTGGACCTTGGCCCATTTCTCACAGGGAAAATTAATGGCAAACAGGCCTAGTGACCAGGATTGTGCAAGGCTTGAAGAATGACTTCACAGGGAAGCGTGGCTGAGCTTTGAGTTTGCGGCGCAGGAAAGGAATTTTCTTACAAATCCTGCCATAAATGCTCTTTAAAATAATGTCAAGTGGCTTAAGTGCTCATTCAGAATGAATTTACTCCAACTAGAGAACTGCCAGTGGGCTGAAACCATATATATATATATATATATATGCATGCTTGAGGAAAGAGACAACCACAGCCAGTAAATTGATGAGATATGGTGGTGGTGGTGGTGGTGGTGGTGGTGGTGGTGGTGGTGGTGGTGGTGGTGTGTGTGTGTGTGTGTGTGTGTTTCTAAGAGCACACACACAATAAGATTCTAAACATAAAACCCACGAGAAAACTGCTTGCAGTTTAATAAGAAAAGTAAATAAGTTTGGGAAGATATGCCCTCTGGAGCCTTGGAGTGGCCAGTGGTTGGGGATAGAAGTGAGTCAGGACATGCTGGGTCAGGGCGAGCAGGCAGAATTTATTAAGAAATCCGTTCATTTCTCCAGGTTATTGGCATAACCTACCCAAGAAAAGACAGACAAGTGTTGCATTATTTTGTTTTTCTCAAAGATTTACTGCAAGTTGGTTCTGGACCAAGAAGCTGGTGGCCACCTACCCCAACACCACCACCACCACCTCCCAGGATGGGGCTACATAAGTGATGAGAGCGGCGGGTTCTGGAATATTCCAAAGGGCCGAGTGCTCTCCTTCTGGGAGGTTTCTGTGTGCAGGGAACTAAAGCATCATTGTAGTCCAACATACTTGTTAGCTATTTTCCTTTCCTGAATTAAAAAATTGAATTATATACTCAGCCTAGTTACTGAACCCTGCAAAGTTTATTAAAGCTTATCGACCGTGTGTACACACGTCAGGACTGAGCTGCGGTCGCCGCTCTCAGGCTGGAACATTGAATTAGGAGGCAGAGCCGGGCCGCGCGCGGGGGACTCCAGCAGTGCTACAGGTAGCAGAAGTCTCCTCCAATTAGACATAATCATCACTCACAGTCAATAATTGTGCTAAAGGCTGCTTTCAAATCTGTGAGGATTCGCATTTAATGTACTGATTCAGCTTGTCGGAGCCAAATTCGCTGTGCACTGAAACCAAAGCCATTTCGTTCTTGCCTACGGCCCTTCTGGCAGCTCGTCTAGTGCTCGTGCTGTAAGGACGACGAGATACAATTTAATCGGAGACATCTGTGCACAGACAGAACCTTCCCCTTAACTGAGGAGACTGAGGGATGGCTGAGCTCTAGTTTTATGTGAAGAGCCAGGCCTTATCTCACCCCTGAAAAATAAAGCATTTAGGGTAGAGTAAAAAGCCAAATAAAAAAACTTTTTTTTTCCCCTGGGTTTATGAATGCACACTGCAGCTACTCACAGCTTTCCTGCTCCAATGACAGAGAACACTTGAGCTGTGATCCCAGGATTAACCATTTAAGGATATTACGCTTATCACTGGCTGCAGCTGACGGAGGAGATCTTTATTAAATATGAAAGGGAAATAGTTCATTCTTTGTGAGTTTGTAGAAATATTGAAATGCCTTTATGCAATGTCCTGGCCTTGCAGTGGTCCCGGAAAACTGGCTGTAATATTTTTATCATCCATCTCACGCATCTTCCAAAGGGTCTCACCCTTTATAGCATCTGAATGATGAGACTTTCCTCTGTTTATCATACAACATTGTCCACGGTACTGAGGCTGTAAGAGCCACTCATGTGCAATCGGCTCACCTGCCGGTGGCAAAAATGACAAGCCTGTTGGTTCCCAAGGTCTATACCTAAACATGCAGTTTCTCAAAACAAGCACTATTGTGGAATTGCCACTCTCGTTAGTGCATGAAGAAGCACTGTTTGTTTTGTTTTTCAAGAATAATGTGATCATAGAAATACTGAAAAGCACACACACACAATGGCACAGTTCGTGTCTTTGGAACTTTGCCTACTATTTTTATAAAAGGAAATTCAGACAGATTTTGAAAATCTAGGTCGTTTCAGAACTGAAAAGTCTATAGCACAAAGCAAACAGCAGGCTACTCAGCAGACAAGCCAGCATTCCTGAGAAGTAATAGCAGTTTTCTCTGGGCCCTGGAAGGCCTGAGGTCCAAAGACATGGCATTGGCCAGGATACCCTTAGCTGGAAAAGCTCTGGGATGGACAGGGAGGGGCAAACACTTCACTTCCCGGTTCTCAGATGGCATCTACACAATCCAGAGTCAAAGGAAAGAAAACCTTCTCTGGTTCATGTGATCTAGGGCAAGACCCTGCTGCAGGATTCCCCTTTGCCATTTTTAAGCTTGAATTCCTTATTTCCCCCAGCAGGGCATCAACATGAATGAACAGACAAAGATGAACCTAGCAACAAATCCCCCTGTGGCCATGGCAGGAGCAACCAGCCATTTGTGTGGAGAACCATGTTGGAGTCCTGGGAGCAGCAGCACAGCCTAAAGGGGCCTGGGCAGGAGGAAGGTGGCAGAGAGGGGATGTGGGGCCCTGCCATTCGAGGGAGGTGACATGACAGATCTAGTGTCTTCTACTGGGTCTTCTACCACCCCTACTGTTAACCACAGTAGACATTACAATTCCAATGCTATCCTGCATATATCAGCTGACATTTCTATAGCAACTTCCATGCTTCATCTCACTGACTCTTTCTGACAACCTGCAAATAGTCACAGTCTGGTTAACTGAGGCTTACACAGGTAAGATGATATCTTCCAGGTGATAAGTGGGTGCAGGACTGTATTCAA
The DNA here is from genome assembly GCF_987537825.1 of Furipterus horrens. Taxonomy (NCBI): domain Eukaryota; kingdom Metazoa; phylum Chordata; class Mammalia; order Chiroptera; family Furipteridae; genus Furipterus; species Furipterus horrens. Next base: position 32,913,978 of record NW_028327175.1, read on the forward strand.
ACCAGAGTTCAGTGCACAGTACAATGAAGTGGAATGAAGCAGTTTTAAGGAACTCCAAACTCTTTCCCAATGCTCTTGGCAAAAATTACAAAAAAAATGGCCAACAGTGGCCCATGATGCTGGTGTCCAGCCTCTTGTACAACCTTATCCAAGGTTCAAAGGTGGAAATTCTTCCATACAATTAATAGAACCCACTACCCTGTGACTGCCTGCCCAACACCCATGCTCACATGCACACAGACATATACATATTGTATCCACACATACCACAGTGTTCACATTACAAACACACCACACACTGCTCACACTACACACAGAGACATACATGTAAACACACCACACACTGCTTACATACATACTGTTCACCTCCAGAGGACCACAGCCTCCACAAGTCCATCACCCTGTCCCTTAAGAGGGTGCTGCTTTGCACTCATTCCTTCCAGCTGCCCAGGCCTGAACCCCCTTTCCCTGACCCCAAGAGGTGCACTCATCCTCACTGCCTCTACTACTGTGTCACTGAAGGAGGGCACTCACCCACTCCGCTCATGTGCAATTCTTGTGACAGAAGGAGTCCTTTCTCCTGAGACAGACAGTCTGCATCTGGGAGAACCCCTTCCTCTCACTCACATCCCAGGCCAAACCATCATTCTGCATCCAACTCCATAATGGCCAGAACCAGAAGTGAAAGCTGGCACATCTAAAGTTCCCAGAAAGTATGATTTACACCCAGCCGGTCATGGCTCCATCACTTACACGTTTCTGGACTACTAATTTTTATTGCAGGGCTCATTTTGGTCTTTAGTTGCTCATTTTAAGAGCCGGTGACAGTGTTGCAAAGCAGCTCATGGAAAGAATCACTCCAACTTCATTATTAACTTCATTTTTCTTAATACGGGTTTTATTAATCCAGCAATAACATGCAATCTTCAGACAATTTACTGAGCAGTTAATGAGCAGCTGGGGAAGCTGCGTTCTCTCAAGTAAAGCGAGTGGCCCTGAACACTTCATCCAGTCCAAGATCTTAAACAGCCAGCACACTTCACATTTCCCACCAAATACACAGGACCTGTTTCACAATCGTGCTCCTTTGCGTTTTCTACATTTCTGACAAATGAAATCACACTCAGTTAAAAGCAAGGCAGAAGCAGACTTATAGAAAAACATGAAAACATGTTATTACTTTTTTTTTTTTTTTGCTACTCACAACCATCCTTCCATGCCCTACAATCGAGATGTTAATTTTCTAAATATCATAAGGAGATAGAAATGCAGGGTCAACAATATGTGCATGTATATGTACAGGTACTTACACAGGTGCACGTAGACACAGACACACTTCCACGGCTTAGTAACATGGGGCTTAGGTTTGAGATCTGAAGATTAGAACAGATCTGTATTAGAACAGATGACACAATTTCCAGCAATTTCTGAATGGCACAATGGATGTTGATGGTGGTGGTGAAAGCTACCTGGATGTGGATGTTAGCAGAGGAAGCAAGGCCATTAGATATAAGAGTGGGACTGTCCACAACTCTTCACCAACTTGTTTACTCCTGCAAAAACACCTGTGAATGTACAGAACCAGGAGAACAGTCAGAACACAACACATCATAGTTTAAATCTCATAAATCTTACTAGTAGGCAGTGTTTCCTATCAGGCACTCAGCTTTACAAGAAAAGCTACTTTCCTTGTAGACTTTGTGAAGTGATGAGTGGATTCGTGTCCTCATTACAAAAATAAAGCTTGGGGTGGGTGGCACCCTGAATGTCACTTTGTGAGCAGATTGGTTTCGAACTGCATTGATCCATTTGATGCCAAAACAACCAAACCAAATTGTGAGACATTATGTCGCCTGGATCTGGTTCTCACCCTGACAGATATCTGTGTGTCAGTGGAAAGAGCTTTGGACTTAGCCCACCGAAGCTGAAGGCCACCCCCACACCAAAGGCCCGGAGCTCTGCACGGTGTGCACCTGCCTCCGAAAGGTAAAGGGATTCTGGGATGCTGCCGTCCTCTCAGAGGGAGAGAGGGCCCTGTGCTTTTGGGACATGAGAGGAAATCAGCAAATGTCAGACCTCATCCTTTGTTAGGGAAAGACACAACACTGAACTCATCCAAAACTGGTCCATCTACCCAAGCGAGATGACTTGCTCCAAAAGGCAGAGTTTATATTTGGAAAATGGTGCAGTGAAAATCCAACCCTCTAGTTGTGTAACTGAAGAAATAAAGCCCACAGATATGAATTCCTAGGTACAACACCCAAGCAGAGGCAATACAGTCAGAATTAAAATAAACAAAAATCTCCAATGCCTAGTTCCAAATATAGGGTAAGAATGTCTTCTGCTTGCACAGCTCTTCCCTTCCACAGAAAACCTGTAGGTACCTCATTTACTCTGGAATTGAGAAGCAAGCACTTGGAGGTTGGCCAACCCATGTGGTGCCCACCTTCAAGCTCTGGCCCATGTCTCCCCTTGGTCAGGAAGAAGGCCAACCCATGTTCCTCAAACTATATTAGGTTTACCCTCAGTGGGGACTTCCTGCTGAGCAAGAAAAAGAGCATCAATCTCCCCAAAAGAGAAAATATTTCCCCCCGTGCAAAGTCATGTTCAAAGGAGCTCTGAGTTCAGAACATAAACATCGTACATGTGTCATAAGTTTGGGGGTTAAATAAATGAATTACAGTAATTCTCAGAAGGGTAGATGAGTAATTTAATGCTTTTGAGCCTCCCATGATTCTCTCCCTACTAAGAAAAGTTTGCGGACTAGCCCATCGTGAGCCTGCAGCTTGGGTGGGTGATGGCTTCAGTGACTGCAGGGCTATAGAACGCAGAGCCCTTTGGGTCTTCGTGATGGTCAACAGGCAGTCTGAGTGAGCTCGTCTCAGTCATTTGGGTGTTTGCAGGTGCTTGTCTTACCAAAGGAGCAAATATCACATTTGCATTATTTCCATGCACTTTGCTTCTCTATTTTAAAGATTATTTTTTTATTAATAGTTGACTTCATTTTTATATGGGAGCCCTCCTGTGGCGAACATGATCCTTGTGAGAGGGCAAGCGCAGGCTGCACGCTAGAGGCCCACTTGCTGTTTCATGTATGAGATGCTGAGATGATTTCTTTGGATAAATCCTTTGAGAGACTTTTTTCCCCCTGTCAGCATCACAACGTAAACAACATATGACTACAGTGTCTTACTGTGGCTGAATTTGCTGACCTAGTATTTTAAAGTATTTTGAATACAGTGGTATGGAGGTAACATGCCGCTTTCCAGAGAGCCTGTCACAGGAGCACTGTTTGCTGCTCTGTTCAGCTTTCTAGGGAGGAAAATTCTACTTTATTTTTATAGGAATAAAAAATTTGTACCATCCACTGGGTAAATTTAAGCTTTTAGGGCTAAAGTTATTTCCTTGATGGGAATGAGTATGGACATAAAACATTAAATAAGTGCATTTTTAGATCTAAGCAGACTCTGGTACACCCACATGTATCTGTCTTATTTTGAAAACACTATTGCTTGACCATTGCCTGCACATGTAATAAATATTTTTTTCTTTTATACTTTAGGACATTAATGTCATCCAGAATGTGACTAATAATTTTGAGGTTTAAGGTAATTTTTCCAAATATATGACATCTCTGGTTTAGTTTGTAGAATATTTTGACAAAAAGGGTTTGAACTGATTAATGAAAAAAGGAAATGAGAAGATAATGAGATAAACGTGGACATTTCGAAATCAGGCATGGAACAGGAAGCCATTAAAAGACCGAAAGTCATGCTCACCAACATACTCACTTCAAGAAACATGTTTTAATTAAGGAAATGCACATGAATATTTTATTTAAGTCCTCTAATTGCTACAAAACATTGAAAAATATCATCTAAGTAAATAATTTGTTAAGAACAGTGACATCCATTCATATTTATGAAATGATTAAATGTAGTTTTATCAAACCAGGGAGAAAAAAAAAAGAATGGCTGGAAGAATATTGAGAAAGAAAAAGATCACACTATTCATGGCCCAGGTGGAAAGCTGACTGCAGAATCACACTGTGAAGTTGGAAATATCAGTGTGGAAATATTAAGCCTTGTCCTGGGTTGTGTCATTAGCTGCACTCTAGTTGCACAGCTAATTTCCGTGATCCCCATATCAGCACCCATGCCATTTCCCAGCCCTGAGAGCTGAGAGCACCGACCTTTGGGTTGACTCTAATTAGAGCCTTCTCTAATTAGGGAAAGTATCAGCTGACTCTAATATGCAGCAAGATCATTATCATTAGGTCAGTGCTAACTGATTGATGTTTGTGTAGCCTAGGACAATGCACTCAGCTTAGCAAAACAAACTAGGCTGACCTGGGAAACCAACTTGCATCATTTGGGGTGTTTTTGGATGTAATATCAAGGTTTATCTTCAGGGCTACCGTGGCTTAGGAACCAGCGATGATGAGAGCTGGGATTTTATAAAGTCAATCTCTTGCATCTGTCATTAGGTAACACTAGGTGAGCAATCATACACGCCCACACTATGAAGCATTTGTGTTTTTAGAATGCTCTCAGAGATGATAATGCCGTTAAGCATGCGTTTTAGTTTTGATTCTTCAGCACATTGTTGCATGGCAGGTAGCTATGTAATCACTGTTTCAAATCTGAAATTGTCAGATAAAAGTTGTTAACTGTGCTCTCTCAGTTGAGGTCAAATTTCCAGCTTGTCATTTATCAGCATTTGAGTGCAAGTTGAGTATATTTTATTGACATTCAATGTGGAAACCTGTTGAGTTGGTAAAAGAGGAAAACATGTATGCGAGTTTGACCAGGATTACCATAGCAATCCTCTGCCCAGAAGAGGAGAGAGCATTGTGTGTGGGCATGGGAACAAGGGACAGTTATTGACTTGGTAGTGACACCATCATGTCAGGTACAAAAAAGAAATTACTGACATTTAGTTGTGTAATTTTTGGAAGAGAGTTTTGACCTAGCTAGTCATTATGCACTGTTGAAGTTCCTGCTCTGCTTATCCATATGTGGTTCCTCCATCCCTGAAACACTTGGAAACATATTTCAATGGGTTGTTTATTCAATGCATATTAAGTGGTAGCATACTATAAGTCAGCCACTGAAGCATGGGGGGTGATGAGATAGACTCTGCAGTGTCCTCACAGAACCTCTGCCTAAAGGAGATGACAGCTATTGCACAAGTCACACAATGGAATGCAATGATATTAGGGCCCAGGAAATTCTGGATCCAGTGAGCAAAGGATGTGAAGAACTACTCTCAGGGAGAAAATAGGGGGAGGTCTCCTTGAAGAACAGATATTTGAACTGAAATCTAAAAAGAAAAAGAGTGAATGATCAATATGACAGGGGTGCTCCAGGGTGAGCCCCCAGTAATTTGCTTAAATTTGATCTCTCCCCAAAGCTTTAGACTTAAAAAGCCTGTTCTTCCTTGACACCTCCACTGGGTTTCTGATTAAATCTCAGAACTTCGTATGTACAAAACAAGTCACTGAGCTCTTTCTCCATGAGAGCCCCACTATTCTGCTGATGGGTAAAGCAGTGACACTGAAATTGTCCTCTCCATCTCTTCCCAAATCAACCCATCAGCAAGTCCCATAGGCTCTTCCTCCAACACGTGTCATACCCATCTCTTTCCTTCTACATGCCTTTATCCCTGTACCTCTCATCTTGGCTGCTTTGCATGCATCCTGTTGGTCTCCATCATCCATCTCAGAGAAGTCAGAATCACCTTTCAAAATGTCAATCATACCATATGACATCTCCAATTATAATATCTCATAGGCCTTTGCACACCTATAAGAATGGCTAAAATCCAGAATACTGACAGCCCTAGACAGTGTAGAGATATAGTTCCCATCCATTGCTGGGGTAAATGCAAAATGGCACAGCTATTTTGGAAGATAGTTTGGTGGTTTCCTACAAAATTAAATATGCTCTTCCCATACAATCTAGCAGTCACACTCTTTAGTATTAACCCAAATAAGATGAAAATGTATGACCATGCTGAAACCTGTGCATGCATATCTATAGCACCTTTATCAATAATTGCCACAACGTTGGAAGGATGAGCTATTCTTTAATAGGCGAATGGATACTTAATAAACTGTGGTACATTCATACAATGGGATATTATTCAGTGATATAAATGAGCTCTGAAGCTATAAAAAGACATGGAAGAAGCTGAAACTCATATTGTTAAGTGAAAGAAGCCACTCTGAAAAGGCTAGATACTGTATAATCCAACTATATAACACCCTAGAAAAGGCAAAACAGTAAAAAGATCAGTGGTTTCCAGAGACCTGGGAAAAAGAGGGAGCAATGCTAGGTGAAGTACAGAAGATTTCTAGGGCATTTTTAGGATATTAGAAACTATTCTACATGATACTGTAATGATAGACACATGTCATTGGACATTTCCCAAACCTATGGACTGTGTAACACAGAATGAGCCCTAATGTAAGCTATGGAATTTAGTTAATAATGTATTAATATTGATTCATCTGTAATAATAAATGTGCTGAGTTTAATAATATTAATAACAATAGTGATAATAGGAAAACGGTGTGTTTATGAGGGGGTAAGTGAAAATATGAGAGCTCTTCATACTTTCCACTCAATTTTTCTGTAAACCTAAAAGTGCTCTAAAAATAGTCTGTTAAAGAAAAAAGTTCTTCATAAGCTTCATGTCATGCTCAGAATAAAATCTGAAGCTCTCGTCATGGCCACAGATGCTGAATCATTTGATCTCTCAGCAACCATTTGTCTCCTTGAGACTCCAGCTCCAATGACTAACCTTACTTTCCACCCAAGACATCAGCCAGACCCTTCCCTCTCCCAGCACCTTGCATGGCTGACTCTGCTATGGAGTCAATGTTTATGCCCCCCCCCCATTCATATATTGAAACCTAATTCCCAGTGTGATGATATGTAGAAATGGGGTCTTTGAAAGGTGATTAGGTCATGAATGTGAAACCCATGAATGGGATCAATTCCTTTATAAAAGGAGACATAAGAAAACTTGCTTTTCTTTATAACTTCACCTTGTGAGGACACAGCAAGAAGGCAGCCATCTGTAAATCAGGAAGAGGGCCTTATCAAAAACCCTGATCTCAGACTCCAACCTCCAGACTGTGAATAATAAATGTTTCTTGTTTAAGCCCACCAGTTTGTGGTATTTTTGTTATAGCAGCCCAAGTTGGCTAAGACGGACTCTTTTAATTCTTCAGCTCTTAACTCCAGCATCTTCTCCAAGAAACCTCTCTGCCTCAACTCATGTGACCACGCACCCACTGTACCACACAGGACTGACAGTCTGAGGGACCCTGTTTATTTGTATACTTCCTTATTCACCTCTTCCTTAAAAAATAAGGTCTAGGAGTGTGGGAACTTGTCCATCTCCCTCTAGAATAGAACTAGATATGAGGAGGACTTTGTGGATAGCCTGTGAAGAAATGTAGAAAAGGAAAAGAGCATGTGGTGAAGTGTTCTGAGAATTTTCTTTGTGGATGCGAGACACTATTAGTAGGATGATAAAAGTGAGGTGACAATAAAACCTTTGCAAAGTCATCTATAGAAACATGAATGACGTAGTTCCTCTCTATTTTTTAAATTAATATTTGGAAACCTATTCAAGGGTTAAAGTTAACATCAAATATTTAAATTTGATAGAAAGTAAAATTAATTTAAAAAACAAATTTATTAATTTTTGGCAATAAAAAAACACACATTTTTTCTTCATACAAAACACAAATTCAAGATCCTAGTCAGAAAATAACTACTATCCAGAACCAGAAGTTCTGAGATAAAACAGTCCCTGCCTTCTAGTAGGTTATAATTTCTTGGAAAATAAGTGGCAAGTGTGAAGTAATAGGCTCTAGTTCGTTTACTATCTCAAGAGAAACCTGTTTAATTTATATTTCCTTGACAATCCTGACCACAGGCAAATGTGTGGCACTAATAAAATGTGTCTGCAGTGGCCACTCCTGCTCAGGCTGGCTGCCTCCCAACAGACTACTTCAGCCAAAAAAATTAGGGCCTGGGCCACAGACACTAGCTCTGGTTGAGCAGGGGCACACAAGAGGGGCTAGACATGGTATATCAACTGAGGCCATCTACTGTGCTTGCTTTGCGAGTGGCCATGCTCATGATGCCCCCAAAATGCTGTTTTCTTGAGCATCATGTATTCAGTCTTCAGCATGTTGGTAGATTCTGTCTAAAGTGACCTGAAACCTAGGATGCACAGAGGGCAGTTGTATGATCAAATTAATCTGAGGAGCTGCACCAAACCCCTTCTTCACTTTCACTCTGCATTCTGCCCTCTTAGTCCATCACTACATCAGATGACATTGGGTCAACAGTCAATTAGTCATTGTAATCCAACCCTTTCTTGGGAATATACATAAAAGTGGCTTGCTTCATGCCTTCAACATCCCAGCAAGGAGTGGTCAAGAAAGCTGGGGATCAGCTGGGTTCTCAGGAAATTCATCAAAGTTCAAGGTTAACTTCAACTTGAGGAAGCACTGAAAGAGAGCCTGATAGGGCAGTGACTTCTGTGGAGTGATGGCTAGAGGCTGTTGCCTCTGAAGGAATGACCTCTTTTGGTGGGAAGCTCCAAGAAGTGGTCAGATGCTCTACCCCATGGCTTTTCTAACTGTTATGTGGGTACAGGCTACCTGTCTTTACAGAGGAAGAAGGTCAGCACATGGGCTTTAGGAATTTACCTGGGTTTACACAGCAAGAAAGAAATTGTCAAATGTGTATGCTGATTTGACGGGTTCTCCAACCCATTTAATTACTTAAAGTAAAATAAATATATATTTTAGGGCTAGTGGATCTTCTTAGGGAGAAAAATGATTTTTCTCAGATGAGACTGTGTTAGAGCGAAGCTGGTCACTTGTGCCAACTTGTGATTCTCTGGCCCCAGTCATGAGAAGCTAAGAGTAAAATAGAGAGAGAAAAAGGCTCCAAAAACATGGAAATGTGGATTGGAGACAAAGAGACAACTATCTTAACATATGAGTTACCCATTACTAGACTTGCCATGGGAGCTGGTAACATGTTGTTTTCAAATAACAATTTCAATGTAGATCTAAAGTTTGTGTGTAAAATGGGGGTGGAAAGAGGAGCAGTGAGAGAGAGATTTCGAGAGAAGAGAAAAAGAGAGGAGTGGAGAGGAGAGGAGAGGAGAGGAGAGGAGAGGGAGAGAGAGGTGGGTCAGGGGAGGAGAGCTGAAGCAACGGGGCAGTGAGTAACCTGGGGCTCCTGATGCTCATCCCGACATTGCAACTTGTGAACAGAAACACCTGATGGCTTGTATAGTCCAGCAAACATGCATTGGTTTGTATTCAGAGCCTCCATGGCAGAACCCTGAGGGGAACACCCTGTGACAGGGGCATTGGCACTTTTTCTCATGTGTCATTGCTGAGGATCATGTTTCATCGTCACCAGATCATAAGACACTACATCTCCATTGGGAGGCTCTGGGCTTTAACAGGGGCACGGAGGAACCCCGGTTATTGTTAGGGAGGTCCAGGTTTCTCACAAGCCCCCACACTTCAGAGGCAATCCATTCCATGACCACCTCATGGCCATATGACTTTCACAACACAAGACATTGAAAAGCAGCTCTTTGGTGCAAACACTCTTGCTTGCTGCCTGTTGATGCTTGCCTTTCCCAAGTGAAAACATTACTAAATCCATGGGAAGGTGTGGGACATAAAGGGCTCAATTGTTCTCCAGCCCACCGACAGCACACGTATTGGCTCCAAGCGTGCGTGGGCTGGCAAGCACTCACACCAGCAGGCCATCTAACCATCAACCCAGCACTGGCGGTGAGTCACCAAAGCCATGGAGGCCTTGTGACCCAGCCAGTGTTGTTAAGATCTGTGCTGGGCACTCCCCCCTAATAAGACTGAACGCCTTTATCTGGGGGGTGGGTAATTGCTACACATGCTCACCAGTGATTTACTGTTGCTGATGGCAATGTTCCCTTAGAGAGTTTGCCAAAGGGCGTTGGCGGTTTAGATATGAACATAAAGATGATAAACGAGACACTATCCCCACCAAGTTGTTACCAGTGTTGATCAGTCCCCCCTTGTTTCATTCTGTGCAGAGTAGGAGGTGTGCCATTGCCGCAAGTGATCCACACATTCCTGTCTGATGAGCAGGCACTTGAGGTGTTCTTAGACAGGTACATGATGCCAGGCAGTAATCTGAGGGAGATTTACAAAGACCCGGGCTCAGATTTCAAAGAGCAATGCAGACACCCACGCCCAGCATGCTTTGCATTGCTTGTGTTTGTGGGGCAGATAATTCGACATGTTCTCCTCTTAATGAGTGTCTCCCATTTGTAACTTGCTGTCCCTGGCAAATGAAGCACCGACTATTGTAGTGACAGATAACACTTCTCCTTTCTTTAGTGATCAGTGTTCTGCCCTGTTTACGGACTAGACCTGCTCACAGTTGACAGAGCAGGACAGGTGTACCAGGGCTACAGATAGCAAGGATGGAGGCTGCAACTGCCATACATGGACAAGATTGAAACCCTAAAGAAAAAACAGCTCCAGGTGGCAGAACTGCCCAATGACTTACTTTCAAAAAGGCCTTTCAATCCAGCATGAGGTTTTGAGGCAAACAGAAGCTGAACATGAGGTATTGACACCCTGTTTGCTTACCTAATAATATTAATAAGTCACTCTATTTCATTTACTCTAAATATGGTTGTGTAAGTCTGTCTTGACTTTCCTGCAGGATGGCTCAAAACATAATTGAATCATTTAGACCTAGGTGAGTTTTAGAAGAGGCTTGAATTTTGTTTGGAAATAAATGCAGATATCTCCTCCCAGCCCACTGGTGCTAAGCATAAGGAAACTGAGGCCCAGTGATGTTGAGCATCTATTCTAGGGGCAGCCAATGAGTAAATGACAGAATCAGGGAGTGATGACTGCAAACAAATGGCACATACCATTTCCCTTTTCTCAGTGACAGGAATAACGTCCTTACATGTAGAGTGACAATGACTTACATTTCCATATTTATCCCTTTGACTTCTGGTGACAGGCAGGGTTCTTCCTCTGCATTTGCCAGTGAGAAAGCTGAGACTTGGAGTAGGGAGTAGCTCATTGAAGGTCTACCATCTAGTAAGAAGGATCAGTTCTCAGACCCAGCTTATCCTGCTTCTAAAGAAGTATCATTTCTGTTTTAATAGGGTATCTGGGATTTGTTCGAGTCAGGTATGGTAAGACATACAGACATAAAATGGCTGTCATGAGAAAGATGGTTTTATACCCATAGATTCCTACAAGCAGGAAGTACAGTGAGCCACATGGGGCCACACAGTGAGTCACCAAGTTGGTCATGAGTAAGAGGGAATGAGGGGGAAACGTGAGCAAGACTATGGTGCTCCCAAGAGAGGAGACACAGAAGGCAGAGCAAGTAGGCATTGAATTGGCTAGGTTGAGCAATTTTAGGGGCTCTGGTGCACAGGGTGGATCTGCTTGTCTGGTACCTGCCCTGGTGTTATTAGGACAGTGGGACAGTGACCCGAACTTCTTAGCTCAAAGACAATGATGGTTTTGGTGTGAGCTCTGGCTTGGTTGGTTTGCTTGTGAATGGTGTGTTCACAGGCAAGTTGTTAGCTGTCTGTACGAATTAGCTAGTTTCCCAGGGTCAGCAAGGCCCCAAGATGCCAAAGCATCAAATACATAAGATATAAAATGTGGCTATTACAACTTCTGTTATCATAGGATTTCCCTGAGGATCTATCTAGTGTTTTAAACTCAGAAGGTGAGTTATGAATTCCCATTTTAATACAGCAGAGTTGCAGCCTCTGCTTTGCTTTTATCAACAACATCCCAGTCCACAGTGATCTCCCAGGTCATGGAGACTGCCATTTAGATCTGGAGCTTCTGAGTGCTTGTCAGAAGGGAGAAATCAGTCATCAAGGGGATGATGTGTGGTAAAGCTGAACTAAGGCCTCCAGAGCTGGAGCAGGTTAATGTAACTGCAAACAGATATTCAGACACTGAGAAAGGAAGGAAAAGTGAGACAAGTCCTAGGAAAGTGAAATGTGAGGAAAAGAGCATATGAAAAGTTCACATCTAAGTGGTGAAGTCATTTCTTTTCTAAACAAAATCCTGCTCACCCACTTGCATCCATCACAAAGTATCAGCAAGGTGAAACAGAACTGGCAAAGGAAATCAAATATGCAAGGATTCTTCTGGCCTCATTGCACCAAGCAGACCACTGGTGAGTGTGGAGACACTAATATGAAGATTCAGTGGGCAGTGGATGTATCCAGGGCCCACCAAGACAAACCCACCATGCGGGAATTCAGGGCAAACATGTCCCAAAGAAATGACAAAAGTCCAGAAGTCTGTCTTCCTAAGGAACATGATGAACCACTTGCCCTCCTCTATTTCTCTCTTCTAGAATGACGAAAGCCTTTCTTCTTCTAGAAATTACAACAGACAAGCGATCACTGAAGATGTGTGCTATGCTGAAGTTTTCATTACTTCTGAACTTGTAAAGGAAAATAGGACAGAATTTTCTCCTACGCAGCTGGCCCACAGCACTCACCCCGAATTCCTGTTCTGTTGCTGCAAAACAAACCACCCCAGACTCAGCAGCTTGAAACTACTTCCATTTATTGTCTCTCAGGTCCCATAGGTCAGGAGTCTGGGCACAGCTGAACTGGGTCCTCTGCTCAGGGCCTTGCCACACTGAAATCCGGGTATCCAGTCTGGGTTCTCAACCACAAGCTCAACGAGGGAAGAGCTGCTTCCACATTCCTCAAGTGTTGGCAGAATTGAAGCACTTGTATCTGTAAGAATAAGGTCCTCATGTCCAACACCACCTTCTCCATACACAGTTCAGATTCTCCCAGGCCAGCAAGAACGTGTCTTTCTTCAGAAAGACCCAGTTCCTCTCCTAGGATTTTACCTGATTGGTCAGACTCACTAAGAATAGCTTCCCTTTGCGTTAATTCAAATATTAATTAATTCATAACCTTAATTATAGGTGCAAAACCCCTTCATTTTTGCCATATGTTTTAGGCTGAATTATGCCCTTTCAAATTTCATTTCTTGAACTCTTAACTCCCAGTACCTCTGATTGTGACTGTATTTAGAGGTAAGTTTTATAATGAGTGATTAAAGTAAAATGAAGTCATATAGGTGAGCCCAAGTCCAACATAATTGGTGTCCTTATAAAAAAAAGAGAGAGAGAGAGATAAAGACACTGACGGGCACAGAGGAAAGATGATGAGGAAAGACATAGGAGAGAGATTTTAGGAGAAATGCATTGGATGACCAATTGGTTGACACCTTGATTCAGCCTTCTGAATTGTGAGAAAATAAATGTCTGTTATTTAAGTCACCTAGTTTGTGGTACTTTGTTGTGGCAGCCTGAGTGAACTAATATACAATATAAAGTGATTAATGAGGGAGTGAAATCCCATCACACAGGTTCTGACAATACTCCAGGGGAAGGGATGCTTTGGGGCACGAACAGCAGGGAGCACAAGTCTCAGAGTCCATGTTGAAGCCCCCTGTCTCACTGTCCATGTGTCTGTGGGCTGTGACATTTGGCCACAGCCAATCTGATTCTTTGAAATGTCTATCCTTGTTGACCAAAAGTTTCTTCTCTCCCTTCCCTCTTCCAGCTCTGAGGAAATTGGCCCTCCTACATCACCTGCAGATGTATGTCAGGGTCATGGACTGTGACCAATCACCACACAAGGCAGAGATGCCAAGAACATTTAAAAATGCATCCCCATGTTGGAAACAGATGCCTCTGGTGAGTACAAGGGCAAAACAATGGCACTCACTGTTTGGAGAGCAAAGCCCAGTATCTGAGGGGTTTTATAGGTTGAAAATTAAGGTTCTGATGATTAAGCAACACTTCACAAGATGATGGAGTCAGATGGAAAGACTAGCAAAGAGAAGATAAAATTTTCATAGCAGCATGGCTCACACCCTGGAGCAGTAGTCAGTTAATCCCCCGCAAGCATCAACTCAGTGAGCATGCCAAGAGGTGCAGAGCAGTTTGCCTTCCCCAGAACATACACCAGTGAGTGAGGCTTTCCATATGCATTAGGAAGTGCATGATACCCACCCCCACAGAACTCACCACAACACTCAAGGACACCTTCTGTGATGACCGGATATCATCCAATGACCAGTAACCACATAAATGCCAGAGACTGTGTCTGTGGACTTGTGCGTCATTGAAGTAATAAGAAAGAGAAAGCCTGTCCTGGAGAAATGACAAGGACTAACTCCCCTGCTGTGTCTCCTGGCAACACAAGGACTTTCATATGCCCCAAGAGCAGAGGGTTGCATGGATGAGTGATATGTAACAGAGAAAAGTATTGTCCTTGCTCAGTAGTTGTCTACTCACAAAAACCAGTGCTCCCTGTGGTTCATTTGCCTTCTGGCATCTACTGCAAGTCCCCTAAGCAGCTAATTGATGCTAAGGCCCAGGGTCAAGGGCTTCTCTAAGGATAGCTCTTTCTGGTTCCTGGGGTGATGATGGCTTTAAAGGATCAGCATCTAGATAAGAGCCACTAAGAGGACACCATGGCCAATAGAGACAGTCAGTGTGGGCCCCCAAATGAACTAGGGGTGGGAAGCAGGCACTGATTACCTGTGGAGTGCTCAGCTGTAAGCGTGGGTGGAACTCTGGACAGCCAGTTCCACTCCTGGGTCTTGTTGCGCAGGTCAATGTCTGGCCCAGCTGTTGACACTTTAAGACAGGACCATATTCCATGGAAATCCAAAGCTCAATGCAGACGGGTGAGTTATCATTGCTGTGGGACCCTCTTTCAAAGAGTCCTGATGACCGTGATTAAAAAACACCTCTGGTCCTGTGCCACATAAATACATGGCACCGGCTGGTGGAGGAGATAAGCAGGAAGATTTATCTCCACATGTGGATAAAGCGAATCCACTGGACACTTGTTCAGTGTGTTCAGATACCAGGGAGATAGCAGCTCTGGAAATAGATCCCTATCTCCTCTCTCTGCTGCAGAGCCCCAGCCATTGGGGACGGTTTCCCTAGTCCTCCAGCCTGGGGAAGGGCAGGGACAGGCACTTGGCAGTACACTCAGGCTAAAGCGGGGCTGTGGACAGCAATTTTCTTACTGGAATTGAGAATGACTTTCCATCATTCCTGCCTCCAGACAATTCTTCCTAAAGCACTGCCTTCCCTGAGGAAGCACTCCCAGAGGGCTTCAGTGACACCCAGTAAACATTTAAGACAACCTCTAAGTTGCAGTCCTACTTCCTCACCCCCTTCAGTCTCCAACTAGCTTCTCCACAGAAACCTCTTCCTGACCCTCTTAAATGCCTTGTGTGTGTTCTTAGACCAATGGCTGAGGCTGCTCCTTCCCCTGCCTGAAGAACCCACCACCCTCTCTCTCAGTAACCCCAAGTCCTGGCATAGTGTCCAGCTCTTCTAAGACTTTCTTCCTCATTCTTCTGCCTGTTGGTCCACTGCATAGTGAACACATCCCTCAGTTACGTGTCTCCTCATGTACTGCCTTGAACGGTTATTTCACTGATTCGTTTGCTTAGTTCTATCTCCTGATCAAAAACAGAAATAATCACTTGAGTTATAAACTGTGCATAATATACCCTGTGTGCACTTCATTTACATTCCTTCTCAATGCTTGATGTATTTCTAACCACAGCAGGTGGTTAATAGATACCTACAGAATCAGTGCAGTTTTGATAAGACTCGGGAAATCTATCTGTCACCCTGATGGTTGACTCCTTTTCCTGACAGGACACTAAACCCCAAAGAAGGTGCTAGAATCCACTGCTGGGAGTTAGATTGGTAGGAGTCAGCCTTCAGAGACTTAAAGTATTTTAGCAGAGTCACAAGTAGTTCCCTTTGATAGAGGCCCCTGGGAGGGTCAGAGATTGTATTCATTATAAATTATTTCTAACAAATACGCAGGTGTATGCAAGAAACTGAGGTGATAGTAAAAAGGCATGTCTATTGAAAAAAATACTTCTCACAGAAACTTGGAGCTTCCTCCTGGCTGTATCCCAGACATTTTCCATCCTATTTCTCTCTCATACTGTGCTCTTTTTTGAAGAATAGTTGATAGGGCCCAAGGGCTGGCATGGCTTCCTAAAATAGCACCCTAAAATGTTGTAAATAGGAGGCTCACCCTAATCTAACTGGGGCAGTGCTCATTTATGTTTCTAACTGCCCCTCTATGCCAGCTGCCCCATGTCGGAACAGGCCTGTAAACGGAGGGCCATGCCATCTCCTGCAAGTTGGCCAGACTAGTGATGGCTCTGTAGTACCAGGTCTTTTGTGGAAGTGTATATGGCACTGCATGTCCAACCAGGACATGACGATCATCTTGGTCAGACCCCACCAACCCTGTGCTTGAGACAAACCATAACATCTTTGTTTTGTCAAAACCAGCAAGATTGAGAAGATCCTGTGTGGATACTTCTGCCCATGGTGGCATCATAAATGGCCTCAGGTAAGAACAGTGTTCTCTCTGTGCAACCCAGCATCCCACCCAAGCATGCATCCCATGGCCCCCATCTTACTATGTGTACTAGAGGAGGCTGGGTGGTCTTGGTGGTTTGTCCTTCCTCCATCCTACTAGACAGCAAGATAAAGAGCATGTACTACATCACAGTGTGGCCCTCAGAGTAAACATGCTTCATCCAGAGCCTATTTTTCCCCAGTTTCCCCACATTCTTTTCCAATCCCATTTGCCATCAGCTATCTTTTGGTGCACTTCTGGAGAACTCATCTTTCTGTCCATGACAAGTTTCAATGTCACTGTTGTCACAGTCAGCTCTGGAGACATCTCTCTATTCTGTGTTCTACTTCAGAAATGAAACTGCCCAAGGTAAGGGATCAAGTCACACAGAAGGACATGACCACACCCTGGAGGTATTTATGGGTGTTGTGCTGCACAGAGAGAATTCATGAAATACAGAGATTTTAACCCTTTCCTGTACTATTTTCTGTTATCTCATTACATTTTTAACACAAAACTTCATGAATCAGAAGTCTTTTATTTTGATGAGATAATCATGGCACTGACTCCCTCTGTCATAGTCATCATCACCCATGGGCCATATGTTATATAGTTTCTCAATACCACAAAGAGGAGGCTGGCATTTCTTCACGATAGTTGAATAATCTAGTTGAAAAAGCAGTCCAACAGTAAAAAAAGAAAGCTACAGGTAAGATGGCCCACCGCGGTGTCACAGTCCTTCCAGTCTGTGTGTCCTTTTCCCAAGTCCCAAATGAGATGAAGAAGGCCTGTGTAGAGTCCCTGGGCCTGGGCTGTGGAAGCCACTAATCTAGACGGAATAATGTGTTTCTCACAATTTGCCCATTAAGTATTAATGTTAACAGTTCACTCACAGATCTTTAAATTAATACAACCCAAGCCAAAAGACTTTTACAAAAGAGTGAAAATAAAATAAAGCTGAAAAACTTCTCAGCTGCCTGAATTACAGAGAGAATTATCTCAGTCTATTGTGACCATGGCCATTGTTGGAGATCAAAAGAAAAGAAAACATTATTTAGCTAAATTTACAATAGACCATGTTACCACACGGTCACTGAGGAATTAGACTATGGGATATTAATATGCATTCTTTATTTTCTGTACATTCCCAGATAGTCTGAATAACTTTGTTTCTACATGAGAAATTGAAAAACATGACAACTGCCCTGAATTAAGGCAGAGATTCCGTTGGCAAGCAACACTGAAAGAAGGCAGTTTTTTATTTCCTGGATTGGAACTGAAATGAAGTCATAGCTTACTATTGTTTTTTTCCTTAATAATTTTATTTATTTCATGGTTTAAAATATTTCCTAAGGTAAAGAGCACTGACAATTTTATTATCATAACTTCAGTCACTGTAGCCTCAAAATATAAAGAAATGTTATATTTCCAAAGGGTCAAGTTCAAGGCAGAAAATACTAATTAGGGTGGAAACTGGGTTTAACTGACTCCAACTGCAGTCAGCTATTTTTTTCTTTTATTTCACAGATGGAAGCTGCTATCGATATAGTTTACCCTCGTGCTAGCCACACCTTCATTCAGGCAGAAAGGGGCCCATTATCTTAAATATGTACATTTAAACTGTAATTGGGGAACCAGAGGGAGAAGGAAGCAGCCATGCTAACAGTCTTTACTATGTGGTTATCATCATTTTAACCTTAATATTTCCTTTTATAGAAAGAATTCCATGGACACGGCAGTGTTTCTCTGAATCAATGCTTCCCAATGCTGAAGACTGGTGTTGGGGACAGGTTTCTTCATACACCTCCCATTTTCACTCTAATATGCCAGGTGTCCTGGAGACTCCAAGGCTCCTTCAAGCCAGAGAGGGCTGTGCACAGCGTCTGAGCAGGGAGAGAGAAAAGGCAGAGCTCATTCTACAGACCTGGGAACTGGGAGCTACAGGACGCAGGGGCACTTGGACAAAACCTGGGAAGGATGACACCTCAGGTGAGGAGTCTGGAGCCTTTTCCTCAATGAGTGTCCTCTATTTAGCATCAGCATCATGGCCCATTATGGGGAGATCATGTCCCTCCAGAAGACATGTTCAAGTCCTAACCCCCAGGACCTGTGAATGAAAACTTATATGGAAATTGGGTCTTTGCAGATGTAATAGTCAAGTTGAGACCATGTGCAAATAGGTTGGTTCTTGATCCATTGACAGCTGTCCTTATAAAGAGAAAAACTGACACACAGAGGAAGAAGGCCATGTGATGATGGAGCAGAGATGGCAGTGATGCAGTTACAAGCCAGGGGTGGCTCAAAAAGCTGAAAACCCCCAGAGCCTCCTGCAGAGCCTCATTCCCCTCCTGGTAGCCTCAGCACATGAGGAGGGCTCCTGCAGATGATGGTCATGGGCAGCACATACCATCGGTTTCTAAAACAACAGCAATATAACATGGAAAAAAATTGATTTAGTATCCAAGTCCACAGTTTCACATATTGGAATGTACTTGTGTTGGAAACATTTTTTTTTTTAATTGTGTTTGTCAGTTTTTCCTCTGCCACTGGCTTCTTAACTTTGTAAATAACATTTTCACTTTTCTCAAATGTATCACCCTTTATTTTCCTCACATTTTAAAAAGAAAATGGGTGCAAGAGTCAGGCAGCTTCCCTGGGACACTAACGCACACCAGCAAGGGAGGGAAGGGCATCAGTTCATTCTCCTGGGCAGGGACCCTGGTAATACACTCAGCTCACTCATACGGCCATGGCATCATCTGTGGACAGAACAGAGCCAGGACCTCTGAGCATCCTGAGGTTTCCATCTGCTAGAGTCCCATCTGAGGATTTATATTTTCTGGACCCCAGAGTCTCTACACTGTGTGCCACCTCCTTCCTTGACTCTGCAGGGACTTGAGAAGTCCAGGGGGCAGGCAAGGTCCTTTCAGCAGCCTCGGGTCAGCAGAGGTACTGGGGGGCAGCTGGGGGTCAGGATGCTCTGGTCAGGGACAGGGGGCAATGGGTTAGCATATTGTCCCAGAGGGAGCCTTTCTCAGGTCCATCCATCTTCATTCCTGTAATTAGGTTCTCCCACTTGCAAAGACAGTGTTGCTATGACACACATTGGCAAATCGAGGCAAATTTGAGGTCTGGTCATTAAAGTGGTAGGTCTATTGTTCATGGTGGTGTAACTGGTGATCAAGGAGGCAATAAAACCGCCAGCAGTTAAAGGCCTGCACATTGAAAAGGGCCTGTTTCCAGGCGGGCAGCCCTGTGAGGGTATAACTTCACCCTCCCGTGAACCAAAGTTTATGGAAAGGCCTGGTGACATGCCTCTTGTTTAACCTCCAGGAGGAGGCAAGCAAAAAAAAAAAAAAAAAAAAAAAGGGAGGGGGGGACAAAACTAAAGAGAATTAATGAGCCTTCACATATTGTCCTGTTTCTTTTGTTATTAAGAAAAAATCTGGGTGAAACAAAGAAGTGACAGGAGAGTGTCTGGAGCAGAAGCCATTAATATCAGGTTGTAAATTCCACAAAACATTAACTTCATTACATGGCAATCACTATGTAATTGGCAGAAGGGATGACCCCACCTTCTCATCACTGACTGGTTGTGCAGGAATCAGCACTTGTGCTTCTGGCAAAGGTCACGCCCGAGACTGTCTGAGTTCACATAAAATGGGGAGAGTGCACCTTCCTTCACCAGCATGCCTGGCCTTCAACAGCTCTCCCCACCCTGGAGTTTCAGACTTGGGCCTATGAGCCCTAGAATTGGGGTAAGGGGGGACTGGGGTACCTCTATAGGTGTGTATCTCACCACTACCACCCTTCCTGGAAAAGCAACCAGAAGACATAGACCCGTGTATTCAGGGAATAATCAGAGACTTGATGTTCATCTGCAGATTTGTTTAGGGGAAAAGTGTCCTTTAGAATCCAGCACACCACAGCCTGTCCCAGACTTTGGCTCTGTGGGTTTTGCACCCTTACTTATCCTGGCATGCATTCCAAGGGCTGGTCCTGAGTCCAGACCTCAGGGAAGCCAGTGGGCATAGGAACCAGCTGAGGCACACAGGATTAGCCAAAACCAATGCAAAGGGAAACAAAATAACACACACACACACACACACACACCGAAGGAACGGGCCCACAGTGACCCCAAGAACAGCAAATGTTAGAACAATCCTGAAGAAAATTTTAAAACCATGACTAAGATTCTCAAAAAGGAAAAATTTCTGAAAAAAAAAAGAATTAACAAAGAATTGCCACAGGATGCAACAAGTCCCCTTCTGGGTATAGACTCCAAAGAATTGAATACAGACCCAAATGGGTGCTCGCACACCCTTGCTCATGGCAGTATTATTTGCAACAGCCAGTAGGCAGAAGTAACCCAGTGAGTGTCCATGAACAAACGAATAAAGGAACAAAAGATAATATGTACAAACAATGCAATGTTATCCAGCCTTAAAAGGGAAGAAAATTCTCAAACATGCTACAACATGAATGGACTCTAAGAACATTGTGCTAAAAAATAGGCCAGACAGAAAAGGACAACTACGTATGCTTTCATAGAAAAAGAATATATATTAGAGGTTATCAAGGGTTGGGAGAGGGGAGGAATTGGGTGTTGGTATTTAATGGGTAGAGACATTCATTCTGGGAAGATAAACAGCTGTGGAGATAGATGGTGGTGGTTGCACAATAGTGTAAATATACTTAATACCTTAGAACTGTAAATTTAAAAATGATTACGATAATAAATCCTACATTATATATATTTAACACAATTTTAATATCAAAGAGGAATAATGAAAAAAGCCATAATAAAATAACATGACAGTAACAAAATGTAAGTTTGATTCATTCAAGAAGAACCATTTTTACAACATAAGAATTAAGTAAAGTTGGCCTTCATTTTCAGAAATCACCTATGGCCAGTGTTGTGACAAGAACAGCTCACTCTGATGGACACTTGAGATAATGCTCAGTGTTTGACACAGATTGTTTTCTAATCACACTATCCCTGTGAAGTCGATGCAGTTATTACTTCCAGTTTGCAGATGAGGAAACTGAGGCTGAGCAGAGTAAATGAGTGCACTGACATCCCTCATCAGTTGTGAAACTGAAATTGGAATCAAGATCATTCTGGCATCAATGCCTTAACTCAAAACAACATGCTTGTGTTCATAGTAATAATAATAATTCACAGTGATGGAGCTTTGCCCTTCTTTAAAGAGTATTTATAAATATTTATTTGCCTGAACTGAACAGAGTTGTGTAATAATTTAAACCAGTACATAAGGAAATACTAAAGTGAGGTGAGTGGGCAAAGTGAGAGTGGACTGTTGTTCTGGACAACAGGACTCAGACCCAGGACAGAAGCGTGGGGCATGGGCATTATAAGGACCCCAGGCAGCCCTGTCAACAGGAGAAAGCAGCAGCCAGATGTCTGCTCAGGCCCATCACGTAGTCGAGCACTCACAGATACACGTCATGTAGTCCCTTTAGGGCTTAATTGCCATTACTTTCATTTTGTGAGAGAAAATGAACAATCAAATCTTGGTTCTCAAACAATTCAGTTCTCAACCAAGTTGTTCACAGTAAAAAAATATCTTGGTGGTCAAACGGAACTCCAGTTCTTGGTTCTCAACCCTAAAACCCTTTCATGCTGATGCTTGTATGATCAGCCATGCATCACTCAACCAACAAAGGCGGTTTGGTTTTGCCAGTTCTCCAGAGACAATCAAATGTGAGAACCAAGGTTCTACTAACTCGTTCACAACCAGAAGGCTACCTAAAGTGGTAAACTGGGAAGAGACTGCAGATGTTCTGAGCCCTGTAACTGTTGTTCCCATAAGCACAGGTCTATAATCTAGGACTAAGCCACCGGTCAGAAACTTCCAGGACCAGAGGTCCTAAATCCATGTGATTAGTTGTTTGGGGTGAATGAGACGGTATCAGAGTCCAGGCTGCCATAACAAATTACTGAAAACTTGGTGGGTGGCTCTTAATATACCATAAATTTATGTTTTCCCAGTTCTGAAAGCCAGAAGTCCAAAATCAAGGTGTCAACGGGTCCACATTCCTTCTGAAGTCTCAGGCAGAGGATCTTTCCTTATTTCTTTTCGCTTCTGGTAGCACCAGGGTGGCCATATCACACCAATCTCTGCCTCTGTGGTCAGACTTTCTCGTCATGGTTTCCTGTGGGGTCTGCATAAATTTAAAAAATAATGCAGTTTGGGAGATCTCATCTCATTTTGTACATTCCCCTTTGGGGGCTGCTGGGACCTGAAGCTAGTTATAGATCTAGAAACAAAGAGGGATGGTAGGTGTAGGTTCAGAGAAAACTGGGAGGATCTTTCAGGGCTACCACCTCAGGGGAAGAAATTACATTACAGTTTTCTAGATGATCGAGTGTTATCTCCCAGGCAGGGGTTGAATGGTTGCTTTTACAGGCAAAGATATCTCATCAGAATTGGGAGTTCAGTGTTCCCAGTTTTCCAGTCTTCTCATATATCCTTATTCCAACTTACAGGCTCCCACTTCTCCCCTATCAACACTTGGACTTTGACAGTCAACACCCTACAAGATTGAAAATTCAAATTGTGTTGTAATTTAGCCACTCACAGGGTGAAACTCTAAATTTGGTTTTCAGAAATCTCTGCCCTACAGTTACAAAAGATAAGATTTCTGTCAAAGAAAAGAGGAACTTTCAGATAGTTTATACAGAGCTGAGATTATCCTTTTTTCCTCTACCTTCTCCACATACTTTGATGCAACCAGTCAATCCCATCATACCCCTTAGAATAAAGTATTATATAATATAATTTATCTAGTCATTAAGAACATTGTCTCTCAGAAGTATCAATTACCAGTATTCAAAGGTAATGATTTGCATGTCTCTATTTCCCCATTACACCATGACTGGGAGTGATCACTTTACTACTAGAAATAGCTTAATAAGCTCCTTTAAATATTATCAAACAGAGAGTCAATCAGAAAGCTTGTCCTTAGGAATTGATTCTTTTAGAACCACTCCCAGCACCAACATTGATATCATTTGGGACTTCAACAGATAAACAGAAACAGGAAGAGATATGTAGATGGAGGTGTAGATAAAGATTAAGATGTAAATGTAGATGTAGACATATATGTCATCATAGGTGTAGCCATAGATGTAGATGAAGGTGTAGATGTAGAATAGATGTAGATGAAGATGTGTAGGTAGAAGTAAATATAGATATTTATTGCAAAAATTAGCTCATGTTATTGTGAAGGTTGACTAAGCCAGTGTGAAATCTGTAAGGTAGGCCAGTTACCTGAAAACTATCTGGCTGGAGCTGGTGCTGCTGTCCACAGGTAGAATTTCTTTATCTTCTTCAAGGAAACCTCATTTCTACTCTTAAAACATTTCAACTAATTGGGTCAGGGTCATCCCAAGTATTAAGATAACCTACTTCAAGTCAACTAATTGTATGTTTACCACATTTACTAAATACAGCTACAGGAGTGTCTCCTTAAAGAATGGGATTCTATAACCCAGTCCAGGTGACAAAACTGGCCATGACAGGGACTAATTCAAATGTCATATTCATTAAACAACTGTGTCTTCTGTAACTGACCATTCTCATCCTGCAGAACTCAGAATCTGGAGTATCTTATGGGTAATCTTATGCTCATTTCTGTACACCACACCTGCATGGGCACACACACAACACACACACACATAGGCATACATAGGTGCAAACACTTGCCCTCTCTCCTTTTTCTCTAACCACACTCTCAGGAACTTCTCTCTGCCCATTCATTTTTTGTTTATGTTTTTAGTACACCCAGCTCAACAGCTCAACATTCTCATTTTTTTCAGAAGTATCCCTAATAACACGTTACTTGTTCCTTTGATTCCCACCTGGCTTGACATTTATGGCCAGCACTGGTTTTGAAGACTTAATTGAAGACAAATTTTCTCCCCTGGTTTCCCAGGTCTTTGACAGTTCCATCCGGTGGGGTGAGGAGTTGGTGCTACCTGTATCATTGATGAGAACGTACAGACCAAAGAAAACTGGACAGAAAAGTAAATTTTGTACTCTTGCAACCAATGTTGGCTTTTAGAAATCAGTTGCATTTTTATATGTCAATAACAAACTAACAGAAAGGGAAATTTAAAAAATCCATTTACAATTGCTTTGAAAATAATAAAATACCTATAAATAAATCTAACCAAGGATGTAAAAGACCTGTACTCAGTATATTATAAGATACTGAAGAAAGAAACTGAAGAAGATATAAATAACTGGAAGCACATATTGTGTTTATGGATAGGAAGAATTAACTGCATTAAAATGTCCATACAACCCAAAGCAATCTATAGATTCAATGCAATTCCTATCAAGATTCCAATGACATATTTCACAGAACTAGAACAAATATTTCAAAAATTTATATGGAACCACAGAAGGTCCCACATAGCAAAAGTGATCCTGAGAAAGGAGTACAAAGTCAGAGGAATCACGTTACCTAATATGAAACTATAGTACAAGACCACAGTAATGGAAAACAACCTGGAATTGCCATGAAAACATATACATAGATCAATGGAACAGAATAGAGAGCCCAGAAACAAACCCACACCTTTAGAGTCAATTAATATTTGACAGAGGAAGCAAGCATATACAATGGGCTAAAGATAATTTGTTCAATAAATGGTGTTGGGAAAATTGGACATATATGTGCATAAAAAGGAAACTAGACCACCTTCTTATTCCACACACAAGAATAAATTTGAAGTGGATCAAAGATTTAAATGTTAGGCCTGAAACCATAAAAATAGTAGAAGAAAAAATAGGGAGCGAAATCTCAGACATTGCCCATAGGAATTTTTTATCAGATATATCTCTCCAGGCAAAGGAGAGAAAAAGTAAACAAATGGGACTACATCAAACTGAAAAGTGTTTGCAGAGCAAAGGAAATCATCAACAAAATTATTCACAGAATTGGAGAACATACACACTGATACATCTAATAAGGCCTTAACATCCACCAGAAAACAAGTGCATATATATGTGTTAATGTGTGTACATCCAAGTGCAAGTGTTTGTCTATGTTTTTATTCAACAAATACTAATTGATCACCTTCTATATAGAAGTCACTGTTCTAAGGTCCAGGGATAGATCAGTGAAAAAGAGAGATAAAAGTTCTTGCAGGGAAAAAAAAAAGGTCAAATAAGATAAGTACCTGTAACTTTATGTATACTTGCTTTTTCTCTTTTTATTTTTAATTATAAATTTCAAATTCCTTCAGATCACACACCTTAGAAATGCCTTTGTGTTTCTTCATGTTAATCATTGGTGGTGGACATTATTCTTTGTGCAGGTTATTGGTACATCTACTAAATAATTTTAAAATGAATGAACAAATTAATCAGTGATTTGGATTTACTGTCTGAGATAAAGTTCACTTACAAAAATGAACAAAGCAATTAGTGTGAACAGACTGTGGCCTGTGGCCATGTCTCCTGTGAAGACTGGATTGCTATAAAACCCTCTGCAGGTCACCCAGTTGCTTATTTTCCCCACTGATTGGTTTGCCTTAAACCCACTGATTGGTTTGCCTTAAACCTACTGATTGCTTTTCAAAGGATGTTTTTCAAATGGCGTTTTTATTCCACCAGAATTCTTTTTAACTTTATGTGGATAGACAGTTCATTTACTTTCTAAAACAAGCTAGTCCAGGGTCATAACTCACATCAACTCAGTCTTGTTTTAGTGCATAAAACCTCCCAGAATGTGGCTCTCACCCTGACTGTCATAATTCTGCAGGAAGGGTGCTTACAGCTGGCACTGCAGCCTTACAGGTGTCCTTGTCGCTTCTAGACTTGGCAGAATGAGAAACAACTAAAAACACATAGGATTATTCAGAGTTTGAGCATCTTGGTATTTCACTAATTAATTAAAGTAGCTATCAGTAATTAGCAACTGTATAATTTTGTAAAAGGAATGCAAGAGAAGAAACAGTTGTGCCCCTTAATTATTTCTGAAGCAGAAATGTTAATCTGAGTGGGTGCCTAGTTCAAATTGTGTTCCAAATGGTCCAGTGTTGGCACAGCAGTCTTTTCTGAATTGAAGTAATCTCAAGAATGTGAACACCTATGACACTGCCAGATTAAGGTGTTGGTGACAACTGGGCTAATGTTTGAGATGTTCAAGTATGTAAGGGCTCACAGATTAAACGAGGCCAGATGTGTGCCTCTCTTGCTAGTTGTATTTTTCCTTCCATATTTGAATTTAGGAGATCTTGTAGGCAGAGGCCAGGAGCTCTGTTCCTGTCTATCCTCAGGTAATTCAGGAGGGGAGCACTGTTATGCAATACTCTGGTCCCTGGGGCTAGGTAAATGTCCAGCTACTTCTAACAGAATCAAAAATACCTGGGCCAGCCACATGGTCTCGTTCTTATGCTAAGATCTAGCAGATCAAATAGGTTGTGTGTGTGGGATGGGGGGTGTGAAAAACCAAGGTAAAATACAACAAAGAGGAATTTGCTTTTTAGGTCTACCTTGTAAATAGATCTCTAACTTATCCAAGAGTGACGGATTCAGGCTTCTAAGTTAGCTCTTTCATTTATGCTTTCCCCACAAGAAGACCATTTAAATTCAAGTTTGAGTGGTAATGTACCTTTGCCTTAAACAATCTCACCAGAATTCAAATCAAATTTTATGAATTGACCTGAAAGACCCTCATCTCAGATGCTCCTTACACTTCTGAGTGTAGAATTTTCTAGAGTGTTTGTTACATTTGTGGATCTGTCTCTTGATGGGTATTACATATTGAAGAGAAATCAAGAAGGATGCAATAAGAAATGTGATACTTTTCTAAATGATCAAGGACATTTGATCATTTTTACTTATTAAATTCATATTTTATTGTAACATTAAATTTTAATATAAAGGATAAATTTATATTTATAATTATAAATATATTATCTGCAATTCATATTTTAATGTAACATTTTATATAGACAGTGCACAGAAGTTATATAAACATAATATAAATTCATAATATAAAATGTACCTTACTCTTGCAGCTTTTAGGATTCTCCATATGGAATCACAAAAGGTCTTAGCAATAGTGATCCTGAGAAAGAAAAACAAAGTTGGAGGAATCATGCTACCTAATATCAAACTACACAACAAGGCCATAGTAATCAAAACAGCCTGGTACTGGCATAACAGTACACACATAGATCAGTGGGACAGAATAGAGAGCCCAGAAAAAAATGCACACCTTTATAGTCAATTAATATTTGACAGAAAAAGCAAGCACATATAATGGGCTAATGATAGCTTATTCAATAAATGGTGTTGAGAAAATTGGATAGGTTGTGCAAAAAAATTAAACTAGACCACCTTCTTACACTACACACAAGAGTAAATTCAAAATGGATCAAAGACTTACATGATAGACCTGAAACCATAAAAATCATAGAATAAAACATAGAGAGCAAAATCTTGGACATTGTTTGTAACAATATTTTTATTGGATATATCTCCCTAAGCAAGGACAACAAAAGAAAAAATAAATAAACGAATGGGACTACATAAAACAAAAAAGTTTTGCACAACAAAAAAATAAAAAATAAAAAATCAACAAAATAAAAAGACAGCCCACAGAGTGGGAGAACATATTTGCCAATACATCTGATAAGGGGTTAATATCAAAAATTTGTAAAGAACTTACAAAACTCAACATCAAAAAAGCAAGCTACCTAATTAAGAAACGAGCAAAGGACCTGAATAGATACTTCTCCAAAGAAGACATACAGATGACCAATAGACACATGAAAAGATGGTCAACATCACTAATTATCAGAGAAATGCAAATTAAAACCACAGTGAGATATCATCTCACACCTGTCAGAATGGCCATCATCAATAAATTAATAAACAACTGTTGGTGAGGTTGTGGAGAAAGGAGAACCTTTTTACACTTTTGGTGGGAATGCAGGCTGGTGCAGCCACTGTGAAAAGCAATATGGAAATACCTTAAAAAATTAAAAATGGACTTGCCTTTTGACCCAGCAATCCCACTTCTGGGAATACTATATCTGAAGGAACCCACAACATTAATTCTAAAGAACATAAGCATCCTATGTTTATTGCAGCATTACTTACAGTCACCAAGATATGGAAGCAGCCTAAGTATCCATCCATAGATGAGAGGATAAAACAACTAGGGAACATTTACACACTGAAATTCTACTCAACCATAAAAAAGAAGAAAGTTTTATTATTTGCGACAGTGTGGATGGACATGGAGACATTACGCTAAGTAAAATAAGCCATTCAGAGAAAGTCAAATACCATATGATTTCATTCACATGTGGACTCTAATATACGAACTGAACTAACAAGGAAAATGGGGACAGACGCATAGATGAAGAGCAGGATGACATTCTGTTGGGGGTGGAAGATGAGGGGGTGGAGGGATTGAGCAAAAAGGAAAAAAGACTCAAGGACATGAAGAACATTGTGATGACTGCTGGGAGGGGAGGGATAGTGGGTATAAAGGGACTAAATGATAACAGAAAAAATACAATAAAAATATAAAAAATAAAATATACCTTACATATTAAAATTATTTAATTTCGTATAAAAAGAAAAAATATATAGGCATCTGTCTAATTTTTAAAAATTCTTATTGGACATTTTCTTTTTTCTTAGGAGATGTGTTCTCACACAGAAACCCATATCTTCTGTTTTCCCCAGTGCTATAAACCCAGTGTTCATAGTGGTGTTTAGAAGAATTATTGGAAAGAGAGATATTCCCTGAATTTCTTAAATTTTCTGGGATAGATTTTTAATGTCTGCTCTGACTATAAAATGAAATGTCATCAGTGGTTGAGCAATCGAAGTTCATTGCAAGTGTGACTTAAAAAAATATATACTATGAGGACTAAGAGATAAGAAATAAAGCCAGAAACAAAGGTGGGGTGTGATGAACAGCGCAGGTGCCAGGTCCCAGATTGCAAGATGGTTCCCATAGACATTGACAGGAAGGGACCTTCACCAGCGCCCCACCCGGGTGGAACTATCCAGGGGGCTGTGAAATGAAGTCAGTGGTTTCTCAGAACTTGGAGTCAACATCTATTCCTTATGAGTTGGTCTTTTCATTTCCATCAATGTTTAGAGATAAAATGAAGACTGGAAACAGCCACTTCGTAGGCCAAACGTAAAACAAGGAGGAAATAGACATGAGCATGATATCTAAAATTAGGCTGAACTGTAAATAGACAGGCACATTCCATTAGAAAGCATGGATTCTCTCTTAATTCCACTGAGAGTAATATTCTTTTTCTCACTGTTCTGGCTGATTTCTGCCTGAACAGAACAGGCTTATAGGCAGGCACCACTGAGAAATCAAATGTTATGAGAAATACGTAACATTGCCTCCTCAGAACAGTGCAATCTTGATTTGTATATTTTTATCCTTACATGTGAGAAGATAAATCAAAGCTGACTCCAAAGTAATTTCTCTAAAGGGAAATTTACTTTTTCTTGTGAAACTATTTAAAATTCAGAAACCAAAGCCAAAAATAAACTGGAGAATTTATTTTAAAACTTTGGTGAGATGTGAAAGTGTTAATGATTCTTGGGGTATTAGGATTAAAAAGAAAAATGTAGTAAACTTTCTCTTTTTTTTTTTTTTAATTGTCATTTAATTCTCATCTGGAGTAGTATCTCTGTACCTGGTTCTTCCCTTCTAGACTTACTGTGTGTGCATGCATGTTTGAGGGTGTTTGCATACATACATTGACCATATTTGTATGTTACAGACATGGAATCATTCAATTCAGGTTATTTTACAATTGCTTCTAATGATATATTTACTAGATTTTCTTTCATTTGACAAATATTTATTGACAAAACAGCTTATTTTGTTGTGAAATGCCAGTACTTAAACCTCCAGCAAGCAGTCTTTCCTCTAGTTGTTTTCACTTTCTCCAAACTGTCAAATCATCTTTTGAAACAATGCGGATACCATCAATCTGCTCCTTCGCAGGTAAATGTATAACTGTCAGAGTTCTGAGAGTTCTGATGACACTGCACCTGAATTCACACACCATCGTGGAATTCCAGATTTTTTAGGCGTGAATTTTCATTGATTCAGGTTAAGATACGTTGATTTAATTTAATCCATCAATTTTGGTTAAGATTTCATTGGTTCAAGCTGAGGTGGATAGCAGCCTCTGGGAGCGACAATTACAAAATACTGAGTGTTTTTCTCTGCATGATGGGATTTGGAAATTTCTCCACTTTTCTGCCAGAGCATGGATCAGATTAAAACCCCTAGGAAACCCTGCCTTGGTTTCCTTCGAGATCTTGCCAATCAATGGCAGGTCCTTAGGGATAACACATTCTTATGTGGCCTATTCCTCCCTGGGAACTCAGTCACATCTTAATTTCATGAGCCCGGAGTAGAATGTATGACACAGAAATTTTTGTTCACAACTCCTTTACTCACTGAGTTCCATATGGCTGGTGGAGGATGTGCCTCTGTACCTAGAAAAAGTCAGGGGACCATCTAGGTCTGTGTCTCTGTGACCTCTGCTCCAGAGTTTCTCTCATGGTTCAGACCTACTTCCACTGACCAGGACTGTCCCAGATGGCTCTGGGTACAGATGGCTCTGGGGCACTGGAACAAGAGTTAAGCTGAGTCTGAATACTTGAATCCAAATGTGTTATGTGATGATGCTCTGGCATTGCTCTTATAACTGCCCTTTTATCTTCCCAATCTCTCTTCCCTGGTCCGACCTGAATGAACATCCTCTCCACCTTTTTGAAAGGAAGGACACAGTTGAGCAGAGGGTTCACCTGAAAATGTTCTGATGATGCAAATCCTGTCCAGGGAGGAAAAGTTGAGTGGCATGGGAGCGGTTTCCCTCTTTCCAGGAATAACTATAAATAATTTCCACTGGAAAGAGCTCCCAAGCCCCTCCTTTATTTTTCCTCTTCCTGACAGGTTTCTCCTCTCTTTGAATGAATGTGACATCCTCACATGCTGCACCAGCCATCCCAGGTGGGCAGTCAGAGGTAGACATGATGTCTCCAGGTGTGGAGAACAAAGGGGTAAGCCCTGTGCTGTTGTGCTTCTTGGTCTAGTGAAGGTTGATCCCAAGCCTCTCCTGCCTCGCCTAGCCTCTACGCTTCCCAAGGGCAAGACGTCTCCATGGCTAACCCTCAGGACCCTGCAGGACCTGGAACATGGTGAGAGCTGGACAGGTATGAATTTAATGAATTAACAACAGAGAGACCACCAGTTCCTCCCTTGTAGCTGCCTTTCTGGGAGACTTGAGCCTGGGATCAGCAGGTGGAGGAAAACACAGTTCATTCATTGAACTAAGCTAGAATCTTCTGGAAACTACACAAGCTGCCTAAGCATGACAATGAACACATTCTACTTTGTAAACTTAACATTTTTTTCCTAACTCAAAAGTTTCTTTCTTTCTTCCCCACCTCCCAATCATAAACAAGTGAGAGAGAGAACTATTTTCTTACACTGCTCTCAATGAGGTAATTCCCCCATTTCTCCATTCCTGAAGCTCTATTATCAATAAAACCCACCATGTCCCAAAAGTGCTCAGAATACGCCAGTCCTTCCAGTTAATGCTCAAATGTGTCCTGCAAAGGAGCCACTCTCATGGTTTCTCATATGAGAAGCCTTATATGCAGTTAGAGCAGTTATATGACTGAGTGACAGAGAAGGAAAACTCTGATTCCAAAAAACCTCCGCTGCCTTGCAGCATACCTCTTCAGGGGAAAGGCTAAGGGAGTAAACACCGACAGAAAATCCGGAGCCAGAGTCCCTAAGACGGTTTGACGTTGTAGTCAACACCAGCAACTCCTGCGGCGCACCTGAAGCCAAGCTGTATTGACTCCGTCTTTCCCTTGGATCCTTCAGCTGCGAAGAGAGGGGGGGTCCGCTGCATGGGCAACAGCAGACCCTCCATATCACCCTGCCCAGGCTCTGTAGCTTCAGCTTCACTGGAGAGGACACTCCAGCGTCATCGCAAGATGTCGATTCAACACGGGAGGAGACAGATACCGTGTCACTCCCGAGTCGGACTGCACAGCCATTCTCGGCGGTGCAGATAGACTCTTAAGAAGCTACACCATCGTCTCTCGAGACAGACGGCTGCCAACAACAAATGACTGAGTGAGCATGGGCAGCTCCTGGGAGTGAGAGTGTGAACGATTCATCCAACTTAGAAAACTGGTAGAACCTATGAGAGCTATGTGTGCTCTACCTTACCCAGAAATCCCACTTCTCAGTATAAATCTGACAGAAGTGCCTACACAGATTCACGAAAGACATAGAGAGGAATGTTTATATAAGCCTTCTTTGTAAGAGCCCACATTGGACATAATCAAACCATCATGATGATTCAATATATCAGAGAGGATAGACTGTTACACAGCAATAAAATTAATAACAGCTGCACATACGCCCCCAAGGGGAGAAGCTGGACATGAGCATTTGTATAAGAAGCAGGCAGCACTTGTCCTTGGTGGTAGAATACCAATGCCATCTGGGGAAGGGGTGTCTAATCACCAGAGGGTTGATGAAGGCTTCTGGGTGCATTTAATGTTCTTGGTCACTATGTTGACTCTTTGCAAAAGTTTGCTGTGTGGTACACTTAGCATTTGGGCACGTTTTCTGTTTGGATAGCCTATTCACTACAAAGTTCACCTGAGTAAGAAAGAAGCTGGAATGAAAAGCCCAGATTCAGACTCAGGCTGACCTACCTTCCAGCCATGCACAGGTCCTTCCAAGCACCTAGCTCTGTAGACCCTCAGTGCTCAATTCTCTGGAATTGCATGATACACCATTACATTCTTCCAATACATTTTTGTGAATAAGCAAAGGAAAGGAGGAACAAATGAACAAAATTACGTTCAAATGTATCTCTCACAGAAAGGAAACAGTCCATACTCTTACCCTGGGCAAAGTCAAGATGGAATTTCATGTGAAGAAATCACTGTGCTTTAAAACAGGAGGAGGAGGAGAGGCTTCCTGGGTGGAGTTGCAAGTTCATTTTCCTAACCTGGACATAAAATGGAGTTGGGCCTATAGCTTTTAACATCTGTTGTTAGCGAACTTCAATAAACATTTAAAAACAGTCTCTGTGTTTATTAAATTATCACATAATGGTTTTCCAGAAATCACACATTTTCCAGACTCTGTTAAACCAGAGGTGTTAGAGTTGTGTTTTGTTTTCGGCAAGCATGAGGGAATTTCTTAACCTGTTTTTAGTTAAACAAACCAATAACCATACATTTTTCCTAATTCAAAAAACACTTTGGAGGACTTCTAACAAAATTAGCCTGTTCAAAACCCCCAGCTTGGCACATAGATGATGCGTGATGAGAGCCGAGGCTTTGCTGAATTAAAGATGAAGTTTAGAGTGGAGCAAGTTTTAACGTTGCTGGATGTCATGTTGAACATGGGAAGAGGCCACTCACTGTGCACAACAGCTGTCTGCAGCCAGTGTCCCCGACCACATGTGAACTCAATGGGGTCATTACTTCTTACAGCAGTAACTCTTTCGAATTTAACCGAACTCCAGCTACATTGTAAATGTAAAAATAGTCCTTTTCTCATAAGTTTGAAAATTTCATTTTGTAGTTAACATTTTTTATGTTAAATCAGGAATGTACTTTGGCTCTATCTATGGTCCGTCAGAAAGTCAGAATAAAAGGTGAAACTTGGGCCATGGATTAAATGTCTTGTTTTCTGGCAACAGGTATGTTTTTCTATGTTTAGGAATTTATATGGTTTTATAAGTTTAACGTGTCTCAGTGTGCATGAACTGAGATACTCAAATTCACAGGAAAGACTATGAGTGAGACTGCAACTGTTCAGTCTTAGGATATTCCAAACTTTTTTTTTTTTTTTTTTTTTTTTGCCCACAGAGAAAGTAAAGAGTTTAAATCAGAAAAACCCCCAGGGGCTGCCTGTCTCCTGATGTGACCA
Organism: Furipterus horrens; assembly: GCF_987537825.1. Classification (NCBI taxonomy): domain Eukaryota; kingdom Metazoa; phylum Chordata; class Mammalia; order Chiroptera; family Furipteridae; genus Furipterus; species Furipterus horrens. The sequence goes on from NW_028327175.1 coordinate 32,948,502, forward strand.
GTGCAGCTCAGGCCCTGCTGTCTAAGGTTCATCCAGCACTAGAATGTGGTCCACAAGGATTCCAGAAGGGGAATACTGGGTAGACTGCTGGTCTGCTGTTCTCTGGGACCACTGTAGGAAATGATGAACCCTGCTGATGAGCAGGTTCTGCAAGAAATAACGGGCAGGCTCCTGGGGATGGCTTGTCTTGTTCTAGGACCAGAATCTAAGATAGAAACTTACAATCATCTGTCAGGTCTCTCTTTTTCTCTTGCATTCTTGAATAGTTTTCTCAGTCTTTTCTTTTCCTGGTGACATAAAGTTTTTAAAACATTCTGTGATATTTATATTCTCAGATGCCCCTCACTCTGTCTGACTAGTTCTTGGCATCATATGACATGTGCCTCTGTTCATATATTTCTGTTCGACTAGCAGCATCACATTGTCTGTTGGAAATGGGAATTCTTGGGGCCCAAGTAGCCCTACTGAACAAGACCCTCTGCATATGGTCCCAGAATCCAGCTGGGATTCTGTGAAATTTGGGATGCATGACTGTGAAGTTTAAACGTATTGGGGGGGAAATATGTCATAGGTGATGTTGCAACTTTCATCCTTTGATGTCAGAAGTCACCAAGGTCAGGTGTTTCCACTCTCAGGACACTAAGAATATCAGCTATGGGGTGGTGGCCCTGGAAGAGGAGCATTGCCTCCACTGCAATGTGTGCATCAACTCTTCAGGGGCTGAACCAACACCATGCCAATGTCCCACCTGGGGAGGGGTTTCTTCTTTCTTGGGATGGGCAGTCCTAAGGCCCAGGCCAACGCTAGTCGGTAAAATTTAGTCATTCTTATATTAGTCCCGAAATATTGGTCAGTTACTCCAAGTCAGGCACTGGTCTAAAACTGTCTCCATAGCTATCACCTCATTCAGACTTTACAATGAGTCTCTGATGTCAGGATTTTTATCACCACCCTCATTTGCAGACAGAGAAACCGAGGTGCATCAAGTTCATTGCCTCCAGTCACAGATGGTGGGTGACAGGGACTAACTCAACCTATGCCCTTGACCTCTGTCTCTCCACCCATGGCGCTGCCTGTGTGTGCAGACACAGCACCCTTCTGTGCCTTGGAAGGCCTAGGCTATGAGGGCTCCTGGTAGAATTTCTTTGTCTTCTCATGCTCTGGAAACCTACCTATAAAGTGCCTGGGTCTTGTCACTCTTACAAGTAAGGTGTACCAAGTCTGTCTCCTTTCAAACATGTTCCCCAAGAGTGGCTGCTCCAGAACGTCCCTCTTGGGTCTGACACTAGGAACCACCTGGTTAGTAGTGGGGCATTTTGATGTCTGTTTACACTGTAAGAAAAGCTCTGGTCCCTCAGGGCCTTCCTTGTGTCACTAGATGAGCAGAGGGACAGCACTGGAGCCTTTCATCCTTTCACTCAGGCCCCCATCACATGGGGCATGTGTAAGCTTCAGATGAGTACACACTTAGTCATGGGGGCTAGTTTTCCATTTCAGACCTTATCATTACACAGAGAAGGGAATGAGGTGACCCTGCAGACCCTGCAAAGGACATGTGCAGATGCAAGGTAGACAATGATTACGCGGAATGAGAAGAAAGTCTTACTGGAAGGTCCTTCACCTGCAACACTGACCACCCTCAAGCACTTCTGGCTTCTCTTTCTCTGTGAAAATCAACATGAAAGTTCAGCTCTTGTCAATCTTCATGAGAAAACAGACACGGAGTTTGCTGTGTGACCCAAGCCTGGGCTATGTCAGGATTTCCGCAGAGAGGGTGTGGGTAGGCCTTCTGTCACACAGGAAACCAGGTAATTAGGGTTCTCACCACACAGGAGCACAGCACACTGGTAATTAAGGACCTCGTCATTGCTTGTCAGACCCACAGGACTGTAAGATGATGAAATCTATTACTGGCTTTGTTGATTTTCTTTGGGAGAGGCCACACCTCCTCAGGACTCTGCCTAGACCAGCACTTACCTCACCTTACCAAGGTGGGGGTCATCTTTCTCTGCTCCTCTGAAAACAGTCCCATTTTGTGTGTGTGTCCATGTGTGTCTGTGTGTATTTGTTCACATCTATGTGTGTCTGCATGTGCCATGTGTGTCTGCGTTCATGCATGTCTATGTGGGTATCTGTGTTAGCAGGTCCCATGTGTCTGTGTGTCCATGTCTTTTTTGTGGACCAGACACCTTCCAGTAGGGTGCAGTAACCTCCTGGATAGACAGGCTTTTGAAACCAGGAGCCACCAGACCCAATTTTCACTCAGGACAACCATGCACCACCCTTTAGCCTCAAAGCTAATACTGATGCAGATCAATAACAGTGCACATATTTTATCTTTTTCCAGTGGGAGGGCTGGTTTTTGTTAAGCTCTTCAGATTTCTTTTTGTGGCCCTGATTTTCACTGGCCCACACTAGCTCATTAGAGTACATGTGTAGCCAGTGAGTCTGGAATCCACCAAAACCAACCATCCCCTCACTAGTCTAGAGGGCATGGCCATCTCCTCATTAATAACATTCATCAGGTCAAGTAGGAGCCCAGCTCATTCACATTGAAATCAGCACTATGAAAAGCCACTAGCTATATATCCTTGATCTATACATGAGCAGCACATGTTGGCCTCAGGGTTTGACAGCTCCACCCATCTGTGGTGTAGGGTGGGCAGTCTGTGTCCAAGTGTGGAAACTACTACCTAAGTTGCTACAAAAGTATCTAATGGGAATTTCTTTGAAAACAGGGCTCTGTGAAATATTGGGACCTATGTGCTGCTTGTAGACCAAAGAGAGGTAAGTGTATTAAGGGGGACTTGCACAGTGAGATAGAGAAAGGAGCCAGATCCCACACTTGGGAGCCAGGCAAAGCTTCTCACTGCTTCACTAAGATGCAATGCAATTGGGTTCCCATGGAGAACACACATGTTTATTCTCAGAAATCAACAAAATAAAAATCAGGGGGAAATAATCCTATAAATCCCACTCCTTCTAAACATGTGTTTGTGTGTCTATAGATGTGTGGACATATGTATTGTGTACTGTGTTCACACATATGTCATAATCAGAGATACTGTGTTGGCCAGACAAAAACTACTTGATTTTGAAGATACATTTTCTGTTCTTTTGAGAATATATGTAATCTCTAAATTTTAGAAATAGTCATTAGACACTGGAAATATGATAAACTTGAGAAAATAGAGCTTAGAATACATATATAGCTTCTTTAAAAAAATAGTCTTTTGTTTGGCTTACCTTCTCAAACTTATATTTAGACAGAGTTGCTCATCAAACTTTAGATATATGTGAAAAATAGACCCTAAGGTGACCCCAATGACCCTTGCTTTCCGGTGTTTGTGCCCTCGTTTAAGCCTCTCCCCTTCCCCTGTCCAACAAAATCCAGCAAGGCTGCTAGGATGCCTCTTCTGTGAGACATCACCCAATAGAAGACTCTCTGGCTGGCACACAGACTCACTCCCAAGTCTCCTCTTTTGCTGACTTTTGAAGAATTTTTGGTCACACTGGGAGGCCCAAATAGTGCAGAGGTAAGGGTGACCTCTCATTGCTGAGGACGGCTTCTAGCCAATGCTAGCAAAAAGCTGGGGCCCTCATTTCTGGAACTACAAGGAAACAAGTTGTGCCAACGACCTGAGTGAACTTGTGAGCAGCTCCTTCCTTTCCCAGCCCAGCCTCTGGGTAAGCACCCAGCCCCGGCCAGCACCCTGACTACAGCCATGTAGGTGATCCAGCCAAGCAGTTCTCCGACCTTGACTCAGAGAACTTGTGAGGTAATAAAAACATGTTGTTTTAAGCCACTAGATATCTTGTAATCATTCATTAGGCAATAGAAAGCAAATACAATGTCATGGTTTTAAAATTTGTTAGAAAAATTTCATTATTAAAGAAGTTCTGAGTTAAATACTATTATAAATTTAAAATATGATGACATCACTAATGAATATGTTTTGTTCAAATATTCACCTTTTAAAAGTAAAACGTTATTTTTAATGAGTGATGTCTCCTTCTCACATGGCTCTAGGATGGCCTTTGAACTATTATTTATACACCTAAGACTCATCAGAATACAATTTCTTCCTGTTTTATTTGTAAGATTTGTACAGAATACAACTAATTTTTTAATGAAATGATTTATTATTCTTATATTTTTAAATTACTTTTTTAAGTATATTTTATTGATTATATTGTTACAATAGTTCCAATTTTTTCCCCTTTACTCTTCTCCACCCAGCACCCCCCTTCCCCCAGCAATTCCTCCCTGCCAAGTCCATGCCCATGGTTCGTACATATAAGCTCTCCTGTTTCACCCTTTCATATATTCTTCTTCTTTTTTTTAATAAATAAATGATTAATTAATTATTTTAACAATAAAAAATAACAATCCCTCCCTCTCAGATATTAAGATCTTTTATAATCTTATAAAGGACAATGGGCAAAGGTCTCAAGCTCCTCTAGCTGCTTCAAGCTGGGCATGGTCGTCGTCCTACCTACCCTTGGGTCCAGACATCCCTAATAAGAGTGGGGGTGTGGAGAGGAGGGTTGCCTTCCCACATGGGGAAGGATCATGCAGACTCCAGGTCAGTTGGCTGTCCCCGGACAATGGCATGCTCGGTTTAACAGGCTGGCATCCTTGTTGTATTCTGGGGGCAACAGATTTGGCAACAGGGTTAAAAGACATCATTCAGTCCATAACCACTAGATGACAGAAGGCAGGGATTAATTTTTCAATGTTCCTCATTATGGAAAAAAAGGGGGGGCTTCTTTGAAGGAAGGTGTGCCAGGCATATTTCACCTGTCCAAAACCCTTTTGCCTATTATACTCAGTTTGGGCTGAGGAAAATATTTTAGGTATCCCCCCTCTTAGACCTCTGAGCCTTTTCAGTCCAAGCCATTAGGATAGAAAAGATAAACCAGTTTTAAAGTGAAGCCCACAGACCTCCCCATTCTTCACCAACCCAGTCACTTAGTTCAGCCAAACCATTGAGTTTCAGGAGGCAGCGCTGCAGAGAGGATTAAGTGAGGCATATACATGACACAGTTCTGCTATACAGAAACTGGACTTGAATATTTTGAACATAGCTATTCTTATATAATTAAAAAAGGAGGGAGAAAAAAGGAGACATCATCTGCCCTAGAGCATGCAAGAACTTAACATTGGTATGTGTAGATAATTATGAGTACACAGCAGAGAGAAAAGCAACATTTAACATTTTAAGCCACTAATTCTTTTCCTCTATTTTAAGTTCAAAAATGGTATGTCTAGAGATTCTTATCAAAATGTACAGCACTTATGAACAATTACAGATCCATGTTTACCTTCTGCCACATTATCTAATAAGAAAACTTAATTGGAAAAAAAAAAACAATAAATTAAAGCTCATCATGGCTTCATCATGGTGTGTACAGCAGAGCAGACAACATTCCAGAGCTCCATGCAATCAAATCCTTCAATTATTCTAAGTGTTATTATGCTAATTTAAAAGGCTGGATTATTAGAGAAATATTTAAAGAATTATGCTCAGTTATAGCATTTTATTTATGTGATTTCATGTTAAATTATTTAAGGTATGGAAATTATAAGAGTTAGCAGTATGTGACTTCAGTGGGTCCCACTGGGGCAGTCAGCAAAGCTGATGGAAAAAATTTTCCCATTCCACTCTCCTGGGGGGAAACCTCACAGCTTGAAGGATGGCCTGTGTGATCCCTGTTATTGAGCTCATAACGCATGCAGGAGGCTGTCCCCAGACCCCTGCTCCACCCCGGAAAGGCATTTGTCCCCAGAGTAGCACAGGTTGGGGTCACTGTGGTTTGTCTACCCTCCTTAATTTAAGGGAAATTTAAGAAAGAACAAGAAGGTAGGAGGAGTAACCAAGCTCATACCCGGAGCCTGCCTGGAGAAACACCTGCCCTCAATGGCCTCCATTAATGAGACTTTTGTCTTCTTGTATAAAAAAATATCTCAGGCTTAAATAAGAGCTGTTAGGCTTTTTAATATTTAAGAAAATTTTCCATCACATTTATATCCTTTTATTTCTCTCCTTTCCATGAATGTTCCCTGTTCTGCTCCCTTTTCTTGAATCACTTTTCTCCCACTCAGCTCGCCTTCTTCCCTGCCCTCCCTCTGACTCTCTCATTCTACTTCTCACTTTCTTTCTCTTTCTTTATCCTTTTTCTCACTTCTCTCTCCATCTTTTCCTTCCAGCATGATATTCTATTTTTTTACTTTTATCTATGTCATTAATATTCCTTTCAGCAATGAATTTAACATTGATCTTCAAAACTTTTGAAACTTCAGAGAAAACACATATACAGCCCACCTCGTGCCAACTTCATACATCTCCATCACCCCAAACTGCACCCTACCTCACCCTCACCTGAAGTCTGAATGCCCTGCTGTGCCCCCAAAGTCCTGCCCAGAACTCCCATAGGACAAGCTGTCCACTTCTGCCATCCTCCAGTTCTTTCTTAGAGTCACTCTAGTGCCTGGCTCAGTAGCCTCCCTCACTTCCATGTTTTTACCTGGATCCCCTGCTCCAATTCCCCTGAAGTCCCATGAGGTCAGAGCCCCTTCCCCACAAGAGTGGACACATGGGAAAGAGGGTCAGCTGGGAGCCACCTACCACCCTCAGTCAGAGTGTTTGTATCCTTCCTACACAAAGCCCACCCTCCAATGCACCCTCAACAACACACATTCCCCAACTGCCCAGACCCCAGCACATTCCCATGACCCAGAGTGCTGTAGGATGGTCTCCAAGAGGCCAAGTTATTATGTCCATGTTGGAGGGAGAAAGGTATCCATGCTCTTATTCTGCCTGCAGAGCTGCATGAAGTAATTGGGGAGTCCCTTATGTTGAAATCTGAATCCCACTGCTCTAACAAGGCACGGTGGTGACACTGAGGGAGACACAATCTTGGGAGACTGGTAAACTGGCTCAAGAACTTACCTGAGGCCTCCTTGAAGATGTTTAGGCCTCGGGGATGACTAGGCTGTACCTCCCCCCGCTTCTTCTCCTCCCTTCTTCATTTGGGGTCAGGCTGGCCTTTCTATTTATACCTCGTTCAGTTATCCCTGACCCCTCCCTATTTTTTGCTTGCATGAGTATTTGCCTAATGCAGTCCCTGCCCATGTAATCCACATTGGCATTTGCTTCTCAGGAGACCTTGTCTAAAACAACTGTCGCTGCCCTGGGAGAGCTGACACTCAGACCTTTAAGAATTGGGCAAGGTACTTTGAGCTCTTTCTCTCTCATCAGAAGCCCAATCTTGCAACACTAGGAACAAGGTAATATATTTTTCAGGCATGATCTAACAAAGATTTCCATGTAGATTAGCTGCATGGTTACTGATTTCACAGTTTACGTCTCTGAGTGAATAGAATAGGTTCTCAGAGTACACAATGTTTTGCATTTTTGCACTCTTCGTAAATATTCCTCTTGAATTATAAACCATCTCTGGTTAAATTTATTTTTAAATCTGTAAAGTGATACTTAAAGCACCAGGCCATGGTGTCGCCACTGCTCCTATGTTACAGACACATGACTATGGGAATATCCAGAAAGTTCACACAGTGTGAACCAGGAGTACTTGGAACAGGCAGTTAACTAGTGAGAGCAGTGAGGGAGGTTGGTGAAATTGTGCTTGTCCAAGCACCACTCATGTGCCCTTCACTAAATGGAAGGAATGCCAATGTCATGAGAAGGCTCTGGGCACAATATGTGTTCATAGATGTCTTTATTCCCTGAGACTATGTTAGAGAATTAGGTGAGGGCTAATGCTGGCAGAAATCACTGCCAATGCAGAGCAAGAGAAATGACCTCTGGTTCCCAAACAGCCTCAGAAACAGAGGGTTCCCAGGAACCCAATGAAGAGACCCAGGAAGGCATGAGGCTGGCTAAGATGGGGAGGTCATAGCTCCGCAACTAGGGCCTGATAAGAGAGGGGATGGGACAGGCACCTGCCAAGTCCAGAAGGCATGGATTTCTTGGCAAAACAGCAGGAAGGTGCTGAAGACCTGTAAAGGCAAGGCCAACTAAACAGTGGGCATTGCAGGGCAGGACAAGCTGGCTTGATCATGAATGGGGACAAGATCATGAATGGAGGCTAAGCTTCCGGGACCACGTCAGCTTCTAGAGTCAACTCACAGCACACTTACAGTGGTTCCAAACTGCTCGGTCATCTAGATGGCAGCTTATAGGCCCCAGAGGAGATGGCCAGGGCCCACCGAGCCAGACGCCATCCTGCATCCTCCCTGGAAAGAAGCAGCCCTGTGTCTGCAGAAAGGGCAACCTGGTCTTTCCACTAAGGAAGGTAGAAAACTAAAAGTGGAAAGAGATCGGAATGGGTAAAAGGGAACTGGTGTCTAATGGTGTAAAAGTAAGCGTATGTCAGAACAGAGGCCCCAGGAAGATCTCAATATCAATGTCAAAAAAAGACAAGAGATGATTCTCCTATTATAGATTTAGGAAAGCAAAACAAACACAAAGGATATGGGCCACTGTGAAATAATCTCATTTTCCTGAGTGCTAGCTATCTCCCAGGCAGGCAAAGTTATGAATAATGACAGACTCAGACCATGCCCTCAACCAGGCTACCCTCTGGTGGACAGACCATTGCTCAGTAACTTTAGGAGGTCAAAGCAAAGCAGTTATTGGAATATGAAAATATGCACAGGGCCCTGTGGGAAACTAAAGGCAGGTTCTAAGCATCTTATGGTTTCCAGTAATTTCCCTAATTCAATTAGAAGTAGGGAGATGGGTATCTGCTTGCATCCAGAATGTGTGTGTTGAAAACAGAATAGCTGCTATGCCAAAACCCAGGGCTCCTATCAACCAAGCACCATCCACTAATGCACATGGGAACAAGCTTTATTTGGGAAAGAAATCTGCTTTCCAATTTTTTATTTAGCATTATGTTCAATAATTTCCAAATAAGCAGAGAGAGAATAGAAATAAACTTCAGGCCCATATTTGGATTTCATTCTGTACTCTCTATTTTGAGTGACAGTGATACCTTTGAGCACATAAACCAGCAGTGGATGATCCAAACATTTAATGACTGGGATTCTATTATGTCACATGATAAGCAGTAAAAAGATGTGTTTGGTTTCCATTCTAGGGAAGAGAAGCTTTGAAGGATGGTGATATCAGTGCCTTTGACTACTTGGCAGTTGCTTTTCAGAAGGGAAAGTGTCCTGGAGCTAGGATTGCAGCCCCAGCTCTGTGGAAGGGCCAGCCTCTGGGAGTTGGGCTATGAGCTCCCAGCAAGTGTCACTCACCCAGAATGGAAGGGTGGAGGTGACCCTTGGGAGGGAAAAACATCTTTTTCATTGGAGGTGTTAGGTGTCTGTTGGAGATACCATTGAATAGTGATACTGGATGAGTTAACAACTAGGCTTCTTCCTAAACTTCTAATTTCTGGATCCAATCTTTAGTATGTGACACCAATGGGCTGGTGCCCATGTTCATCAAATGTTGTACTAAAGTAAAAGAACTTCATTTTAATTTCTGACACAAGTATTGAGTAATGAGTACATAATTTTATTTCCTGAGCTTACACTGGACTTGAGGAACTGTGCCTGCCATGGTGGGTGCTATCTCCTGATAGGAGATGACATGGGTTCAGCTGTGACCAGTGCATGCACAGTCTCTAGTCACAGTCCAAACACTGGCTCAGCTGCACACACTCAACCCCCTGGGTTCACGGCCCATTTACATCCATGGTGATCATGGTTTTATTACTTTATTTTTAAAGGGGCTGTTGACTTTATTTTAAGAAATTGGACAAAAACAACATTCTGGGAGGTTTTTGCCAACACAGACTCCTCAGAACTCAGCATGGTCTAGTTTTTCCTAACAAGACTGTGGCCCCTGCTAGATTGGCGGTTTGCGTGAGAAGGTCTGATTACAACCCCTCATGGAGAGATGGCCATGAAAATATGCTCCAAAAGGTCATAAATCTGACTGTCAGCTGCAGCCTCAGCAGAAACTCAGCATTGAGGGGACCTGAGACATGATTTATCCTCCCACTAGGAGAGCGCTCCACCCATGTGGCTGATTTCAGGGCCCGCACTCCAACTGTGTCAACAGCCAAGGCCATGGCAGCCCCAGGGAGTGCAGAATCCACATACGGAGCCTAATCCTCATCAAACAGTACCAGGGATGCCACAGAACTCACCTCCTGGCCAGAGGAGGAGGCTGGAGACTCTGTCCAGTTCTCAAAGTCTGTTAGAGTACAGTGTTCCCACTGCCTCAAAGAAATGGGCTCAGGGGACTCCCACCTTGAGCTGCCAGACAAAACACAGGATGCTTGTTAGGTTTGAATTACAGATAATCAGCAAATGATTGCTTAGTATAAATATTAGTTTTAATATAAATATAATATAAATATTAGTCCTAAATATTGCATGGGGCGTGCCTGTACTAAAAATAATTCATGGTTGACCTGAATTTGAAGTTAAACTGAGAATTCAATATTTTTGTTTGCCAAATATGAGAATTCTATGCTTGAAGTTCTTTTCCCACACTTATCAGTCTTGTCTGATTTGCATGTGAACCCAGGTCAACTGAGATAGTATCCTAACTTATAATATGTTCCTACTCTATGCACACCAGGTGGCCCAAAGCAGGATGTTTAGAACATTTTATAACATTTGGAAGTTCCCAACCCACTAAAAGATGTTCTTACATCTGTGTGGGAAGGCATCATAGTTTGCAAGGACTGCTGGAAAAAGTGCTACAATCAATGTGGCTTAAATGCAGACCTGGACTGACTCACAGGTCTAGAGACTAGAAGTCCAAGGTCAAGGCTTCGCGGGGTTCATTCCTCTGAAGCTGTGAGAAGAATCTGGTCCAGGCCACGATCTCACTTCCAGTGGCTTGCTGGCCATATAGTCGTTGTTCTTTAGCTTATCACCCCCAATCTCTGCCTTTATGTTCACAAGGCATCTCCCTGTGTGGGTCTGTATCCAAATGTCCCCTTTTTTTAAGGACACAGGTCATATCAGATTAGGGCTCACCCTTGTTACTGCATTTTAAGTTAATTATATCTGCAAAGATTCCATATTCAAAGAAAGTTATATACTGGAGGTTATAGCTTCAACATATGAATATTGTCCAACACAGTTCAACCCACACAGCGGCTTATGCTTTTCTGGAGGTTGGGGATGAGGGGCAGCAAAGACATCAGTAAGGAACATGAACAGTTTTGCCTACTGCTGAGCAATTCCATGTGCTCCAGCTTGACCTTGGAACACATGTGAGTTACTGGAAAGGCATGGAGAAAGGGAAGGAGCTGGCAGAGTGGGCACAGGGCCTTTCCCTACACTGTGTGGGCAGCCCTCAGAGCAGACCACTGGACCCACACAGTAGGCAGTCTGCAGGCTGTGTCCACACCCTGAGACAATCCCTCACATACCTGTTGCTCACACCAAGTGAGTCCAGGAAAAAAATGATAAAATCAAGTCTGTTATTCCTGATGGACAGCTCAACCCAACATGTGACAGAGGACAACACATTTAAAAATTGTATGTCTTGAAGGTGATCCATCAGCAAGGAAATAATAACAGAGAAGGCAAAGGCACTCCTAAAGCAATACAATTCCCCACTTCAGTCTCATTCCCCAGATACAAATTGGAAATCTACTAAGAACAGAAATCTAGCTAACTAAGCAGAGGCAGGCCAGTCCTCATTTCACATAGTTTTATAATTTATACGACAACCCAGTGCTTCAGAGAAACACAGGAGCCAGTTTCCCACAGGCTGGGTAGCCCAGTTGCACAGACAACATCTACAGCCACTTCTCTGGGCAGAACCCACCTTTGGGTCAGGTAGGAATCCAGCCTCTGAGGCCAGTGTACCTGAGGGCACTTTGTTACGAGAAACCAGTGTGTTGACATTTGCATGTTTCCCCCCACAAATATATAGGCATTTCTGATAAGAACATGAAAAAGAGTCTTTGGTCTTGCAATTTATTATTTTTAATTTAATTAAGCAAGCAGAGTCAGGGTCTCAGCAGCTGGTTTGAACTGGGCAGCCTGGCTGGCTGTGGCTGTGGCAGGAGCATTCTTGCCCACCTCTAAAATAAAGACAGTCTTCCTTTCATTTCTCTATGCTTGCACCAGGTTGGTCTTGAGCTGCTGTTCTTCACTGCTTGAGTACTGGATGCTCTGAGAATGAATCAGGAATCAGTTAGCCAAAATTCTCCTTATCTCCCATGGAAATTGTACCTGCCATTAAAAATCACCGGCTTAAGATCCACTGTCAGGAGTCTGTGGGAGAAGGAGCCACAGTCCCATCTTTAGATAACCCAAGATGGGGGGCTCTGGGTCTGCTCTCAGTCTCCAGCTCCTGGGAAAGGATGAATTCCACGATCTGTGACTATTAGCCCTGACCCCAGACCTAGCACTGGGCCCTGCAGTCTGGGTGGGTGATATGTAAATAAATAACCCTCGACCACCAGGAGAATATTAGGGAGAAGGTGCAAGACATACTTGCCTGCAGCACCTGTGCAATGAGAAGCCACTGCTCAAAACATGATGTCCAGGTCATTTCTTGCTCTTCCAGTCATCCTAGTGTTCCTGCAGAGGGGTCATTCATCTGCTCTCACCCTGCTAACTTATAAACTGAAAAGGCTCCTGATGTCCTGAATGGGTTATATTTCCAGACACGAATTCTGTGATAGGAATTCCTGTGTGAGATGTGACCCCCAGACCAGGACTGTATCAGAGGGGAAGTTGGGAAGTGAGGAATGTCGTTGGTTGACTTGTGTCGCCCTTCCCCAAAAATGATGTATTCCAGTCCTGAACCTCGAAGACCTGTGAATGTGGCTTTATTTGGAAATAGGATCTTTGCAGATATAATTAGTGAAGATGAGATCATGCTGGATTAGAGTGGGCCCTACATCCCATATGGCTGCTGTCCTTATGAGAAAAGGAGAAGGCCATGTGAAAATGGAGGCGGAGCTTGGAGCAATGTTGCCACAGGCTAAGGATTGCCAGCAACCCCCAAAGCTAGGCAAGCAAGGTAGGGAGCAAGGCCTTGTTGACACCTTATTCTGATTTCTGTCCTCCAGAACTGTGACAGAGTCCACTTCTGTTGCTTTAAGCCATCCAGTTTGTGTCACTTGTGGCATCTGCATGGCACTAACACACCCACCAACTCCCGTCTGTCATGGGTTCAGGGCCACCTCCAAGGGTGTGAGCAAAAGACAAGCACTGAGGGGACCAGGAGGCCCTGACTGCATCTGTGACAGGCCTCTTCACCTACTGAATGTCAGTGGTTGCCCAGTTGCATCCACTCCCACAGCTGTCTGATCCTTCATTACTGAGTGTGCACCTTGCGGCAGCTTCCTGATTTCATGCCGCCATATTATGATCCCCAAAGAAAACCCAACATGATCAATTTATTCATTTCTTAATGCAATCAGCAAGTCCAAATAAGGTGTCCTCCATGTCACTCACCCTGTGCTGGGAGTAGGGGTTGCCTTGATGTAGACAAAAACAACCTGTCTCTTATGGAACATGAAGCTTAACATGAAAGGCAGAGAAAAAATCTTTCCCCCTAAAGATCAAAAATCCTCCATGGACAAAAATGGCTCCACTAAGATCTTTCAGAAAAATACATCATAGTCTCTGAGGAAGATGTCTGAATAAGTCGTTGAACAATGTTAAACAACGATTTACTCATCAGAGTGGGTGCATGTGTTCCGAGGTGACTACTTCAAGGGAAACAAAATTCATGTGGAAGTACGAACTCTGGAAATTTATTACAAAGTCTTTGTGGTACCATGTCATTTTGTATATCGGAAACCCTACTGAGAAAATCCTTTTGGTGCCAGCTCCCTGGGTATCAGTTTCTTCTTCCTGTTAGCACTCAGTCCCCTGGAGAGCCACACACTTGCTTAAACCCAGAGAAACCCACAGCAGTTGCACCCTTTCTCCTGATATAAAGTGTTGGCCTCACACAGGCCCACACCGAGGCACCTACAGGTTAAACAGGCTACAGTGACCCCTTGGCCCTTTGACAGCCCCTGTCCCTCCCCGCTCCTCAAGTCTTTGCCACATTGTACTGAACCCTCACATTTTCTCCTTTAAGACAAGTTCTTAAATATTGCTTTCTTTCAGACTAAGAAACCCTCTGATACTTGGGCCACATGTTGCCCTAACAATATAAGGCTCAACTGGGGAGATGGAACAGCTGGTTATCATCTACCCAGATATGTCTTGGTTGCTGAACACTGAGGTTTTTGTCACACTGAGGTTTTTGGCTACTCCTCTGAGAGGTCTTATTGGGGTCCTCCTCTCAGGGGTGTTTAGGAGTCCCCTCTGTGAAGGAGCTTCCAGCTCATGCTTATCCCTGTGTGTACACTGTGATGCCTTTATGTCCAATCTCTCTGTGACCTCCCGACCAAAGCCGTCATCTGCAGTTTACTTGAGAGCAATTGGATTCTACTGAAGAGATGCTGTGTGTCAGGGCATCTGTTGAGCAGATCTGTCCAGACCCAGGCACAGGGGCCTGTCATCCCCTGGTCTTCAGACAGGCTTGGGGACATTAGCACAAGACAGTATGACCAACAGTTCTTCTTTTCTTTTCTCTCTCTCTCTCTCTCTCTCTCTCTCTCTCTCTCTCTCTCTCTCTCTCTCTCTCTCTCTCTCCCCCACAAGACCCTAAATAAAAGCCCACTTCCGTGGTCCAGGATGGCACTTTCTTTCTCAAGCCCATGAGGAAGTTGGGGACTGAGCTCTTCCTCTTTCCTGTCTGTCTGCATTTGACCAGAGTTGCTGAGAAGCACTTTTCTAGGTACAGAGCTTGTAGGAAGAGGCCTTGGGGAGGCCAGGCTGGGATGATGTCCACCTGGTGATGCAGCCAGCACAATGCAGTGAGCCATGGATGGGCAGGTGTGTGCTGTGCCCACCAGCCAGCTTACCACTGTAGTCACAGGACACTTTCTGCCCTGCAAAGGAAACTGCCTTATCCCCTGAATGCCAGAAATACCCAGATGGTGGTGATACAGAAGCCCTCCTTCTCATTCCCTTATTCCAGTGATTCCTATACAGCTCTCCTGAGAGGACATAAAGGTGCTCAGGAGTTAGAAGGTCCTATGACCCAAACTTTGTGAGCCTTGCATGCACCAGCATGATGTTTCTGACTTGCTACACACAAAAGCTTTGGCAACTACCAAACTTAAAAGTGGGTTGCATAAGCCTCACCTTAATGTCACTAAATCTTCAGGCCTCCTGGTGGCTGGTATGGTGGAACCAGCAAAAGACATGGCAAGTTGCAGATAAAAGGTCTTGCCTCATTGGTTGTGTGACTTTGGGAGAACTGCTCAGCCTCTCTGATACTCAGGATCTGGTTTGCATGTAAAATAAGACAGATAATTATGCTCTTAACATAAAAGTATTGAGTGGACTAAATAGCATATGTGTGAGTGGGTTTATAAAGAGTAACATGTTGTGAGCTTTTTTTTTATTAAATTGTGAAAATTATTATTTTTCATTGTTTTTATTTTCCATTAATATAAATAAATATTGTAGCAACATCAGATTCCAGTGGCCAGATCCATGTCTTGGATTTGGTTTCTGCAGAGTTTTCGGGTCTGAAAGGACAGGCAGCTCAGCCACACTCAACTCAATGGTTACTGCCTTCTTCATGGGATGGAGGTAATATGCTTAATGTGACAACAGCAGCTACACCCATGATGCTTTTCTCCAAAACAGAACATAGTTACGTAGCTGCGAACTACAGAAATGAAATAAAATAAAATTCTTGAGAGAACACAGCCAAAGCGAAGGTGACCCTCTGGGAGGCATTTCCTGCAGGCCCAGTGAAAACAGACACTGTGCACACGCCATACAGAGCCTTTCCCATGGACGCCCTCTGACGTCTCGTAGCCAGATAGCCAAAGGCGGTGACATTTGAGCAGCATGTCCTCCATCAACTCAGCTAGCCGGGCAGTGCACACCAGCGAGGGCTTATCCGTGTTAACATAAACCCTCATTAGAGGGGATTAGGAGAGAAACAGTGACAAACAGGATGGACACTAACCCTCAGAGGGTCCCAGACAGACGCCACACACTAATTATCCCTTTAAATGACTTGAAAATGCCAAGTGGGAGCCTCAGCGTATGTGCATGGGATGCAGGGGGAATTGTGCTTTGTAGATGACAACCTGTTTGTATTTTGCAACAGCTTTACATTCTGCACCACAGACACACACACACATGCATGCGCACACATGCACTGCACACAGCACTCCTCCAGCCTGGCATACACAACTGCCAATGGGACACTAACTGGGAGAGGTATAAGGGAGGCCCTCTGCCATCCTCTCTTCGATAAGTCATGTATCTCCACAGGTGCATGTTCCTACTGATGCCCAGAGTCCACATCTCAACCCTTCAGAAAGCACAAGGTGTTGAGGTCATGCTGAGGACAAGTGCATCTGCAGGCTGGATCTTGATGGGACCCCATTTTCATTTCACTTGTAGGGGAAACACATTTCCTAACGCACAATGTGGTTTTCCAGTCTTCTTAAAGCCACACTTCCATGGATTCCAAAGGACAACAGTGACCTTTTATGTAAAGAAGTGAGTTTATGACAGTCCCACATGTGCCTTCCTTAGCAGGAAGCCTCTCTGGTCCACTCATGGTCTGGATGGACCCCCTGGTGTGTGGTGGGCACATCACCTATAGCAGTTCCTTCCTTCTCTCCCCCTGTCTCCACCCTCATCCCCCCAAAATTCGCCTCCTCCATAGACCTTTGAATTATGCTGTCTCTGGGTCCAAGTCGGGAATCCTATCTGGCAAGTCTGGGATATGGCCCTGGAATTCATATCTTTAAACCTTCCCTGGGTGGTTCTACCCATCACATCTTGGCCTCTGATGATTATGTCTTTACTGAGATGGGATAACACTGAGGCCTTCATCCTGGCCCAGCAAGGGGCCCCGGACAGTCTGGGAGCAAATGTTCTGTCCAGAACCCTGTGGAGCAGACAGGGAAAGGTAGGAGGCAAAGCATCTTCCTGGACTTCCAGATGGGAGCCCTAAAGCCAACTGTAAACTTCTGCAAAGTGGAAGTAAGCAGTGTGGCTAGAAGACTGTATATATGTGCACACACATGTGAATGTGTGCATGTGACCGTGTGAGTTTGGGGAGCTGGCTCATGGACTGGTAACACTCAGATTATTTTTTTGTTTGGGAAGATTTTCAGGCAAACAGTACTAGCTGTTTACATAGCAACATGGGGAGATGGTAAGGTGCCAAGATTTGCCTGCTGTCCAAAAACATGTCACCATTTACATTGGTCAGCTAGCTATCCAGGCTATGAGTATAGGATTTGCCCCAGACATGGTGTCAGGTGGAGCGCCGCCAGGCATTCCTTTCAATGGGTAGCACATTTGGCTCTAAGAGCTCAAGCACCCAAGCTTCAAGACACTGGGTGTCAACAGCCCATGTGGAAGGCAGGTATGTCCATAGAATAAGCCATCGGGGAGAAGAGTGACAACATAGCTTGTGTCATTGGAAAATTACTCACAGCCCTCTGAGAGCAGTGCCATTGTCTTTGTTTCAGCAAAGAGGAAACAAGGCCAAGAGATGTGTGTGTGTGTGTCAGCAAGTGCAAGAGGGGACCGGTCCTGGTATTTGGTCCCAGCACGTGCACACTCAATGTGAACCAGGCTCTGTTTTCCCTGTTAGACCATCTGTACTGATTCATTACCAACAGCAATCCACGTCTTCATCACCTATGATACCATTATGGAACAGAGGCTGATGACTGGTCAACAGGCAAGTCTATCAATAAACCTATTAAATTTGTGAAGAAATACAAATAAACCCCTCCATGGGGGCTTTCGTGGGTCCAGTTGTCCTCTCTGAAAGCACATTAGACTCACCCAGAGAGGGTTTTTTTTGTTTGTTTGTTTTTTTTTCCAATTTCTGAGCTCTAAAGCAGACAAATGATATCAGAAGCTGTTTGTGGTCATCTCACACACCAACCACCACATTGGCAACACCTGGTCCTCACATCCTAATGCAGGTGAGGACATCTCTTCCAATCCTTCATCCTTGCAAGTTCCCAGTGGTACATGAAGCATGCTCATCTCTGCCTCAGCTTTGCCTGTTTAGAGAAACATATGGTTAAAATTACTCCAGCAAGTCTGCGACATAGTACACTTTATTTTCAGGAGATAATTGATGCTAATCATTGGATAAATACCATTCGTACTGTTGATTCAATGATGGCCTTAACACGCCATTTAAGTTGTTTAGCTCTACTTAACTGCACTTTATGAAAGGAATTATATTCCATAGCTATATTTGCAAATTTTGGGATTTACAAAGGTCTTGTAATGTATCTGTCATGAATATAAAGAGTGTGCTACATCTGAAAAGCTACTGTCTCAAGACAGAACCACAGAGAGAGTTTAAATTGAGAACAAAGAGGTGGCATTATTATAAACCAGAGAGAAAGAACTTCTGGAGCATGCTAATTACCAGGCACAGCAACGGAGAAGTCACAGAGCCCATCTCGCTGGAATGTGTCAGAGTGGTGGGAGGCTGACCTGCTCTTGTCTTGCACTGGCTGAACGCCCCTGCATGCATCCTGGCAGGATATCATTTCTGCGGCTGGAAAATGGAGCAGGGCTGTGACATGAAATGGCATGACCGTTAGTCTCAACTATCCTTAGAGTTGTTATAACAGCACATGTTCAAGGTTATGAATGTCTCATAACATCAGAAGAATTGTCTAATATCAACATGGACAAAATGAGCCAATGTAACTCCAACGGTGACCAGAGGAAGCCACTAATATTATACAACCCCAGATGTGCATTACTGATGGAGCAATTTTGATCAAGGAAAAAAATGCATAATTTGCCTCTCCAGAACACCATGGACAAGATAGGTTTTTAGATAATCAGGTGGTGTCATTCACTTTCAGCCTTAGAGTGCCACCTCTGCTCTGGGGCCAGCCCTTCCTGAGTCATGGTGCAAACCTCAGTTACACCTCCAATGGAACTTTAAATATATTTCACATCTCTAAACTGCCAAATGCAAAGATGGGTGGCTTTTGTGCATTATCATATTGGATATAATTTTTGCCCTAGGAACTGGAAAACGCTCCTTCACAGGATCAAAGGGTAGTTATGTCGTTTTGCAAGCCCTCCATTAGGTTTCCCATTAAAAATGAATGCTGTTAATAATTTCATTTATATGCATTAGTATTTTGGGGGAAAAATACCTTCACTGAATTTGCCTTGAAATTCAGAATGCTATCAGGAGGCACCATGACAAGTCATAATATCATGGTATTTTCCTGATTTATCTCTATTTCTTGATTGTAATATGTCGTTATTATATGACAAAAGCATTGCCTTAGGAAAAGCACACTTTTTTCTAAGTTGAGCTCATCTGTTTCTTTTAGTTTCAAGCTTAAACTAAGGGGCGTTTTTATGTCTACATTATAATGCACACTGCACTTTGGCGGTTCCTTCCTTGGGTAAGTTATTTATTTAATGCCAACATAATCAAATTTAGAATTAGATGAATGACTGCTATTGGCTGATACAGTTCTGATACATATATTTCTCCCCATTAAATATATGAGAGCAGCAATGTACATAAATGATATGTAGGCTCCTAATGCATATATTTGCCAACGGTAAAGCCCACATGCCACCCTTCCCCGTCATCTAATACCCCTAAAGGCGTCGCGGGTTAACGGTGATTTAATCCCCTTATGCATGCATAATGTGACAAGCTTTGCATAAATAATAATAAATAATTGGCGCATATAAATAATTTATCATTTATTTTTGCAGTAGAAGTAGAATTTTTTAGATCGATTTTAAACAAAGGAAACTGCAAACATGATCTCAATCAGAAAGGGGGTTAAGTCTTCTTCAAACACAGTTTTCAAAACTTCTATGCATTCGGTGTATATTCGTAATTTTGGTGGGGCAAGTTGATTATACCACCAGACTGAAGCATGGTACAATACAGAAAACACTGTAAAAAATAAATTCTAAACTCAAGGGTTTTTTTGTTTTTTTTTTCAAAATAAGCTGAATAATATCTCTTATTAAGAAAACTATTTTTCTATCCAAACCTTCACTGTTAAATACATTATGTGACATGAAGTTTCTACATTTGATAGGGTAAACATTTTAGATTGAACTTGGCCATCTACATCTAGATATTCACAAAAGCATTGAGGAAAAAAATGATAAAACTGAAAACTGGTCACTTGTCAATTTGGGAAATTAGATTAGGAAGGTAGGAGACTGAATTCTTTCATTAATAACAGATTATAGTATGGCTAATTTACACTGTGTTTAGATGCCTGCTGCCCTCCCAAGATGACCAGCAGAGACTAGCTGGTACGGGGGCACCAGGAAGGAGGGGGCACCACCCCCTCTGCCCCCCCACCGCTAGGTGTTCCTGCCTCACTTTCTGACTCTTTTGTAAGCTCTGTCTCTACCGGAATGGCTGGTTCAGAAGTGCCTCCTGGACAGCAGAGCCAGAGGACCACAGCACCCAGGCAACAAGGCAGCATGCTCACATCTGCGATGGACAGACCCTCGCAGATGGAGAGAGATTTTGGTTTTGCCCATCAAAGATGTGTATCCTGCATTCCAGACTTTTCTTACTTTCCCTCTTCTCTAATATGCATTTTTTAAAACACAATTCCCATAAAATTCAATCTAGCAGCCAAAATTGCATTCAGTGAAAAATGTGTTGCTATGAAAAAAATTGGGAAGCATGAGCACTCCCCAAGGAGTCAGAAGATGGCAGAGATTCCGGTACGAAGTTTTGGAGTCCCTGCTGGTGTTAGGTCCCCCTCCTGGCCCTCTGTTCTCTCCCTAAGCCATAGACCACCTCGGGGCCCTCACACATGTCTGCCTGCTACCCAAGTCTACAGGAAAGTTGGTCACTTACATTCTATTTAAACATTGAACGAAGAACAACATATTTCCCACTTGATCTTATAGACCATTGCTTTTGACCTCAGCTCAAAACAGTTTTTTTCTGCATTTAATTAATAAACATGTCTTTTGGCCCCAGACTGACTTGATCAGTCCTGACTCCACCCTGGATTAGCCTACTAATTCTGGAGTAGTTATTTTGAGTGTGAATCATACTTCCTCTTCAGTAAGTGGGAGAGTGCCTACCTTGTAAGAATTGCGTGACATTAGATAAATACTGTTCATCACATGTCCAGGCCCTGCTGGGCGCCCCGCACCAAGGCTCCTCTGACTGCCCTGTTTGCTGGGTCCCTGAGGCCTGTCTTTGGCTGCTCTGTCCTGTTGCCATCTCCTGGGCTTCAGACCATACCACCCAAGGTAACTCTCACCCAGACACTCTCTCCAACCTGTGGCTTTTTTCTGCTTTGCTCACAAAGATCCTCCCTCCTGTATGAAGCAGCAGGTCTCTTTGGCCAACAGAGGCTTTTCCTGACCACCTTTCTTCTTGCATTTATATATTTAAAACATTTTTACCAAAATGCTCAGATAAAAAAATTAGTTTTTCTTTTGCATATTAAAAAAGAGAAGCAGAAGGCTCTGGCTGCTGTGGCTCAGTGGATTGAGGCGTCAGCCTGCGAGTCAAGTGTCACTGGTTCAATTCCCAGTCAGGGCACGTGACTAGGTTGCACATCAGGTCCCCAGTTGGGGGCGCAAGTGAGAGGCAACCACACAGTGATGTTTCTCTCCCTCTCTTTCTCCTTTCCCCTCTCTCTAAAAAAATAAAAAATAAATAAACAAACACATAAATAAATAAATTATTTTTAAAAAAAAGAGAAGCAGGAACAAAGTAATAATAATTATAATAACAATAGTAATTATTTATATCTTTCTCCTACCCCAGCATTCTGAGGGCAGGTGTGGGAGGAGACCTTCTGTTCGTGTCCTCAGTGGCAAACCTGGTAATGCTGAGAGGGAGGATGGTGAGTACAGGTGGGTGGAGGCAGGGGCGGTGTGCTAGAGGAAGGAAGAGAAAACTGAAAAGGGGCTGAGTGGAGAAGGAGAGAAAAAAAAAGAGTATGGTGTTGGGGGCAGGGAGCATTTGATCAAGGAGCCTGGGATGAGGGCAGCTGCCTGGAGGAGCCGAGATAGCACGTTGCCTAGAGAAAGACTTTCGGAAATCTCTCTTTGTGTTGTGCAATTAAACCCTGTTGTCCCACCACACCTTCATTCTATCTCCCGAGAAACCTATATTTGTAAGAGGTGTTTAGCATATACTATCCTAAGTGGTGAGCAAAGGAGCAGGGGGATTGGGACAACTATAATAGAACAACAATAAGAAATTAAAAAAAAAAAAAAAAAACTCCTGACCTAGAAAGACCCCTGAGTTTGAGCTTGGTTCTGCCACTCTGATCACAAGCTCTGGAGAACCTATAATTAGACGTAAATATAGGCTGAGTCAACATGTCAGCCCAATACCCCTCCTGACCCTGGATGTAGGCTGAGGACAGAGTGAACCCAGTGTGACAACAGGAGGCTGAGGAAGCATGATTATAAGGAGAGACACACAGCTGGCTATGGAAAAAACCGAAGGTGCATTCAAGTGCATATAGTAGGGTTACTGTGAGAAAGGTCACCTGCAAGATAAGTGAGTAACTTTCCCTCAGTGTGTGTTGTGGGTATAACTGTGTCCCCAGAAGGATGTCCTGAAGTCCCAACCCCCAAACCTGTGAATGTGACCTTATTTGTAAAGAGGATCTTTATATAGGTAATGAAGTTCAGGTTTATACTGGGATTAGAGTGGACTCTAACCTAATGATCATTGTTCTGGAAGACAAGAGACACAGAGGGAAGGTGGCCATGTGGGGAAGGTGGCAGATATTGGAGTGGTGCTGCCACCAGCCCAGGAGCACCAGAACCACCAGATGCGAACAGGAAGCCTGGAAGACATTCTTCCTTCAAGCCTTCAGAAAAAGCATGACTCTTACACACCTTGATTTCAGACCTTTGACCTCCCAAACCATGAGGAAATCCTCAGGAAACTCATACAGTGTGTATTTCTGAGAATGATAAAGCCTGTGGGCATGAGTCACACCTCCTGCCTTCCTTGAACTTGATTCTGGTTCACATGTCCTAAGGCCACTCACTCCTGAGTCGTGCTTGTGTTTAAACATCCCATATTTGGTTAAGGAACTTCAATGTTTCCTTTTAATGGAAGATGCTGTTCGTTGAACAAATGTCAGCCAGTGAGCCTTTTTCAGATTCCTGGTTGAGATGCTTCTTGCAGCCAACAGTATTTATTTCTTTATTAAGCTCAGTTGCCCTGAGGAGGAAAGAACAATGGATAAAACTTCAGGAAAGTGTGTTCCATGGGAGGAATGAAATAACCAGATTAAATTTCTCATCAAAGTTGAATTTTCCTGTAATGGCTCTCAAAGAAAGAATAGTGTGATGGCTCTGTAAGAAGATGGGCTGGGGCCACAGCGACTGTTTTTCAATAAGACAACAACCCAAGCAAGCTGGGGACGCGCATGCCATCGCTCTCTCTCAGGCAAGCTCTCTTTGTGTGGACACTTAAAGGACTCAATCCAATCACCGATGTCCTTTCTGACAGCCACACAAGAATTAGAACCCCTTAGAGAAACTACTTCTGACCAATCATGGCTGCCCCTCCAATGTGGGTTCCATGAGATATTCCTTTTGGCAGGGGTCACTGGCCCGCAACACCCATCATCACTAACTTATTAGATCTTGAGGCAATTAGCTGAAAACAAACAGAAGAGACAAGCCTGGTATTGAAACAGAGAAACCAGAAGAAAATCGCCCATGGCACTCCATTATTTCCAAGCTGCTTCAAAGGTGGGGCGGGCTTCTGGGGAAGAAAGGAACGCATTGTTTCCATGTAAGGTCTATATAGTAGATGGCCTCCCCACAGTATTTCCCTACTGATTTGGTTACACTCGTGCTTCCATGAAATAATGGGTTGGTGCAAAGCACTTTTCAGTCCCCACCAAAGCTCAGTGTGCCATGTGGAGCATGATTACCCAAGGATTAAAAATCCAATTAGACTCTCCCTTTACATGAGAAATCAGATGAGGAATTTTAAGAAATGCATTGAAAACCACTTCTTAATATGATTGAGTGTGATAAAGCTCACTAAGTAGAAAACGATATCCTCGGGACCCCGACTCTTCAGAACAAATTGACTTTCAACATCTTCAATAATAATGTGCATTCCTTGCTATTAATTGTATTGATTGAGGGCATTAGATGTGTTTCAGTAAATTTCCATGGGAACACAGTGATTTGTTCTTTATAACTAAAAACCCACTTGTGTCAGTGGGGACATTTGGCACTAAGCAAGTGCATGTTGTGGTGAGATTGTGAGGTGTTTGAAAATATTATATAGAAAAACATGGTAAAAACCTTAGAAGGAAGGATAATAATTTGCTATATGCCTCATGTAGTTTGCTTGGTCAAGTGCAGAGGATGCAGTAAACACTATGTTACCTAATATGATTTTTTTAGGCCCATGTGATATATATTACAAATTTGGGGGGGCAAGAAAGTCTGATTTTTGTCACTAAAAAAACCTCGTCGTCGTCGTCGTCGTCGTCGGCGGCAGCCATCCGTCTCGAGAGACGATGGTGTAGCTTCCCAAGAGTCTATCTGCACCGCCGAGAATGGCTGTGCAGTCCGACCCGGGAGTGACACGGTATCTGTCTCCTCCCGTGTTGAAGCTACAGAGCCTGGGCAGGGTGATATGGAGGGTCTGCTGTTGCCCATGCAGCAGACCCCCCCTCTCTTCGCAGCTGAAGGATCCAAGGGAAAGACGGAGTCAATACAGCTTGGCTTCAGGTGCGCCGCAGGAGTTGCCGGTGTTGACTACAACGTCAAACCGCCTTAGGGACTCCGGCTCCGGATTTTCTGTCGGGGTTTACTCCCTTAGCCTTTCCCCTGAAGAGGTATGCCGCAAGGCAGCGGAGGTTTTTTGGAGTCAGAGTTTTCCTTCTCTGATGTGCCCTGACTGGAAGATCGAACCAGCGACACTTAGCTCGCAGGCCGACGCTCAATCCACTGAGCTAAACCAGCCAGGGCCAACTAAAAAAACCTAAATTGAAAGATTTTGAATAATTATGTTAGTCATATTTGCTTGGCTTACCTTCTTTCTTCTTCTTTTTTTTTATTCCCCTGCTATTTAATGCACAATTACATTCATGCAGCTATATATCAATCAATTGCTTTCTAATGCAAATCATCTTTCTTAGAATAAAATGCTTAATTACTGACCTGCCCAGAGTAGGCTGTGCAAACTGAACATTTTAAGACTATCCATGTATATAATCGTGATTCATGAAAAACTCTTATTTTTTATATAGAATCTGTGACATTCACTTACAAATAAAATCCAAATGCGTATTTTAACTCAAAAAGTGAAAATGCGATTCTCAAAGACAGACTTATGAGAACTATCAAAACTAAACTTTTTTCTTCCTGCTTCATAACTTGGATATTTGGATGTTGTTTATGGCTGCTTGTTTAGTAAACTCTCCTGAAAAACAGAACAGTGATTACTTGTTTTGTCCTCTTTTAATTAGGCTTCTGTAATCCTCCTCATGGTCATCAGATGTCTAATCAACATCTATGGAAAGTACTGAGCTGAGTTAGAATGATATTGTCAGTGCTGTGGATTGGTGCCTACATTGTTAAGATTGGGTCAAAAATTTTTCCCACAAGAGGTTTCAAGTTGTTTGCACACCCTTGGTATCTGATTTCCAGACATGACGTGCTGATGCATGTCCAGTGCTAGTTCAGCAGGCACAAAGACTTCACTCAGAAGAATTGATACAAGTCTTTCAGATTAGATGAGGAGCTACCCATGGCTCTGTCAGTGTCAAGTACCAGCTATTGGAGAAGGTTATCATGACCTAGGCATCTCTGTCCAGGGAAAATCTTTCTCCTGTCCTCAAAGAGAGAAGGGCAGCTGTAGCACCTTGCTCAACTGCTACAAAAGACCCAGCTTCGCCATGTTTTCTCATCACTGTTTTGATGCTCAAATTTGACAAAAATGAAAGGGAATATCTGAAGATTGGATTTTATACAAGGTAGATAGGCTCAAGCCATCTCATTTCAGTTCATTCCCCAAAAGTTGCAATTAATTCTAAGAATGAGAGTTTTCTGTCCCTGCAGTCAGTGTTGTGTCTTTATTTAGAAAGTAAAATATGGTTTTGTTCTTTCATAAACGGGGAGGACTTGTTTCATAAACACACACATTCTTCAGAGGAAACACTTGAAAGGCATAGAAAGGTATAAGATATTTTTTTTTCCAGCTAGTGAAATGGTGGTGATTAATTTGTCCACCTCCCTTAACTTTATGGACAAGAAAACCAAAGTCAGATAGGTGAGAAGAACTTTCCAGATAACAGAGCAGAGATCCTGTAACTGATCCAGGATGAAGGTCAGGGCTGCCTGTCTTGTGTTCAAGTTTTGTTTTTTAAATGACACCTGTTAACATCAAAACCTAAACGTCTCTTTACTTGATTTTTTAGATAACAATGAAGTCAAATGTGAAGGCTCTGAGTGTCTTTATCTAAATAATCAAATGGTTCACCAAGCAATTGGGTCACAGCTGATGTTGAAGGCTATTTGTCTTAATTGTTCAGGAGATGGAGCTGAACCTAGATGAACCAAATAGGCCAACAGTTTATTGTGGTCTTTGCTGGCAACACTAGTTCTTCCTCTGCATACACACGAGTTTCTCTTTTTTTCCCAAGAGTTGTTCCTTGATTCCTCCTTCCTCTAGCATGAGAAGTTTGTTTTAGGGGTAGAAAGAAAGAGAAAAAAGAGCTTTGTTGTATGAATGATTTTTGATAAAACCATTAAATTATTTGTGTCATCTTCTGATATTAAATAGATTTGAAACATAAAGAAATGCTGCCATCTTGCCAGCCCCCATTAATACCTTCTTTCAAAAGCATACTAGGCTTGACTTTGGAGGGGCTTTAATGTCCCATTGGTCCAGTTTCCACACTGGGCAGGTGGGATGCAGAGACTGAAATAAAGCTCCTAGTGACTCAGGGCTCCTTGGGTTTCTGGATCCAGGTTAGCAGTTCTCCCACTTTGCTATAATGCTGATATTGTCCTATGGCTCCCATCTGTAGGAAATATGTCCAGATGCACTCTTCAAGGGGTACAATGCCAACAAAAACTGAAAATAAGTGCCTTTCATCCTCTACCTGACACACAGCTGCTCCTTGGGATAGTTCCACAGTAAACTCACCATTCACCCTGCACACCCAGGATAGGTTTCTTGAGTGAGTAGAGAGGAATGGGGACACATCATGGTCATACTACTTTAGGCTTCAAAGCCAGATCAATGAGTCTAAAAATATATTTTTAACATGTTCATCCACCAAAAAATGTTCAGAGTATGCATGGGTCTAGGGAAAGGAAGACCACAGGTATACCTGTGAAAATGTATCACTTTACTCTTAACTTCTGAATTCAACTATGGGAACATTTCTGATGTCATAGGTCTTGTTTTGCGTGGAAAGTGACTTGAGGAGGGCAGAGGAATTGATCAAATCCCTAGAGCCAATTGATCTAATCCTGATATCCGTGAGCTGGGAAAGAGAGCCCAGCTCAGCCCAGCACCTGGACAGGTTCACCCAGTCCCTCTGCAAAGGCAGAAATGCTGGCTGTATTGTTCCCAGTGTTTTGCCTTTTATATAAATCATATACTTAATTGCGCACTGATGCTTATCTTTTACATCAACTATATTTTCTTGGAATTTTCATGGAGAGCTGATGACTTGAATGAGTGTTTCACAGTCCTATTAACAAGTGTGTGTCTTGTTGTTGGTCTGGCAAAGAATCAGGCCCCATTTTCTCTCTCCAGGAAGGCTCTTCCCTCTCCCAAACATAAGTGGAATACTTGTGGTATTCAGGATTCATAAGGTTGTTTAGCAAAGAAATTAATTGATAGTTCACATTTAATAGGCTTTTATAAAAAAAACTGTGAATCATTAGGAGACTGTATGTCTGCCTTTTGCTGCCAAGGAGAGGGTTTGCTCTGGATCAGACCACAAGGACCCCAGAATCTCACTTCTATCAGGAGAGACAATCCCACAGGTTTCTAGAAAGTAGGATGTTGGAGGCTCCCAGTAAAGGGCAATGGTCACTGCTCTGACAATAGTGTAAAACCTTTTCTTTCTCCATCCCTGACAAACCCCCAAGAAGGTTTTGTGTAACAGAACTTCAACTTGAGTCATTTACAGGCTTGCCATTTATAACCTGTGATTAGTCTCACATGTAATTCAACTTAGCCATTCATTTATATCTTTTTTTTTTTTTTTAATTGAAAGTACTGACCACTCTGCACATTTCTTCAGGCTTTCTCATGTCTTTACAATGTGTGGTTCATACTCTTTTATAAAGTAATCACTCTCAAAAACAAATATTGTAAAGGCCTCAGCTTTGGGCTGTGTCCTAGCCCACCTGTGTCTTTGTCCCAGCCTACCTCGGACAACTATGGAGATCAGACATAGAGATGTGCTTGGGGGCACTTCAAGGAAGCAAGCCCCACATCAAAGCATGAAGCTTACAAGGATGGCAACATGCCAGTCCTCATGGGGTGGGGAGGGCTGGAGACCCTCCCAGAGCTGAAGGAGTGTGGGGAAATAGGAGTTTTGCAATCAAGTGATGGTGTCTGGGTCACTCATGTACAGAAGAAACAATTCTAATACCAGAGTAGAACAGAGAAAAAGAAATAAGAATATGAGCAGGAACCAATAAAATAGAAAACAAAAAACCAATAGGAAAATTAATTAAACCAAAGGCGTGTTTCATGAGAAGATCAATTGGGAAAAAGAGAGAGAAGACACGAATTACTAATATCATTAATGACAAAGGGATCATCACTACTGACTCAACTAATAATAAAAAGATATAGTGGAATATTATGAACAACTCTATGGCAATGAATTTGATGACTTAGAAAAAATAAATTTATTTCTTGAAAAATACAATATATTGAAAGATATAAAGTATCAAAGATCAGTCAAGGAGAAATTGAAATATAAAAGCCCTGTATCTTCTAGAGAAATTAAAATTTTATTTAAAAATCTTCCCACAAAAAAAATTTTAAGTCACAGGTGAATTCTAGAAAATGGTAAAGCAAGAAATAGTACTTATTCTACTAAAATCGTTCAACATGAAGCCAACATCACCTTGATACCATAATCTGACCAAAAAAAAATACTAGAAGAAATAAAATGATAGCCATATGTTTTTCAAGAAATTAGGTGCAAACATTTAAACAAAATGTTTAACTCAAGAAAACATGACTTAACCATCTCTCTCACCCAACTCTGTGCAGGGCAGACCTGTAGAAGAACAAAAACTTAGCTAAAGGCCAGACCTTGCTATGTCATGTTGACCAAAAGGGAAGCGGGGATGTGGGACTCTCTCACTAAGAGGAACCTCTCTATACCTTAGCCAGTCCCTCCAATTCCTCATGGTGGCTATTCATCAAAGGGTCAAAAGAGGAGCATGTGGTCTTGTGTCTGTGTACAGAGAGCTCCTGGTACATTTTTGTTGTGTTGATTGTAGGAAGCATGGCAGGTGTAGGAGGAAGTCATTGGCACACCATGACCAGGAACATGAGCACAAACACCAAGCTGATGGTACAGAGAACAAATGACTTTCTGCCTTGGTGGAGACCTGTTACCTGTATTTCATTTGTTCTAACAAGCTGGACCTTGTTTGGTTCCAAGAATCTATTAGATGTTGGTATTAGACATCTAGTGTGTCTCATGCCTTGGCCATGCTTTTTTCCATTGGTCTGGCCACAAACTCTGAGCTGTTACCTATTGCCTACTCTTCTCTCCCTCCACAACTTACACACACCATCATCATTCCTGTTGTGAACTAACTTCCTCTAAAGTAAACTCTTTCCATTCCGCCCACACAATGAGCTCAAAGAGTAGTCTTGGGGACACCCCATATCTTGACACAACCCCAGGACCCTGCTGTCCAGGAGTTTTACTGAGGGATGTCATGTTCTCTACTGCTTTCTGAACTTCCTGGGTACTCAAGTCTCAGAGCTAATGCTTTATGACATTGAAGGAGCCTCCAGGAACTAGAGCTACCAATGGTGTTTTAAAAAGAACATGGTATATTCTTTATTAATGTCAGACTCTATGGCTAGGTGTTAGGAACAAGGACCAAAACATTACTCCTGGGGTCACTAACCCTGACGCTCCTCTGTCTACACAAATTTGCTGCCCCAGACCTATGCCCAAAGTACTAGCTTCTGGGCAACTAGAGGAATTCATCACCATCATTCAATTTCTTAATATATTTGGGGGACCAAGTATGCTCCCCCAGATGTATGACTATAAAGGGAGGCATGATTTGTGTGATTCTAGCCTGGAGTGACAGGGAAAGTGGAGAAAGATGCATTCCACATCTGTAGCTCTGAGACATCCTAAGGGAAACACATTATATGTCTGCAAGACTTATAGGAGGTACATGATATTCTCTTCACCCTGCCTACTTCTGCTCACCTTCTTCTTACCTCCTCCAGCAGAAGAGATGGATATCAGCCCTTATGCTGGCAAGTTTCCATGTTTTGTACAGAAACTGATGTAAATGATTGCCCTGTTTGTGCCCACTCCAACCCACACTGTGGAGAGAGCAAACCAGCTCCTGTGCCAAGAAAGACCCAGCTATCCAACTGGGGTGCCAGAAAGACTAACCAGGCAGGTGAACCAGTGCCAGTCTCACCTGTCAGAATCCCAGCCTGGACAGATCCTGTACTGCTAGCAGAAGAGGGTCGTCCATGCTGGTGGTTTCTATGGCCAGCTGGACCAATGTATCAGATAATTTCTGACCCAACCTGTAAATCAAGTAAACTTGATCTGCATGTGGATTCATCATGTAAGAGAGCCAACACATTAGAACAAAGCATAGGTCATGGTCATCACTAGGTGCAATTAGTTAGAGTTATTGTCAGTAATGGGTTCTAATTTGAAAAGTGGTAGTGGGGTGAGCATTGGCCGGAAGAAAGCCCCACCATTGGAATGAGGCCAATTGGAGTATGTCATGGTGTTCTCTGGATAAGTCTCCCAAGTGAGAAACAGGAGGTTTTCCTAGGAAAATGATGCTAAGAGACAAGGAAACTGTACCTTGGGGTGGCAGGTAGCCTCCAACCACCACCATCTGAAGTGATTGCAGCCTCACAGAAGCAGTCATCAAAATAGGATAGACCCATGCTACAATTCTTTTTCTAGTAAGTGGCCTAAATTGCAGAGTTGAGCACTGTTCCTATGAGTCCAGGAGGCATCAGAGAGCACCAGTCCTGGGGAATTTCTCACATGAAAAAATTCAGCACTTTTTTTGGTCTGCCTGGTTAGTGGATGTTTTCAACATCAGACACAGGTTAAGACCAGAAAATCCAAAGTGACTGACAGAAACAATCTAGGGACAGCATTCACCTTCATGGCCCCCAGTATGTGCTGGAAGCTAAGGCCTAAGCCTGTGTCTTCTTCATTCACCATGGGAACACGACACCCTTGGGGGACTTTGACCTACCTCCATCAAGTCCTCTGTACTCTTGTGGCCTTGAGCTGCATTTGCTCCATGGGCTCAGTCTGGAGGAGATGAACTGAGGAAGCACACAGGTCTTAACCCAGTGGGAAACCCTCCAGGATAGGAACACACTTACCTTTGACTTTGACTCAACTAATCCTGCATACAAGTTCTAACAACTTATTCACCACTTTCCTTTAGGCAAATGTGAAATTAGCTGAACACACTGAACCCTAGCCGGCCTGCTTGCTTCAGCAGGTGGCAGGGTCAGAAACATGTGTCCAAAATGGGAAGATTTGCATTCCATGAGAAAGAAAAAGATCTCAGAAGTGTGCACATTTTTGTCTGATTCATCCACCAAGAGAGGATCTTCTTATCCCCCTCAAAATGATGGAGGAGGCTAGTCCACATCTCACCCGTTGCCCAGCAGTGCCGGTCCCTGCCCATCTGCACTAATGGTGGGACCTCCCTCATGAAATGCCTCTCTCCCTCTGACATAAATAAACATCATGTGTAAATTGAGATCCTATTTTAATGGGTAGACAATAGGATTTTAACAGGGTTGGGAATAGGATTAACATATTGTTATCATGTTGTGTTTTGATTTATACAACGTTGAGTTCTTGTGAGGGTTCCTCAGGAAATACCTATTTTATATGTGGAACAAACCCCAGCTGAGATTTCACTAAAAACAACTTGACATTACTCAAACAGTATTTTCTTATTAATCAACAAGAACAATTAGGAAATGTTTCAAGTAAGTTCAATCTCTGTACTTGAATACTCCTTGTTCATTGTCCTGTCAACAAGTAGAGGCTGCTGTTTTAGAGTGATTTCCATATGTTAATTTACTGAGTTCCTTTTCTGAAAGACTATAGTTTCCTGACTGTTAATTTCAGTTGACAGGGAATGGTTTACTTTTCATTCTCTGCAAAATAATGTATTGTTGCAAAGTGATTTATAACAAACTGTATCTAGGAAAGAACTACAATAGTGATTGGTTTTGACAACCAAAAATGCATTATTAATGAAATAATAACATTGGCAGCATCTTGGATGCAAGTGGATTGTGCAGAGTTTATTTTTCTGTTCAGAATCTAGATCCTTGCTTTCCATTTAGAGCTTCTTTGAGATGGATGATCGTTGCTGAGAATGCAGAGGCGCACACGTGCTATGCCAAGTTCAAATGTGTCTGCAGTGAATAGTAATTATTTTTGCTTTAAACTGTGGCTAATATTGTATTTCATAAGCATTCTTTATCAGCTTTACTTAACTCAGTAAACCTTGATTATCCTAAATCAAAAGTCCCCCAAATCTCACAATCTATAACTAATAAAGATGTTTTTAATGTCTGTTATTTCTAGAAAGTAATATAAACAGTCACTACATAATGCAGTGTATTCCATCCGTAGCTAGCTCCAAATTACAGCAAGCAGAAAAATGGAATAATATAACAAAACCTGAAGTAAAGCTCTACATTATATCAATTTGTATGAGGCAAGCAGGGAAAGATCAGTAATTTATCCCAACAAAGCCCATAGCTCTGCAATGGACCTTCAGTTGTGCAGAGCTACAGAAAACTCTTCTGATTGGATTAGGTAGTAAACTAGTCCACATTTTAAGCTTACCAATTGTACCAAACATAATATGTTATTTTATCTATTTTCTCCAATTTCTGTTACTTAATTTCCTGAAATATTTGTGCTTCCAGTCAAATTATACTTTGTATAAAGTGCTGGCCTCCATTGTCATTGGCTCCTATATTAATTGTGGTATGAACTTTATTGAATTTACTGAAGTGCTTTGCTGGATAGTTTCCAAACACTAACAGGCAAATGAAATTAAATAAAAAGGGTCAGTTATATTTAAGACCATCATGTAAGTGCTTTAGAGACCGGGTATAATTAAAGAGGCTGTAAACTAAAACACAAGTGCAAATGTCACTCTCACCTGAGAGCTCCCACAATTCGAGCAGAATTCATCATAGAACAGGGCATCTGCCACAGAATGGAAGGCGGTGTTTGATGGAAGGTGGGCTTTCACACAGTTTATCCATAGCCTGGAGAACTCCGAATATGCATGTG
This sequence comes from Furipterus horrens, assembly GCF_987537825.1. Taxonomy (NCBI): domain Eukaryota; kingdom Metazoa; phylum Chordata; class Mammalia; order Chiroptera; family Furipteridae; genus Furipterus; species Furipterus horrens. The sequence continues at coordinate 32,982,144 of NW_028327175.1, forward strand.
AAGACTATAGAGTGAGTCCAACTCTTTCCACAGGACCGAAACCTCTAGCTGGCCACAGGAGTGTCCTGTGACCTGGGCCATGTGTGAAGATGTTGTCCGAGAGTTCTACCCAATGGTACCTTGTTCAGTACAATACAAGCTGCTAAAAACACTGAAAATGCAAACTTTTTAAGGTATGTCTTGCGTCATATTGTCATTACCTAGGGAACTGCATTTCTACTTTGTTCATCTAGATCCCAACTCCTAACAAATGCTTAGAACATTGAAAAGAATTGTACACAGGTGAATGACCAAACAAATAGTTAAGGAGCTAGAAGGAAAAATCATTTTTACAAAAATGGAGAAGTACCCTCATATTCCTATCCATTGTGTTCTTATTTGTGTTCTTCTTTTTCTTAGAGAGAGGCATAGTTATTGAAAGGTTTTTTGTAGGGCACAGCACAACCAATTTTGGGGGTGCTATTCAAGCATCACTTACTGATGGAAGTAGGCTGTGATTTTTGTTTTTTGTTTGTGTTTGTTTGTTTGTTTTCTGAGAGACCGCCATGATGTTCTGAGTACCAGCTAGCCTGCACACACATCCATTAAATGCTGTTCCTCTAAGATAGGTCTTAATTGCTTAGCTCTTGGCAACAGGAAGCTGTTACATACCTAACCCACTAGTGCATGCCTGACCTACTGCTGAGGTAGTCAGTGGCCCTTTGTCCACAATCTCTGGGACAGAACAGGATTTTGTCCTCTGGGCTCAGAGTTCTGAGGACAATATGAGCACTGAGCACCCCTGAATACAACCGAACTCTGGATTCACTGGAGAAGGTGAAGACAGGGCTGTGATGGGTGAGTATCTGTCTGAAGGCTACGACTGGGCTGTACTCTGAATCACTATGGAATTTATGTCCAGATATGTGACATAAGTAGTCACAAACAAATAGGCCCATTATGAAAACTAAGAAGCATAAGCATAAATCAGGTCACCATGAGACACTGGACATGACAGACCAGTTTTCTTTTTACACAGAATTAGAATTTTCTTTCTTTAAAAAAATATGTTACATAAACATTACAGATTACATATATTATACATGTATACGTTTTATTTTTAAACATTAAAACAGAATGTTCTATGAAAATTCTTGTATCTGTTTGGAACTAGAGTTCATCCAATTGCTTTGTAACTGGCTGAGGAGGTTAACATGGAAGGGTCAGCAGGAGCAGGACAGCAAGGAACCATGGGCCTCAGTCAGGGGTTGCCACTGTTCGGGGTCAGTGAGGGCAGAATGTAACCTTGGACAAGTTACACCTTTCACGTGCTTGTGAAATGGACAATGACCTTTGCAGAGAGCTTTCAAGTACAAGTTGGAAAATGTGTAGAAAAATGACTAAAACATGTTTTCGTCTGTTAACTTACAAGTGACTTCACTGCTGGTAAAAATCCAGGTAGCCCAAGCACCGTTTATAACAGCCATATCTGAGTGCCTGCTGTGTTCTGGGTGTTCACAGATGACCCAGCAGGCAGCTGCCTCGAGTCCCTCCTGTCTGGCTGGAGAGACAGTTGGTGGGACCATGAGGTTGGCCCTAAGAAGCAAGGCCCTGGGTCAGGGAGCACAGAGTAGGGCAGCTGACTTGTGAGGCTGCATGCAATTCTCAAAGCTGAACAGATTTCTCTAAGCTTACCAAAGGAGTCTAAGAGAACACACCACAGTCCAGATCGACTAGGTAGAATGGATACATGGAAGGCTCAGTGTCTGATTTTAAAAGATCTCTGATGCACACAGTCCTGATGCACACAAGCCCTAGGTGGACTGGATACTGGAAGGAAATGTAGCCAGGGCAGAGGACCCTGAGCTGATCCACAGGGGGAGCTGCCTTGCTCAGGACAGAGTTGGGGTGGTGTCTTGTCACCTGTGAGTGATACTCTGTGAGTGATGAAGCTGAGAGTTTACAAGAACCAAGTCAGAATTCAGTGTGACCGACACCTATGTGCAGCTGTGTTGGGCCACGTGGGTTCTACCAGGGAGCACTGTGGACTGTGGGTTAGAGTGGGAGGACATTGAATCGGAAACTGGAGGCTAAGAGGGCATATGGGTGCTGTTCAGACAAGAAATGCATGAGTGAACAGGGAGAGAAGATTGTAGGTTCAGTAGTTTCCTGCAAGTCACCAAAAATGTGTCAGTACAAGGAGAATTACTAGAATAAAACATCCATAATGTCTCTCATTTACATATACATGTAAATATATATAATATATTCAATTAATAGACACCAATCTATGTTACATATATTATTACATGCAATAATATACACATATTTACATTAATGTGTAATAATATGCTTCATTTACATATGTGTAATTGATTAAAAATTATGCAAGCAAGTACCTTCTACAAGATATTGGGTTATTTCATGAAATATTGTTGCCCACTAATACAATCAATCATCTTATTAAAAGAACAAGGCCAAATTGTATGCAGAGAAAACAACATGTTCCCCTAATAAGTAGTTGGAAGCAAAGCCCCCACTGATCTAATTCTAAGGAACCCGGAGGATAAAGGACAGTAAGACACAATACGAACAAATGCCAGAATGTAGCTTCCAGGTCCAGAGTCTCCAAGTCCACCATTCTAAGAAACTCTAAAAGCTTCTATCATATAAGGAGGTAGTCTGATTCCAATTCCATGTTACTTGAGGTCCAGTCTCACACATGCGCATAGTTCCGTACCTGATAAGACCCAATGCTAATACCAATTCAGTCCCAGTGAGTTTCTGTCAAGGCACTGAGTGACTATAGTGTCAAAGTGCAGTGTTCTGGCTGAGTGTACATAGCAAAAGTCACTGTGCAAGCAGCCAAGATGCATGAAGGCCAGGTACAATTGGAAGTCCATCTTTTCTTTCTAAGTTTGTATGTCATACCAGATTCTTATATATAATTTGTGCAGTTTGGTGATTGTGTGTATGGTCCCATGTATATCAAAATTGATATTATACAGCTCTTCACAAGAAATTTGTAGAATCACAAGAAAATGTGTCCCACTGATTGATTCATGTCATATTTTCTGAATGGTTTTCTCATGCCATTTCCTGTTAAATATAAAAAATGTTAAATATTTGTGAATGTAGTCTAACACCTCAAAGGTCAGTTCTGATAGGGGTATGCTTTCTGTTATTCCTTACCACCCCCAGTGGTGAACTCTGAAGTGGATGTAGCTTCAGTTCCTGGAGCTGAAATTGCATCACATTCAGAATGACATGAGGCAAAACGCACCTTGGAAGAGGCCCAGTTTGTGCTGTTTAGTGAGAGGAACAGCTGCCGAAGAGCAGGTATAATAAATCCTGCTTTTCATGAACAGAGAGATTCTCACACAGTAGTAGAATGTTCCAGGAAAATTCTACACGGGACTTGGGGACAAACTTTTCCACTTTGGCTTTACATTCTTTGTATTTAAACTTTTACCAACAACATTCATTAACACTCACCCCACACACACATAAAAATTAAAGCTAGCCTCGCCCCACAAAAACAAAAAACAAAAAATTGTTTTCCAGATTTGCTACCTCGCAGCAAACAAAAAAGCTTACTGGCTTTGAGTTATCAACTCCGAAATGCACTTGGAAAAATGAACTAAGACACCTACTTTGCTCCCTAAAACTGTCATCTTTCACTGTCTTGTCCTTAAATTTCACCATCCCCAGCCCAATTTCTCTTCTCGGCCCTCCAGTGAACCAGGAGGCAGCACGCCACTCAAAGTCCTTTGACTACACCTAGTATTAGGTGTTATTCAAATAACACAAAACAGGGAACTTAGTCTAACGTCACTCTCCCATGCTGTCACACTCAACAGATTTCAACCATCTTATTAAAATATGGGACTGCTGTCATGGTTTCCTCGAGGCAGGCCCAATGGAGCTGGTCACTTGCCGGATGTGAGGGCATGTTCAGAAGAAGAAACCTGGGGGGCAGGTCTCTCAAAAGTAGGTGTGGTGTAGCAGAAGTATCAACTGTATCCTAGGAAACAAGTGACATGATGCTGGGAACATATCATTACGCTCCTCTGCTAAGAACACCAACACTGATTTGAGTATCACTCCACATTGCTCTGTGGACACCCTCTCTGAAGTGGTATAAATAATAAATATGTGTGACCATGGTTAGTACAGTGCAAGGTTTTACTTTCCTTTTCCTGTAATGAGGACTGCTTTTGAGTTATGTTGTCATTTATTACAAGGCCCACAACATACAATCTCCCTTTCTTCTCCTGGCATAGATGGTGCAGAACATTTATAATTCACATTTTCAAACTTTGCACCACATGCATGCACACACATGGACACACAACTCTGGGCAATGCCTGGTAATGAAGGCTCTGGGATTGAGAAGGATTCAATGTCACCAAATCAAACGCACTTTGTGATTGACCTATTTGAGGAAAGAGGAATTACTGAGCAGCATTGGACTCCATCAACGGGTTAATAATTTTATGTGCTATTCTTTTTTGAAAAGGCTTATTTAAATGTTTATCAGTTGTGCAGAGCAAACCGTGTTGGTGATTCGCTGGGGACGGCTCATCATTGCCTATGCATGGGAGCGTTGTAGGAAGATTAAAATAACATTGAGTATATTCTGTAAATGAAGGGGAGAACTAACAGAAGCCTCTGGAGTCCATTATAAATTTTAATAATACATCAAGGTAATGTAACTGAATAACCGATCTCTAAGGGAAGAAACACAACATTTGGCTAATATTACAATTTAAATTACGAAAACAAAAAGAGCTTTTAGTTAATCTTGTCTTTCTGCTTTTATTCTTCAGGCTCTTTTTTATTTTCTCTGAATCCAAAACACCATGTAAACAAATAAAAGTACGGGAGAAAATAAACAGTTTGGCATCTCAGTAGATTAATTAATGCGCTTCAGCCTTGGCACCAGTAGGCGAAAATTATGTGCATAAATAATATCACTAATTAAAAAGATGCAGATTAACATGCAAATAATGTTAATGAGGATCTGCCATTCCAGAGTGGATTCGCATAACATCAACAATTTAATGGGTTGGAAGGCTTGTGTTTGCATTACATTAATAAATTTCAAAGACCTTGCATTAAAAAGTTCTGTCGGAGCCACTGTGTCCCACTTGTGACTTGTAAATTCTGTGGGCAGTAGCAAACGCTCGTTGGCAGATGCCAAAGTCATTATCTAAAAGACTGTTGAGAGGGGGCCACGTGCCAGCATGACCAGCTGTTGGGAACTGGGCAGTAGGCACTATCCCCTGCCAATTATTCATATTATTTGGGTAGTCTTGATATTTATTTAAACTGATTAATATTTTGTGCTCTGCATCTTGATCTGGAGGGAAATCACTTTAAGCAAGCAAAGTTTAAAAAAAAAATCCTTATCAGCCTTTGATGTGTCCTGGAAGTTGAATACATAATGGCATTGATTAAGCAGACATGACTCCAAACTACAGACAAAAACAGCATAAAGTGTTTTTAATGATGTCCCATAATGTTGAAATAAAGTATCATGCTATCAAATGCTGAGTGGGTCACAATCCATGGAGCTCTCTCTGCAAATGAAAAGGCTTGTGCATTCCTTGGTGTGCAGGACAGCACTCCTGTATGTGGATTTTTAGGCCAGAGAGCAAAGATTGTGGGAGACCCCACTGAATCCCTTCCTGAAGCACCGCATTACCTATATCTGTCTCCTCAGGTAACTCTTGTCCTCCCCCAAACCTAGGCTGGAGCCTTGAGGACTGTCTGTGAAGCATCACGGTGTGCAGGGACAGTTCGGATGGCAGATGGCCATGTGAGTTAACAAAATGTCCATCTTCTGCTGATGAGCTGTCCATTCTCACATGTTCCGGAGAGAAGCTAACTGTGAATGTTCTGGGGGGCATGAGAACTGTCTGCTTGTTTGTCTACATGGGCCATAATCACTGTGGTCTTACCAGAGGACAACCAGCAAGCCTCATCGCAAATCAATATGGGATGAGAGGCAGGCTGGTGAGGTTTGGAGACAGCGCCCTACACTGGAGGCAAAAGGCAGCAACTGGTCCCTGCAAGTGCCTCAACTTGACCTGTTCCCACCCCAATCTCCCTGCCACCACATGACCCAGTTTCTGCAGCAAGATTCCAGGGCCCACATTCATGAGTGACCACTGACCTCCAAAGGGTTCCTTGGAAGCCAGACAAGGTGGTACCAGGGATGGGGAGAGCTATCCTTTCTCACTGTGTTGCGGTGGCCCAGACCTATGTGGTTTTGAAGGTGTGGAGGGTTAGAATTCCAGGGGTCCTCAAACATTGCAAGTTTCAAATTTCATCCATATTCTCAATCTTGCCAATTTAGATACCCTCCAGCATAAACAAAACAAAAACTCGCTCTTAAAGCTTCAAATCCAACACAATGTGATTGCTTCCCCAGGATCCTGCCAGTTCCCAGTTAGCTCACACACACCCAGTATGTGGGTGATAGGGGGTCCTATACCCCAGAATCTTTATACATAGATAATGGTGAGCTTTGGAAGGGATTACACAGGTACGAGTACTCAGCCACTTAAAAATTCCTTCTAGAAGGAATTGACGTTCACATCTCTGCAAGGCCATATGCTGCTTATATTGAAATTTGAGGTGAATCAGAGGCAGGGAATGTAGCCTACCTACCTTTGTATCTATAGCATCTAACAGGTGCCAGACTCTTAGCCTGTGCTCACAGAGGCTGATGGGTGGTAAAGTAGGTCATTTAGAATATCCTAGCAGTTATGGTTGTCAATATCTTTAAGTCATTGGCATCTTGGCCATTTACTGAATATAAACTTCACACCAGGCACTTCATGGAGCCCCTGATAAATTTCCTACTCATTCTCACCACAGTCTGGGAGCTAAGAAATGTCTCCCAGGACTCACAGATGCTTTGCCTCCCAAGCCACCCAGCCTGCCATGATGTGACTCTTGGTGTTAAAACCAAGAGGGCTAAAAGCTGAAGAAAAGAATACCATGTGTCCCAACTCCAATTTAATATTTCCATCATGGTTAACTAATTGATTCCTACAAAGTCAACTGTTCCCTGAATTTATGTGCTCTATCTCCCATGCTTCACTCTGGATGATAACCTGGATTTACAGTTTCACACCTGAGGTTGAGAAAATGGTGTGCTTTTCATCATGGCTTTCCAGATTGACTACAATGGACATATACATATACATATACATACATATAGACATAGACATAGACATAAAAGAGGGACAGTCATGAGGTATATGTTTCAAATGCTCAAATTGCATACTGGCAGAAAGTCCATTATTGACATATTTGCCAATGCTAGTTAAAGTCTATGATTTTAATGGTTTAGGGCTTCCCTTTGCACATAGAAAATATGTTAATGATTAACACAGGCTGGATATCTAGATGGCCATGTGGAAGACTGCATGAAGGGTGCCATGCACTTAAGCATGCTCTGCCACATCCTGTGAGTATTGGAGTAGATGGCAGAAAGCATGGGGTTTTCACTGAAGTTGTTTCAGAAATATCTGCTTTGCATGGGGATAAAGGACAAAATTGGAGAGGAGAGGAGACTACAGAGAAAAAGGACAAGGGGAATGAACCACTGGCCAAGGAACCCCATCCTGGCAGAGGTCACAGAGGGATGCATTTGTGTTGAATTAATGCAAGTTGATCCTTCTCTCTGGCTTCAGCATTTTGACAATTTATCATTGTATGAAATTATTTCATCAGATGGCTATGTCCCACCCCAGTCCACCTACTTGGAGGTTGTTGAGGGCTATTTTGCCTCAGTAGCTCATGCAACAGACTGGAGAGGTAGAAGAAGATGAGGACAGGAACACTGTTCCAGACAAGTTACCTCTGCTGCGTCCTTTAAGCACCAGCCACCTGGCACTCAGCCTGCCCCACCCTCTCCCAGATGAATGTGGCAGAGACTCCTGCTTCACAGGTTTACACAAACAGGTGCAAGAGAAATCAGTCACCAGACGCTCCCACCCTCCCTCCCAGGTGTCCACTCCTTCCCTGTGTCAATACTTCATCTCCATTGTGAGCATGACACTCAAATGAGACTCTCAGCAGAATTATGCACAGAAACACTTTGGCACCTGAAAGGATATTTTGTCTTTCACACTGTCTGGAGCAAGCTTACCTGTAACTGGAGACATAGCTTCACCTTTTCCCAGCTGCCTGCCACAAAACCTGACATGCACATGGCCCACTGCAGAGGTGACTCAGCTATGGAACTGCCTCTCCCATCTTAGATTTTTCCTGAGAAGTTCAGTTACCGTCTCATCAAACCTTTGGACTTGGTGTATAGATAACTTTCCTGTTTCCTTGTTGATGTTATGTGTTTTGAAACAAGAGTGTCTCATTTTAACCCAGAAAACCTAACTCTCTGCAACAGTCCTCAACAAAGACAAAGGCACGGACACTAGGGAAGGTTGTCACTTTCAAGTGGGAAGAAGTAAAAGTCATTCCCTTCCTTTTCAATGCAAGTGGGTGTGAGACGATTCTACCTGAGCACTTTTATCCTGGGAGTGTTTCTGTCAATGACAGCCATTCTTCAGGCTGCTGCTGCAGAAACTCCACCTTCTTTGAGAGGCCATCCATGGCTGCCCTTGCCCTGGACCAGATGGCCTTGCAGTGGTTACCTGCTCCTGGTGTGCTTCCTACATCAGCCATCCCAGGGATTACAGGGATGATTCCCTAAGACAGTGCCATTAAGCCCCTTGCCATTTTTGCAAAGCAAATCTTTTCCACACACTTTTCTAAAAATAAGGACAGAAAAATAAACCCCCAAAATATAAATACTCTGTTTCAGATTTTGTCTGTTTTTCAGTGTGGCCATCATGTTACCATGTCTGCAGTGGAAAAACAATGTTAATTTTTTGCTGGACTTTAGCATAAAGTGATTCAATGTGATTAAGGACCAAAATTTCCCTTAAAGATTTAAAAGATCTCAGTTGGCCATCGATATGTCCCAAGTTAGCTAGATGATTCTCAACACTTCATTTCACTAACTACCTTCCAATAAGGCTTAATTTACTGGGATTGGAGCACTGCAAAACTGAGCACACCCGTGATGCCAAGTGCCAGGCAGTGCTTCTGGGCACAGGGCCCTGCACTCCTGCACTGGTTGTCCCCTTACCCTGCATGCCTGGGCACCACCCATACACACTGCTTGAGAGCTACATCCTGCAGGCTGGGGACTCATGGACAGAGGGATCTCATCCCCAAGGCTTCCTTGTTATTCACTTTCTGGGGGACAATTCCCACCCAGAGTGATTATTCTCAGTTGCTCACTTTCTCAGTGCTGTATGAGTTAGGCTGAATGTCTTTTGCTACCTCCTGCTGTTACCGAGAAGGACTGGAACAGTGGAGGTCCTGGAAGCCTGTATATCATTCACACTGATGAGGATTTTGCATTGCAGTTTGTTATAAGTCATCTTTGAAGTTAATATTTTTAATGCTAACACAAAATACTCATCAAGCATTAGTGTTTCCTGTGTTCTAAGCAGTACACTGAACATCATGCACCAATGACAACAGATCTGTGAGAGGTGGGTTGACTGCATGTTAGAGAGGAGCAAAGATGTTTGAGGGGTCAAGCAACCCTGGTGACAGAGCCACCGCGCAGGAACACTGGCAGTAGAAGTGACATGAATCACCAAGTAACCTAGAGGCTCTGTCACAGCACTGAGAGGGTCTGTGCACTTGTCTTGAACATTTCGGAAAACAGTATGTTTAGGGGACAGCCACGGAGAACCAGGCAATGGGGAGGATGGAGAGAGGAGAAATTGGGATGCATATGTCAGCCAGGAGAGGAATGGAGTGTGGGCCACTCTGCCCACTCTGTCCCACCTGGAGGCAGAGCTGATTCTGCCTCTGCATTCTCCAAGTCTCTGCTCCTGGCATTCACTCCATCTGACACTCCCTTGCCCCAGTTCCTTCTGTCAAAATCCTTTCTGGCTGATGGGCTCTCATCAAAGGCAAACTCTCCCATGAGGCCTTGAACGCAGCTAGACATGACCTTGTCTCCTCAAACTTGTAGAGCCCTCATCATCACTCCAGGGCACCCTGCCCTGCTGCCTTATGTTGTAATTATTGGTTAGCAGCTCGATTCAGGTCAACAAATATGTGCCGGGCACTGCTGTGTGCTGGCACTGGCCTTGCAGAATGGAGGAAGAAATAGGCATGGCTGTCCACGGGCCTCATCTGTGGAGTGGTTGGCCCAGAGACAGAGAACTCTATAGAGGGACGCATGTCCCTTGAGGGAGGCCACAGGGACACTTGGCCTGGGGCTTCAGAAGGGTACCCCAGAGTCACAGATACCTCACCTGCTGGGAAGTTATGCAATAAATCATCCATGTGTGCGATGGCAGGGTGGGGGTGCTGGGAACTGAGATGGGCCTTTAGCACTGTCCTTCTTTGAGGTCCGGTGTCAGGACTTTTGTTCTCACTCTGACCAGTCATTGAATGTCGCTATGCTGAGACTGCTTCTAACAATGGGCAGAGGCATTTACAAAGAGGAACTAAGCAGAGAGATAGTAGCAGACAATGTTCCTGGAAGTAAGAACAACATCTTAGTCCTGTCGGTGGGTCTGGTGACACAGCAGCCACAGTCCACCCCTTGCCCTGTTCACAGTCACTATCTCCTTGTACAAATTCCATGTCATGGGAAGCAGCATGTCTGGAGCAGTGCTTTTTTTCCTCTCCTGGCAGAAATCAGAAGAGGCAGGTTAAACGGGTAAACTGCAGGCTTCGCCATGCATCTGGACCCAAAGCTGCAAGTTGGTTAGTCTTCTGGTTTTACTGCCCATTGCAGAGTCCTCTCACCCTTTGGTGACACAGCTGTAAGCCTGGGTGACTTACCTGGAGGGGGGACTCACAGCCTCATCCTGGGTGGTCTTATCTTCTTGTGATCACGTTCTTCTCAGGTGTGACTGCAGCTTTGGTCCACTTACTGCCCAGCTTAGTCTGGTGAGTTTAAAAGGTGCCTTGGAGGACAGGCTGGGTACCAATGGGTCACCCATGTTCCTGGTGAGTAATAGCAGTGTTCCTCTTCCTGCCAAATGGTGACTCCTTTCCTTGCTTGCTGGTATCTTGTCACAAGTTGCCCAATGCTTCTACTGACAGCCAGTGCTAAATGCCTCGTGGTACACTTGTGAGTCTCTGTTTGTGAAGTATGAGCACTGGGCCCCCAGAACCCACTGCTGTAGAACAGAAAGTACAAATGCCCAGAGATGGTCTCTTGGCGTGAGAGTCAGAGAGGCCACCCTAGGATTCTGTTGAGGAGAAAGCATTGATCTAACTGGTATCCAGTCAGTGTCCTGAGTACTGGTGGCCCATCCCCAGAGGGCATTTCATAGCTGGCATATTCATCTACACAAGGTTGTTCTTCACTCTATTGGGGTGGCAGCATGTGAGGACACTGGTAGGTCCTACGACCAGATGCCCATTTGTCTGAAGTGATGTTAAGTTGGATCCCATGCGAATATACCAGGCCCTGGGAGGCTTTGGGCAGTAATGCTGGCTGAAGTCTTGCCAGCAGAAAAGGCAATCCTCAACCAAGAATATGCATTCATTCCAGGCAGGAAGAATCTCTGTCCCAAGGTTAGAGGAAGTCCAATGTCATCAACTTGATACCAAATGTCTAGTTGGTCTCTTAAGGGATGCTGCCATGTGAGTACTGATGAGTATTAACTCAGTATTGGTCTGAGTGGCAGATTAGATATCTAGAAGCAGGAATAACTGCAACAACCTTGGCAAGTGGGATCCTAGGCTATGGGGTCCGTGCTAAGCCTCCATCCCTCCCACAATGGCTGTTCCGATCATGAGTCCACTGCCCATAACTGACATCATTTGGAAAAGTCATTCTGCTTGTTTGGTTATCCAATGCCTCACCCTCAGTGGATGCCCTTGGATGGACTTTAATATGCAACAAAAGAACCTTAACACTCCGATACCAATCCTGCAAGTCCATCTACATGCCTCTACTCAGGTCCCTCTGCATCTAGTATTTCTCCTGCCAGCCCTTAACTAACCAGATGAACCATTTCTTCGCCACTTCCCATGAATCTATGTGTATTCTCACCTCAGGCCACTTTACTTTCCAAATCAGAAAACCACGTGTGTTGCCTCAGGTTCTGCCTATTGGGAGGATCTCCCCTTACTGCTGTCCTTCAGGGTCAGCACTGAGGGTGGCTATAGTGCAGCTACAGTCCTTTTTGGTTTGCACACATGCATACCATCCATGAATCAAGCTCAGCCTTTTTCTTCTTCGTCAGCTTTTCCTTCTTCACATAGCCTTAGATGTGAGCAGAGTGAGAAGAGCTGGTTATCGATGGTGGAGACATCGGGGTCCGAGCCATAAGATTTGCAACCTACTGGCTCACATCTGATACTATCTTACCAGGGGTTACTGTTGAGTGCACCTAATAGAAGTTGTTGGGTATGACAGATACAGCTCCTCATGGCCCCTTGATATCAAGCTCCCACCTCTACCAGGGCCCAATAGCTCTCAAAACACTCTTTCTCGTCTGTGGCAGAAGGTGGGCTAAGGCTCCAGAGCCCTAGAGTCTATGATGAAATTCTCTTGTGGGTCTTAACATGAGCTCCACACAGCATCTCTTCTCTGCAGACACACCTCTTGTGACATAGGTTCTGCCACGTTTTGTGGCCCAAACCACAGGGGTGCTTGCATCATAATCTGGAGCTTCTGCAGAACCCTCTCTTCCTCTGAGCCCCACTCAGAGCTGGAAGCCTCTGTGACACTAGACAAGTGAGTCAAAAATTTGCCAGGTAGGGGAGATGCTGCCTCCAGAATTTGAAGAGACCCACCAGATACTGTGCTTTCTTTATAAGGATGAGAAGTTAAGATACAGTAACTTTTTCTTTCCTCTAAAAAAGATGTCCAAACATACACCAGACACCCAAACACTAAACATTTCCCTAATGTGGCATACTTAATCTTTGTTGGGATTTCCTCCCACCCTCTGAAGCACATGAAGCTCTTGCTTCATTGTGCTAATCTGTTTTATTAACATGCTGTCACTGATGGAGTGGACAATTGATATTGCCTACAAAATGACCAGATGGTCCAGGCCTCTTCATACTTTATTATAATAGAGGGGGAGAGTTAACGTAACCCTGGAGTGAAACCAAAATTGTGCAGTTGCCCATTTCACATAATGCAACCTGCTTCTGGTTCTCTTTTTTGATAAGGATACACAATCGTGCATTTTCCAGATCAGCAACCACATGCCACATGCCTGAACCCATTTGCATCTGCTCTAGCAGAGACACCTATCCAGTGCGGCCTTGGCAGTCAGGCTCCTTCCTGGTTGAGTTGGCAGTGTCTTTCTGATTTTTGTGGAAGCCAGACAGTAAATTAATTAGGGACACATTGAGATCACCACCACCTATACTTTGGTCTTATGGGGGCAATAATTTTGCCATTCTCCACTGACCCCATCTAAGTTTGCTGTGTTGTTTTAAATTCACTGTTCTGGCTTGAGCAGGGCTTCCTCTTGGTCTTCTCCACTAAGACAGCTGATAATGCAGTTCAAGGAAACAGAGTGCCTCCAGTTACTCTTTTGGGGCTTGGGGAGTCTATCACTAGGTGACCCATGGACACAAAAACCCCAACTTGAGCCAACTCTGACCTGCACTCTATTTTAATACTGACAGCCACCCATCTCTACACTCACAGAACAGCCATGGTGATACTTCATGATCTTGCTATCAGCATCCACTCAGGTTTTGTAATAAGAATCCTCAAAGAGCATGGGGTTTCCCTTCCCCAGTGTACAGTTGCCCAAGGAAAAGCTCCACAGACTTGTCTTGGGAAGGCTTTGAGAAGCTGCCGTATACATCCAGGTGGTGTTGCAGGCTGCTGCTCATGAGAACACAGCCTCTTCATTAGTCAATATATCCTAGGACTAAGAACAGCTTCTGGTCTCAAGTTTGAGCTAGGGATCATGACTTTGTGTTGTGACAGTTACCCACAACCCTCAGATTATTCTGCCTTGCTTTTTGTGTATAGATTGAATGATAATCTGTTGGCCACCCTGCCATCTTTCCCTGGTACACCTGGTTTTCTTGACCATCTCCATGCGTCCCTGCAGATGGGGTCCTCCTGGTTTTCATTCCAACATTCCCCAACCTTATGTTAAGTGCACATGCCATGGGTCTGATAGGTAAGCACCATCACTTGACCTTCTCATCTAGGGCTACCAGGGTCCCAGCAATGAGCCCAAATCTCCTAAAAGCAGCCCAGTGTAGAGCAGTCATCTCCATGAGATGCCTTGGGGAACATAGTGGCCTGGCAGGTTTTCTAACTGTACTTAGCATAGCTACTCCAGTATGTCTATCCTTTGAGCCTTTGACCCCTCCTCCACCATCTGCCCTGGAGCCAGTTATTTCTACTCCACTTAATATGGGCCATTGCCTTTTCCAAGATTTCCACAGTCCATATGGCAGTACATTAACACTGTCTCCTGGGGGTCTTGCCAGGGTGTCCAATGCCACTTTGTGAGTCAAGGCCCTTATTTAGATGAAATCTTCCTTATCTAAGTTTATATGCCATGCTCCTTGATGAGCCCCCTGGGAACCCAACCCCATGTTAAGGCCAGTGTATATTGGTGCATCTTGCAGCTCCCTGTTGAAGGGTCCTGTACACCCCTATCAGGCTCAGCTAACACCTGGCCAGGTTAGAGGAGGTGAGGGGACACCTAATTATATGTGCATTTGGGCGTGAGCATGTGCATATGTGTACACATGCCTGTGTGTCTTGCAAAGAAGCTTTTGCATCATCCTTAATCAGGGTGAGGGTGCAGGCTTTTAATAGGGAAGAGTGGGCTACTGTTGAGGACTCAGGAGATGTGGAAAGGTGAGATTTTCAAGCACATTGATGCAAATGTCTCCACCTGAGTGTTGTGTCCCATTTCTTGCTAATTAGAACAGGGCCTGCCCTTGTCTAACAGGCCTGCTGGAGTTGAGTATGCAACCTGTTCTAGAATTCTGTTATTCTTCTAAGTCCTGCAGCTGAATGACTATTTCTCTGCTTACCATGTGTGGTTGAGCAGAGGCTCTTTGAGTGTGGTAGAGAATCCCCTCTGGCCTTCATACTTTGTCTTAAAGTGGAGATCAGCCAGCCCCAGACTTTCCTATATTTCTCCAAGGCATTGATGACCTTCTACATCTACCCTCCAAGTCCCGTGTTTCGTTCCACAGTAGGTCTTGGTGGACTCCGCTCTACTCCCTCTTCACTGCTCTGTATTTGTGAGGACACAGCATGGAGATACAACTGTTAACTGAATTAATGTTGAAAAGATAGATACATGACAATGAGTGGAGGACAAGGAGACATCTCTCTGAGTCATAAAAGTGAATTTCAGTGAGTCAATCAGCCACAGACAGATGCTTGTTGGTTTCTTTTGTCTGATGACTTCCCTTATTCTCATCACATCAGAGATAATCTAGGCCTTGACTTCTCTAGGCCTTTATTAAGATCACCAAAGGTTCTCGTGGGCTTCTCTGAGGTGGTGGGACAATCTTTTCTATTCACATCAAAACTCTGTCTCTATTTTTTTTAAATAACACAATTCCCAACTCAACTCTCATTTTGACATAAGCAAGGGAAATATGTTTGACTATATAAGGCATTTGTATAGGTTTGTTGGTTTTAAATTATGCTTTTTAATTTTTTTTTAAAAAACACTTAGCTGCCCCCACCCAAATTAAAATGAAGATGTCTGGAATAAATATTTTATGTACACCCAACCCCAAGGCTTTTTGATCCTCTGGCACATTTTCTCATTGCTAGATATCATGGGATATTTTTTGAGTCTATGATGTCAGGGCTTCCCTTCTTCTTTTCAAAATGGGAGTTCTTTCCACCTTGGTCCTGCTGAGTAGAATTGCCTTTCTGTCTTCAAATGACAAAATATTCCTGTCCCCATTTGGCAATAATTTCAACAAAACTGTGCTAGATCTTATTAGCTCCTTAACGTTATATTAAACAATATTATAAATTTACTAACCTATTTAATAAACATTTTGTTAGGAGTCCCAGATCTGTAACCTAACAAGGTTCATAAGCCATCTGATCTCAATTAAATATAAGAATGGGTTAGGAGTCCCTGAACTTCCAAGAGATTCTGGTTAAAGACAGCTGGTTTTCTTCCTGGGTACCCACACTCATCATATTCATCTATTTACTTGGCTTAACCTGGACCATTTGGAGTCAGAATTTATTTAAAATGGTAAGGTTGGGTCACATGATAAACTTAAATGTATGACATGTCAAAGGTATTACATCTCCAGTTCCAATGACACCAAGAAGTGGAGTCTGGGAAATGGCTTTGCTACACATATGTGTAGATCTAACCATGTGATCTCCTGGAAGCTTGGATACTTGTGGAACAAGACTTCTGGTCCAAATTTCCTGCCAGAACCCTGGTAAAGTCTTTCCTGCTCCCTCACCAAGGACTTAAGTGCTAGAAACGTCATAGGATTGATACTCAATGACCATTTGTCACCATGGAAGAGTTGCAAAGGAATAGGACCATGAGAGCCTTCCAAGGCTGTTCTCTGCCAAAAGCACGACATTCCCTACGTTCATTCATTCAGTTCTGAGACAAATTTGCATCTTTCAGTAGCCCAGGAAAAGATACTGTCTCCAAGTCTTTTGTTTATAAAAATGTATCATACACGACACATTTTCAAAGCCTCTGTAGAATTTCAAGCTCCTGTTATGAAGCTTTCCTAAGAACAGTGACTCCATGCAAATGTCTCAGAAGACCTGTAAGCTCTCCAACAAAGAATATAAGCAGAAAAAAAGAGTAGCTCAGGGCAGCACCACACAGGCAAACAAAAATAATAATATTAACATTTAAAATAAAAGTAAACATTGAAAGTATACTTAAAGCCAATTTGCCAACTCAAAGTAAAGACAGCCCTGAAAATCAGGAATTCTAATTTCTAGTCTTCATGTTTGTAATGACCAGCTTGTGATTTCCTGCAAGCCCAGCTCATCATTTGCTTATTCATTTACTTTCATTCCATAAATAACATATTTGGAAAGTTTTTATAAAACTTAAGCTTTTTTCTTTATTCCATTTTGTGAAATGAGTTTTGCACTCATTATCTTTCTAATTTATCTAACTAGTCCCCAATTTTATATGAAAAATGGACACTGCAATCTAAAACATTTCAAAATTGGAACTTTTTTCTTTGAAAAGAGATAAATGTTCAGATTTATTTTTGATCAAACTGAATCACACACAATAATATACTTAAAACCCCATGACCAGGACATCTTCCCGTTTCAGGAAGAATAAGGCCTGCATGGGACACAGGTGGACAACTGTGCATTCTGTGCGAGGCTTTACCCTGGGCAGGGGTACCAGGGAACCATAGAGACCCAGTCACCAATGAATGAGGACCCTCATGGCTTTCCTGGTGGCAGGGACATAAATGGGGACCTGTGTGGAGGGGGAAAAAAGACTGTTTGCAAGTGTAGGCTATCTCTGGGGGTGGCCATAGGCTTTCAGAAAGGGTCTCACAGAAAACAATCACCCCAGGTGTTACCAGGAGAGGCTGGCCAGAGGTAGGACACATAAAGAATTGTCCTTCTTGTGTCATCTGAACCCCTGGTGAAGAAGACCTCAGGTGGTCCTATGCTCCTTGTGTCCCTCTAAAGCAGTCATTTTCAGGGCATGCATGCTCTATAACTCTTCCTTTGCTCTGCACTCCTGATAAGGCAGAAAACCAAGGCAAGTGACCCCCTGGAGCAGCAGGTGGCCCCAGACACAGTACATGACTCCCGGCACAGTACATGGCCTCCTCGTGCATAAATGATCTTGGCCCAGGAGATGAATCCCTGGTATGGGAGATGACCCATGGCATAGTAGATGAACTTCCGGGACCAATAGATGAGCCTTGGCATAGTAGATGACCTCTGGCCCAATAGATGACCAAGATTCAGCTCAAAGTGAGTGATGTCCTAACCCTGAGTCCACCCTGTTGCTGGAAGCACCCCAAGCTCCCACCCTGATCAAGCCTGGGATCACATGGTGTTTACCTTTAACTTGCATAATTGCTTCCTCAGTTGATCCCCCTTGGCCTCCGTGCCACATGCTTGGGATGCTCAGAGAGAAGAAGGCTCTGCCTGGAGGGATGTGAGACTCTGGGCTATGAGTCAGTCTTCCCTGATGAGTGAATGTCATGCTTCCTCCTGTCTCCCCCTCCACACACCAACAAGCTGGGGTTCTTTTTTAAGATCCCCTTTTAAAAACTAATTCTAAAGCTAAAAATAATAAACTCAAAAATTGCTCGCAAAATTCTATCGTGCATACCCCTGCTTAAAGGGGTTTATTGTGCAAAGTCGAGTGGACCCTGAGCAGACATAGCATTATAATTTGAACCGTGTGGGGTTTTACGTTAAAACAAAAAACATTCCAGCAGTGTTTTCCCCTTATAACATAAAACTTAATAACTTTCTTCAGGGAATATATAGCAAGCTCCCATACCGCTTACAATTTCCTCGAACTCTTTCTCACCCAGGGTTCCCCCTATGTTGAGATGGTCTCAGAACAACACCTGCTAGAAAGGTTAGCAGCAAGGCTGGGGAATGCTTTGGGGGATGCCCAGCCTGTATCATGCTTGACTGAGAATGCACAAGGGCCGTAGATGCAGTCAGAAGAAGCACAATGACCTCTTCAGTTGGACATCTCGGCAGCTGGTCAAGAACTTACACGGGGATTTGCTCCGTGCTCTCAAGCATCCTGGGGATTGAGTAGACAGTGCACAAAAGTATGACGGGAAGATGATGGATGATGGGTCATAAGTCTTATTTCAGCCATACCAAGAAAACATCATGCTCGTGTGTTATGATGGTCCACTGGGTGGATGGAATGGGCAGATGTGGATTACAGCCTAGGATACGCTGCACACACCCCCAGAACACAGAGCTCTGTGCAGACAGTGGTTAAAAAGCTATCACTAGATGGCCACAAAGTGGACATCAAGGCACAGAATGTCTGATAAAAACAAGGTAGGTTATCTGGTTTTGGGAGTAATAATATCACTTTGTTGAATGCAAGTTCTAGAACAAGAAAAAGAAAGTGTTGCTTTTAGTTTATAATGAAGGGTGATGTTTTATTCTTTTCTTCTCTAATCTTGTCAAAATAAGCTGGTGGTTGGTCCTTCTTAAAATAAAAATATAATATGCAATACAACGGGAAAAGATACCAGTGAAATCTACGGTTCAATGTCATTCTTGGTGGAAAATAGAAGATGTAAAAGGTGTTGAAAGAGGAGAAATCTGATGAACAGTTCATACATTTAAGATTGCTAAATACTAAAACACGCATTTTTAGAGTGATTTTTGTGATGTTTTCTTGTTTATTCATCCAAAGAATAATCATTAAGCATCCACATGATGGGCATTGAGCTGAGAATTTGGAACATAATGATGGGTGAGTCAAGTTTGGATGCTGTCTTTGTGACCATCCAAGCTCGTGACTTATCCAACCTTATGTAACCTCAAGAATCACAAAAATATATATTAAATGATAGCTGTGATTAAAGTACTACTAGAGGGGATTCTCCTGGTCTGAAAATTGGGGACAGCTTAGTGAGAAAGGAAAGATGATGGAAACTGAGATCTGAATAAGCATTGAGAAGACGCAACTGGAGGGCACAGCCTTCTGGGCAGAGAAATCAGAACAGTGTCACTAAAGCACCCTGAGCAAAGTGATTGACTACAGGGATCACTTAAAGAGTTAGTAGGCAGGCACCAGGGCTTGAGAGAGCTGATAGTTTGCAGCATTGGGTCTTTAAGTTAAGTGTCTAAACGGTGGTAATTTGACCCACCGTGTTAATCACCTGGCTGCATAATGATCAAGCATGAAGGGTCATCAGTTAGGAGTCCTGGACCATAGCCCAGGTGAGAGACAAATCAGCACCAACTAAGGTGAGGACAAGAGAGATGTCAAAGAAAAAATGAACTGAGAGATATTGAAGAAGCAAGAGCTACTAGCCCAATGCTGGATTTTGTGCAAGGTGAGGAAGGTGGACAAGTCCAGGAGAACTCCCAGGTTTCACCTCAAGAAATAGTATAGTGATACCACTTGCCACATCAGGGAAGATTTGGGGAAATAAGACAATGGATCATTTTGAGAACTGAATGCCTTGGGCATCTGCTAATAGAAGATTCAATTGGTGGTTGAATAGACTGTTCTAGAGATTGAAAATGTGGTCTAGCTGAGAGTTAGGGCTATCCTGGGGGGCAGTGGCCTCTTTCTCCCCCAGCTTTATTGTGATATAATTGACATAAAAAATCTGTGTAAGTTTAAGGTGTACAGTGTGATGATTTAATACACACATGTATTTTATCACAATAAGATTAGTCAACACATCCTTTACATAATTACCACTTTGTTGTTATGGTGAGAAGAATTAAACTCTACTCTCGTAACAACTTTCAGGTATACAATCCAGTGTTATTAACTATAGTCACCATGACACAAAACAGACCCCCAGGACTTATCCACCTTGTAACTGGAAGTTTGTATCCTTTGGCCAACATCTCCCTATTTCCCCTCACCTCAGGCCTGGTGACAACCAATCTACTCTCTATTTATGTGAGTTCATTTTTTTTTATATTTCACATATAAATGAGATCATGCTATATTTGCCGTTTTCTTGTCTAACTTATTTCACTTAGCGTAATATTCCCAAAGTTCATGTATATTCTTACAAATGACAAGATTCTCTTCTTTTTTATGTCTGACTGATATTTTTCACATCTTGGTTAATGTGTAAATAATGCTGCAATGAACATGGGGGTGAAGATATCTCTTCAAGACAATGATTTTAATTCCTTTGGATACATACCCAGAAATGGGTATATGTTTAATGTTTTTTGAAGAACTGCCATTCCAACATCTGCCTCCATGGTCAGGTTGCTTCCTCCGTTGTGTGTCTGGGGCAGATCTCCCACATTCCCCTTATAAGGGTACATGTGATGACATATGAGGCTCACCCAGATAATCTAGGATATTCTTTCTATATTAAGATCCTTAGTTACATCAGCAAAGTCAATTTTGCCATATAAGATGATGTGCATAGTCCCAGGGTTTTGGATGGGGTATCTTTTATAACCATTTTCCAGGCCACCTTATGGACTAAGAACCAGATACTGTGTTATACCTAGGGAAAGTGTTAAAATCTGGCTCAGCTCCCATCCTCATGGCCTAGTCCCATGCCCTGTTATTTTCATGTGGCCTCCTTGTTATTATAGCTCCTGGCTGTGAGGGGGGGAAAAAGCAAGTCCAAATTAGTTTAGAAAACAGAGTATCTATTGTTTCATGTTACTGTAAGGTCCACAACTAGGCTGGCTTCAAGCACAACTGGACTCGCTCGGGCTGATGTGTTGCTGTAAGAGCACCTCTTCTCCAGGATTTGGTTCTTGTCTGCTCCAGGTGGATCTCCCCTGTGAATACCCCAGCAGACCCAATTTTGTGTCATTCCTGCAGCAATTCATCCCACTGGAAAGAAGCCTTTTTGTCAGATTACAGCAAGTTATCTGACTGACCCTTATGGAACCAGCCATTGCCATGGGAATAGAAAACCTATCTGACCACATCTGGGTTCTTTGACCTCAGATGACCCTCAGGAAGTGGTACCAGCCCCAGGGACTGAGAGTGGGGTGCCCCCCCCCACACACACACACAGTACCTGAGATTCTGTTACAGAAGTTTGTAAAAAAGAGTCCAACTCACTCCTCCCTTTCTCCATGTCCCATTGCACACTGCATAGTGACAGGGACACCCGTGAAGTCCATTCAAGTGAATATTTATAAAACTGTTGGGCAGTGCTACCTCACAGACTCTCCCCACCAGACTCTGACATTCAAGGAGAGAAAGATGTTGGAAAAGAAGTCATTTCAACTCAAAATTGCCTTTCATTACCAGTAGCAGAGACTAGAAAAATGATGTTTAAAGAGATATAAATGTTGCCTGAATAGGACACTAGTCAGCTCATAGGCAACTTTCCAGTAACCCAGGAACATCTACCCTTACATCTGATTGGCCACATTAGCCATGCAGCCATATTGTTCTGCAAAGGAATCTGGGAAGCATAGTCATTTTTTCTTTCTGCCTTGTCTCCCAGAACAAAATCTGCGCTCCATTATTGAGACAGAAGAGAATGTTATTGAGGGGCAGCTAACATTATCAATTCACTAGCTCTCTTACCTGATTATCTGAATTACCTCACAGTTTTAAAACAGAACTTTAATAAGTAGCAGCTATATTCTTTATGTTGATGAGGTAGAAACAGAACACTTTTTTCCACAATGGTTCATTACTAGAAGTTTATTCCAAATATAATCACGCAGTTAGCAACTATTTCAAGTTTGTTATGATTACATATGAGAATGCTTAGGATCTGTTTATCTCCCTAAAAAGTCAGAAACAGACATAATTACCACAATTGTTCTACTATGTTTACATCACTTCACTTTCAAAAGTTAGGTCATGCGTACGAACATCAGGGCTGCATGCAGTGATAGCTAAATGTATATGCGACACATACCTTTCGTGAGGCTGAGGAACAGGAGGAACCAGGACTGGCTTCCAGTGGCCTGTTAGAAGTTAGAAACACCCAAGTTAGAGACTAAGTGTAGATTTCTGAGGTTGGGGTTCCTGGAAAATATGCGATGAGCAAGAACATGGCCCAGAGCAAAAGGGCCAGGCAAGGTATGGGCTTGGGCAGGGAGGGTAAGGGCCAGCTGAGTCCCCACCAGGACATGGCTGTGGGCACACTCTCCACTCCTACCTGCATGGGCCAGGACAACCCTGTGCAGCCTGCTCGGCCTTCCAATCACCACAAGGGAACTAAGAGGTGGAAGTCAAAGCCCAGTGTTAAGAAGTAACAGGTTCAAGGGTCTACAGCTCAGAGGTCTCCCCCTTGGGCTCATCAGACTGGTGAGAAGTTCCCAGATATGAGGGATGTGATGTCAGATAAGCAGTCTGTTACTATTCTCGCCACCTAGTGCCCTACAGCTATGACGATCTATGCATGGGTCAACTTGATTGGGCTTGGGGAGTCACTCAGATAGTTGGCTAAACGTTACCATTGGGTTGGTCTATGGGGAGTTTTCAGATAAGATTAGCATTTTAATCAGTAAAGCAGATGGCCCTCCCCAATGTGGGCTTTATCTTCCAATCCCTTGAGCATCTGAAGAGAACAAAAGGCAGAGGAAGAAAGAATTGCCCTTTCTTCTGCCTGATTGCTGAGCTGGGACATTGGTCTTCTCTTGCCCTCAGAACAGCACCACCAGCTCCCCTGGGTCTCCTGCCTGCCAGGAGCTGACTGTGGGACTCTTCATCCTTATGTGAGCCAATTCTTCACAATGAATAAGTAAATATATATATAATATGTTAATAATTATAATGTAAGCACCATCTTTATCTAGAGTTTGGGGAGATACTACTGGAACCCCAAACCACCATTTCTGAAGTGTGCTGGGCACATGGAGTAAGGACAAAAGACATTAGGTGGAATGCAGGCTGCAGTTTTACTGTTTGCATTTAAAATGTTTTACTGCAAGTTCAAACAGATGCATTCCCTGGGCATGGCCCCTTGCCACTGAACAGGTGAGATGATCAGGTGCTATGGTGGTCCCTGGAGGAAGCACCTTTGGCAATTATGGGACTGGAGCCCCAACAAGCAGCTTCAGGCATGGTTGAGCCCAGATCCTGGTGGGGAGAGGAGAGGAAAGGAAAGCCAGCCCCTGCTGTGTTGGACGAGGTTCCCAGGTTCTCCTCCCCAGTTCTCCAGTTCTTCAGGCTACTAGCTGAGCCTTCTGTAGATGATGAGCTGCCTCACAAAGAACCCCCTAGGTCTCTGCCGCCTTGCATCATTGATCCAGGAGCCTTCACATCCTCTGGCTTCCAGTCAGCTGGAGGCAGAGCTGGGCCTGTTCAGATCTCCAATGAGGTCCATAGAGTCTCACTGGGATATTAGCAGGAGTGCATCCATTTTAAATATCTTAATTTCATCTACAACAGATTTGTAAAATGATACAGAGCCAATTGTGCATCATTACTTTCAAAAGATAAAACACTGATATTCTTAAAAACTTCATTTATTTATTTATTTTAAATTCAGTACATTTTATTTTTAGGTCTTTCAAAATAGTATTAGTTCCATGTTAAGTTTTCTATGTCATTGGAGCTAAATCCAGCATAGTAAAAGACAAGAAATACTTTTTCCAGGCCCAAATTGGATTTGTCTTTAAGAAAACAGCATGATAATTCTAGTGAGATCATGAGGTGATTCTTATGGTAAGTTTCTGAATATTTCAATGAGGTGTATTTTGTATATAACAGTGATAACACACACAAATGTTTATTCCACAACAAATTGAAACAAAACATTTTTTCTTTTGCCTGTTAGAGTTTGCTTTTGAAACAACAATGATAGTCATTTATTGTATGATGTCATACATAAATCACAGTATTGGGGATTTTAAATCAATACATTAAAGCTAAATTGCATTTTGTAGGCTTTAAAAGATAAAAGTTTTGTTTCTAAAACCACAATTATTAAAAATTCAATCTGCACCCGAAGCCCATGTGCTCCCATAAAGATGTAATATTTTTCCTCAATTTTTACTTCTCCACTGCATGTCACTCACTCTATGGGGGTCAAGTCCAACACCATTTAGGTTTCTTTGTCTCACAGTTAACACTATATCATCATCAAAATCACACTCATTGCAAAAAAAGTGATGATTAAACATCCTTCTGTACAAGTGTTACATAATGTCACATATCTATTACTAAGAAGGCCTATTTCCTGTGACCAAAGAGAATAACCTAATTTAAACTAGAAGAACAGACTAGAATTGTTGAACAATCCTTTGCATTTTAAGCAAGATTTAATTAGAAACACACTTTAACCACCAAAATGATAAAAATCCAAGAGATTAAAATTTGAGTGTCAATTATCATAAAATTCATCATTGTAATTCTTATTAAAACTCAGTGTTTAGATAGGTAATGATTTTATAATACGCCAATTTGCATGAGGAGCCCGGAGATGGCTTATTATTTCGATTCCACACAATTACAATTTCAGCTCCATACATCAGAGCTCTTAGCAATGTAAAATCACTGCGCTAATTAATAAGCCATTTACTGACTGCAGCTAGTTATGGTGGTCCTGCAGCTGACCTCGCGGAAGACGAGCCATCTCTGAAGTGCCTGTGTGTAGCTACAAACATAATGATGTGCCAGGAGGGAATCATTAAAAATAATTTACACAAGCCTTCATTTACAAGATCTTTTGATAGCATGCTTCCCCCGGAGTTTAGATCCACAGTGCAACCCCTACCATTTGGAAAGTGCCAAGCAGGGGAGTGAAGGAGGATACCTAAGTGGTTAATTAAGAGCCATTCGGACGCCACAAGAGCCTCCTGAAAAATCCCTCTGATGTCTGCTGTGTCAAATGTCTCTCACAGGAAAAGCCACAAGAGGCAGCAGCCATCACAGGCTAATTACTGGGGACGAGGAGCAGCTGAGAATGGTCGGCCACAGAGCTCGATCTGTGAGCACCCAAGCTCCAGATTGAGCAAAGCAATCTTTTGTGTTGCTGGACTGGAGAGGCAGACTGATGAGAAAGTGGAGGGATGGTGGATGACGGAGCTGTTACAGAATGGGCCCTAGAAAGATAATGGCCCAGCATGATGACAGCACTTCCTTTTCAACTTTAGAATTTCCACCTAATTTCTTAAGAAAAGAAGTCCAAAGGAATAATTCTTAAGAACAAGGAATTCTTTAGATTCATTTTTAGGAAAATCAAGCAGACACATACCAAGTATTTCACAAAAGCCATTGAGATAACCAGAGGCAAAGCCTCAGTAGTGTACACACACACATATACAACACAGCAGAACAAAACAAAACAGACAGCAAAGTTCTAAAGACCTTTGAGTCAAACAAAATATGTACAGGTTGATGTTCAAAGTAACGGCAGGTCCACTGTGACTCAGTATTGTACAAGACAGAGGAATCTGGTTGCACAAGGAGCAGCAACAGCTATCTGAGGAGACTGTGTGAAGGTGGGGATTAAGGGACCTGGACAAGAGGAAGCCTAAAGTTAACATTCTTACCATAAAAAATAGAAACTGGTCCTTTAAAAGCCCAAAGATGTGAATGGGGCATCTGACTGCTTAGAAGGAAGATGCCCCCACTGCCGAAGTGATCAGTAACAGGTGATGGGGTCCAGTAGCGTGTGTCTGATGGGACAAGTTATGTCAACACATAAATTACTAAATGTTTGTGCTTAGCTTTCAGCTGCTCGTCCATGTACCAACTTAAGAGTTTAGAAGCACTCATCCTGGAAAGATTTGTTCAGAAATTGGTCAGCCACTTGCATCTGATTGAGGACTGAGAATGTGTGGATCAGTGTGTGGGTTTGGATGCCACATCGATGAGTAAGTATGGTGCACAGTATTAACGTAGACCTCAGTCTGTATTAACTGTTTATTTCAGAAGAAACATACTGTCTGGACCAGGGAACCTAGGCCTCTGGAGGTGTTGAAGGTATGAAAATAAAAGCACATTGTGCTAATCTTTAAATAACGTGTGTGGGTTTCCCAGGCTAAACTCGAAAAGCACTCCGTCTTGAAAATGCTGATAGGTTTATGTATGTCATTAACTGTTGTGAAGTTTGTGCGAAGACGAGCTCAGGCATTTAACTGCAGAATTTTCATTGTAATTCCAGTCTTTTAACACTGGATTTTGCCATGGAGAAGAGATTCAAATTTAAAGCATCCTTTGAAGTCCAGGCAGTCATCTCCAAGACAAAAGGAAACAAGACAAAAATCAGCCCCTGGCCTGTGTGGAATTAATGCCCAGCTCCACGGCAGGGAGACTTTGCGTGCATGACCCTTGTGTCTCGGCAGGCCCTCCTGGCTATGCAGAAACATTGGTGTATTTAATTAATTAATTAAAGTATTTATCCTTCTAGATAATTATAAGGTGGCTGCATGCTTACCTGAAGCAACTTAGAATTATTGATACCAATTTTGCAATAAAAAGGGAGGAATAGCACATGGAGATATTGTGCACCTAATCCATGTTGTTTTTCCATCTGACGGTGTGGGGGCAACAGCAGGCATGAGCCCTGATGTTCAGAGCTAAAATCCAGCCACAGGATTTCTCCCAACCTCACTCCCACATGACTTTCTAACTCAGGAGAGCAAAAAGGCAGATCCCTCATAAAGCAAAGGATGAATAAACATGTGATTGAGATAAGTGTCACTTTCTATGTGGAAATGTCTGCTAGATCTGGCCACGAAGGTAAATAGAAACAATTCACCCATAACCTCAAAGAAAAGAAAAGCCAAAACACTAGAAATTTATGGTAGCCAATATAAATAGTTTTAATTAAGATAATTCCCTAACCAGTGGAACCCTTAAGCTATGTGTCTGCCGAGAATATATTCACACTTTTAAAAATTACATACCGTTTTGCTTCAAAAAGCAAATAAAATATTCAACACATTAAGGCGTCTATCATAATTTTAACTGCCACCTCTCCACATTTGTGGTTAAAATTGTATTTCCCAGTCTTCTGGACTGCAGTATCCAATGGCTCTTACTGGTCAGATTGCTACCAGCTTTACACAAATACTTTGATATTCCTAGCAGATATACATAGACTCACACTAAAATGTAGTTTCAATTACATTAAAAAATAAATTATTGCATATGCGTATCGATTCAATCTATGAAATTCAGGAAAAAGCTAAGTGATACTGTTGAGTCTCTTAATTTGTTGACAATTTATGTATTTGATTGGAAAAGTACAGTGTCACACTTACCTATGTATTTGGAGTAAGTGTTGACCATTAAATCTGTTTCTATATAATCAAAATAGAGAAAACAGGCTGAAGAGTGTTTAAACATTTAGTTTTTATTTGTGTGCTTGTTTAGTTATGAAGCCCAGAAGGGAAATGTATTGAGGACGGTTATCAGCGATGTGGACTCTCAGTTCTTGAGTTTGGCAAAGAGAGAATTCAGAGCCAAGAACTCTAATGCAAAAGGAAATTTATTTAGCATGCAAAATGAAAGTACACTCGAAGCTTGGGGCAGGCTGCTCAGAGAGCTGCCTTGGCCATTTAGAGAGAAAGTCACAGAGGCAGAAGTGATCCAGCTGGGGAACAAATCACAGAGGGAAAAGAAGGACCTTTACAGCTTAGGAGACAGAAAGCAAAGGCACATGCTTAAAGAAAGAAGGCGCCACATGCTTGAGAGAGAGAGGGAGAGAGGACATGCATATGTTGGGTCCTTTATCTTTAGAATTTTTATCTGTTTCTAAAGGCAGGAATTTTAGGCAGGTCTCAAGGGAGGATCTCAATAGAATATTCACCAACCATCCATGTGTACGCTTTAATGTGCTGATTCATCAAAATCAGTGTATTGGGTCAGAGTCGTGGTCTCTTCTGACTGGTCAGTGCTAAGTTAGGGAGTCATTGGTCATTGCATCTGGTCCTGATGCCGGCCATGGCGTTGCTGCCTCTGGTTTTGCTGCTTTTCTGGGCCTGGAGCTGAAACACGGCTGAGGCCTAGATGTTACTTCTGGCTTGACCAAAACTCTGTCTCATGATCAGCAGACCTGAGGCTTTGTTTCTAAGATCATTTGATGCTGATCAGAACCTCACTGTCCTGAGGGCTTAATGCCTAAGGGACTGATCGTGTAAGGGGTAAGGAGGCAGGTGAGTCAGGGTGCTGAATGAGGCCAGCTTGAATCAACTATCTGTCTCAGTTTCCCTGTTCCACTTGCCAAGGAATTTTCCTAGCTTCTTGCTCTCCTACCTCAGGATGCGTGGGGGAGATGGACACTTGGAACAAAATTCACCGGCACCTAATTTTCAGGAACAAAGGAAGTGGGGATTGGGGTGGTGGTGGCAGTTACTAAGAAGAACTTTTTCTAGTTAAAAGAAATTGTATAAAACCTTCACCTGGACAGTCCAGCTATCATCTCACCTTCCGATTCTCTCCCAGAGTAAAAGGACACACTACACTTTCAAGCTGATATTTTTGGTTTTAAAAATGTCCTTTTTGTGTGTGAAGCAGCCCCAAACCCATTGCCAGGATTTTTAAAGAGGTCAGTGTTCTGCAGGGGAGTCATGGGAGCAGCAGGTCCAAGGAGAAACCAAGGAAGCCTTCCAGGAGGGGGTCCCGGGACTTCTCCACAGGTGATGGCTCTCAGCTAACCCCTGTAAGCCCAGGACCACCTGAATCGCGCCTGAGACCGAAGGATCCACCGTCCTCTAAGGGTGCAGACAGTCTTCAAAAAGTTGCAATTAAATGGGAGCAGCAGAGATTACAGGGCGATATTAACTATCATTAAGTGATTTCTGTGTGAATGAGCCAAGCATGCCTTCCCACGTCTAGCTGAAAAGGCTCCTCAAACCTGCAAGTTTAAAGGTAATTTGATAAATACCTGTACTTGTTGGGGTATTTGTCTGACAGACAGACCGCATGTATCACCTTCACAAAGACATCAATGTGGCTAAAAACTCAATGCTCCCATTGCCAAGGGACAAGCGCCAGCCTGTCACATGAAACCGCATGGATCATCCCAAGAAGGGAGGCGGCGCCTGTCTGCCCTGCTTTAAAGAAATTAGCTCAGTTTTCTTAAAATAATAAACAGAGGTTTCTGGACTTGAGAGACCCGCTCACTGACATTGTATGTAAGCTTTTGATCTTTTGTTTTCAGTGTGAGCATGACATGATATTGGCAATGGAAGAAGGCTGCTCCCAGGGAAGGAAAGGCTCGACAGAGGGCACTGTGCAAGGCCACGGCCACAAAGGCTCTGCACAGACAGGCTCACGGCCGCTTGCTGGCGACTCGTGAATGTCCTGGCTGCACCCGCCCTCAGTGGACCCCGTCACCCCCACTGGAGCAGGCAGGGATCAAGCCCCCATTCTGACCTCTGACAGCCCCTGAAGCTAGAACAGGGGGAAGCCCTATTCAAGGACAGTAGGCTCAGTGGCCATCCAGCCTCTGTGAAAAGCCTGGGAAGCAGGATGCAGCCCAGACTGAAGTCTGGACACTGAGACACAGGTTTGGGGCTGGAAGCGACACTCGTTGATATTTCTTATCACCTGCATTGACTTTAAAAGTCACTTGAAATTATTTAATTATACTTTTGAGAGAAAGTCAACCTGTTTTCAGAACCACGAAATTGAGAACTGCAAATATCTAAACATTTAAATTGCTAACTTGAACACTGGCAAAATACACTACTAAAAATGTTACAATGAAGTCTGACAAATGAGTCTTCGAACTGTGCATCTCCTAGGGAACCTGGCTCCCTTCTTTTTATAGTGTCATTTAAACCTGATACAGGTTAATTATTAAGCACATTTCATTAAATATATACTGTTTTTATGAGTGCAACCGAAGTGATATTGGTTTAATTGGACGACCTGGGGCAGCCATTTTATTTCTTTTCACTTTCATAATTAGCATTCAATTCATGCCCTCTTAATGAGATGAAAATGAAAGTTTCCACATTTAATACCGTGTTTTCATGCTTGCCACGCTTCAGGAGTTTTCCTGAATAAACACCAGTATCAATGAGCTGCCAGAAAGGGCTTCCTTCAGGGGAAGGGGATTCGTGTGCAAAGCTCTCCACACTGTTCATCTTTGGGAATGGGAGGACAGGGGACAGACACTAAGAGAGGGTCCCCTCTCAGCCCCACTGCATCTTGAAGAGAAACCAGAGCAACCTCAGATCATCATCTTACAGCCCAAATGTATCTCTTTTTCAAGGCACTATCTCTGTTCGCTATTTTTAGTGAAATAAATAAAATATTTTCTTTCCATTCATAATCTGGCTTTCATTGAAAAAGGATGGAAAAAGCTCAAACCCAGAATTATCACATCGCCCTATAAATTCATGATTTTCACAGATCTTTGGCTTTGGGTCCTTACTACATAGACAGGCCTTGGTGGGAAGTCCATTGTGTTCATATGAAATGGGGTTACTTCCCACATGCCCCTACCCCACGGCAGGAAAGCTGTAGTTTTTATAATTCGGTCTTTACACAAAACCAACTTTAAAACTATGTTCTGCCATGTTAAGTCTGCTTACAATTCTTATGTGATTGAAAAATAAACAGCACTGTATAACAGCTTAAATTCAGAGAAGACTCAAGATATTGTTTTTTTCATTTTATGGCAAAGAGTCCTGATAACCAACTAGCTGGACTGAACTGTGGAGAAGACGGGCCAGGGGATGAAGTCAAGCACAGTATGTGGTTGGATATTTCCCTAATTAAAAGAAAAAAAAAAAAAAACACTGTAATTTTTAGTATGACAGCCACTTGCCTGGAGGTCCACCGGAGGCCCTGGACCATCCCCCACACCACACTGGCATTTCCACTTTTCCTCTAAGTTTGCGCCTGGGGTGAGAAAACAGAAAAGGCCATAGCCAATTGTTTTTAGTTTGTTTCTAATATTTCATCAGGACATAAAATAGTAATCAAAATAACAGCTCTCCATCGTCCTCTGTGTAGGAGTAGAGGAGACATTGGCAAGAAAAGAAATACGCCTCTCTCTCTTTTCCAAATCACCACGTAAATAATTTCTGTGGCGAATTGCATTGGCTACAGTGCCATGACAGTAAAATCAGAAGGGACACCAGGATGACTGCTGTTCCAGGTGACAATTTTGCTAAAGACAAGTGTCTTCCCTTATTGTAAGTTATGAAAATATATCCAGCAAGTCCCTTATGAGGGTTTAACAACACTCAGGGTACAATTTTTAATGGCAAATGTAGCTTCCTGTCATCATCCAGTTACAAGTAAACAAGTACTGCTGATTGGGGTCAAGAGCTAGTCAGATAATTAATATAAATGCAAGTTGCTAAACAATCGTTTTCAGTCACAGCATCATATATGAGCATATCTGAGAAGTCTTACTTGTGACTCATAGTTTAAGAAAAGACACCTTAGATTCTTAAGACAAACAAATATCATTTGTCCTTCTCAGGCACATGTGCAGGTTAACACAGTGGTGAGGTGGAGTATGCAAAGGCAAAGGCAATTTATTTTGTGGAAAGAAGAATAAATTCCATAAGAACATCAATCTAATTAATTCTCTGGCATCACACTCACAAAATCACAACATATTTTATTTTCAGACAATTAAGAAATCACTGTATAGGGGGGAAAAAAAGTAAAAGTTTGAAACTGCTTTTAATTTATTTACTTAACAAATATCTCCAGAGAGTATAACCACAAATACATTCTACTCTGCGAGGTGTTAGGTGAGATACAATTCTGGACAAGCTATGTTTCTTCCCCTATAAGAAAGAAAAACACACACATGCACACACGGATCTTGTGCATACATCTCCTGAGACTATACCTGAAAATGCTGGCAGTAGTCATTTCTGAGGTGGGGATTATGGAGAGTTTTAATTTCTTCATTTTGCCTTTTCTTATTTTCTTACTTTCTACAAAGAATAGGTAATTCTCAACTCACATAGAGCAGTACAGTATAGACTATTTTTAAGAATGTGGTTCTGTGAACTTGCAGTAAGAGTGACAACAGGGAGGGTGACAGGAAGCCTGAAGGACCATCAGGGTCCCTGCATGCATACATTTCAAGTACTCAGTGCTGTGGGAAAGTTGTAAAGGATAGTGGGCAGATAGAAACTGGGTGTCCGTGGGGAGGGTCTGACTGCTAGACCAAGGGAGTGAGTTTCCTCATGAAGGTCACTGAATGAGTGAGTAGAATCACACACAAGGGCAATTCCTTCCAGAATCGTATTTCCCCTCTATTATCTCTGATTCCATTGATGATTTTCCTTTAAGATGATCTGAACAAATTTATTTTCCTTTCTCATATTTAAGTCTACTCTTAATGCACTTAAACTTAATATACTTATATTTAAGTGTATTTTTAATTTTGTTTTTATATTTAAAATAAATTTTTGTCTGTCTGTCTGTCTGTCTGTCTCTCTCTCTCACCCCCCTCCCTTTTCTATTTCTCTATCTACTTTGACTTTGAAGGGAAAAATAAGCTATCTGAAGTGAAAGACCTTATATTTTAATTGTTCACAAGCACTAGAATCTCCTAATAAATGTTGCCCCGTATTACAATTGAATGCACCCTAACCCAGACCAACACTGAAAGGATCTGTACATAAAAGAAGTCAAATGATTATCTTGGACACACTTACACATGAATTTGATGGCATCCTTAACCTTTGAGTGCTCTTTCTTCCAATGCCAATATTATGACTGAATTTCAGTAGAGTCCTACAAAATTGTTAGGATAAACCAAAATCAATTTCATCTGTCAAGGGATGAGCAGCACACAGGGGGGAAATTGCACTTTAAAATGGAAGTAAACAAGAACCTAAACTAGTGTGGCATTAAATGCTTTCAAATATTGAGTTTGGTAAAATAAAAGCTCAGTTATTTTCTATTCCAATAAAGTATCCAGGGCACACCTGCTGACATGCAAGGGCAGCTTTACCTAGGCCCCAGGTACAAGGGAAAGAGATTACTGTTTCTCAAGTATAAATTCAAGGGACTTTCGAGGTATCTGTACCACTCTCCCCTGGGACCTGGCCTACGCAGCAGGTCTGTCAGGAAATTCCAGAGGACAAACTTGCTTAATCCGGTCACCAGCAGTGGCTTTCCTCGGCCTGGGCACCTACATCATTATCAATCTAGTCAAAAGGTCTCTAATTCCTTTGACTTTTCAGTGTTTTAGAAGACACCATATATTTATATAAGCTTTATATAGCTTTAAATTTCAATGCATCAAGCATGTTAGAATGAGTAAGTTCCCGTTTTATATAAGAATAACCTGAAAGACTTATAGGGTATTTAAATATTGTTATTCAATCAGAAGGTACAGTGTCTTTTACACTGTAAGCTCCTTTAAATCATATAATGAATGCAGTAATGGAAATTAGAATGCCAATATGCACCGCTGTGCCTCCCTTAATCTACATGTGATTTTAAATAATATTTTCTGAGAATCTATCATTTGGTGAAACTTGTTTTGGATGCAAGAATAAGTGTCCTTCAGGATCTGCTGTCATGATGTCAGACATTTTTTTTTTATTAAAAGAGGATTTATCAGACCCCAGCCTCCCTCCATTGTTGCAGATGATATAATTTAATTATAATTATTATAATAAAGGCATAGATGGTGCTAATAATATGTGCAATATTTCCCTCCCCCACATAAACTACTAATTTTCCATGACAAAGAAAATAATTAAAAATAAAGAAACAAATTCAGACCACACTAATAAGAGAACACATTTCTGGTAGTTTGCAGGAGGATTGTGTCTCTCCCTCCTATCTTTGGTTTCTTAGTATCACTATTTAAATCCCCTTATTCTGGAAAACCAGGAATTATGATATGAGCATTAAAAATAAAACTTAGCAAAGTTTCAGGGACATAATGACTTGTCCTGCTATATTCCTCTAGAAATAAAGCCACACAGTGTTACATTTATTTGTTTGTTTATTACACAGCATTAAGGCATTAAGTGAACACCATTTGACAGACACTGTGGAAGATAGAAACAGTCCCTCTTGGGTGAGCAAAAAATATGAGATACATGTGTTTATCAAATAAGGGACCCCAAAGTATGTTTTTAACAATGAAGTTATACAACTTCCAACGTCTTTTTTCATGGACAAAGGAAGCTGAGTAATGAATAATAGTGTATGGTATGACAATTTAGAGAAATTAAATGATGGGAATATTCTCTCTATTTTTTTTTTGTTTTATTTTTCTTTTCATTTAAGTGTACACAACAATAAATCATTCAGCATAGATTGTTTCTCTCCTCTTCATCTTCGAAAAGTAAATAATTGTCTTTATACGATTGAACTTGACTCTCCAGTCCCAGAAAGAATGTTGCCTTTGTGTCATGTGCTGCATGAGCACAGGCATCCAGGATGTCAGGTATGCCCTCTGAGGTGGCCACAGGTGGCCTCCCGGCCAGCTGCAGCACGTGGGCATGTTGGACGCTTGCATACGTTCAGGGTGGCACTGAAACACCCATGCAGAAAATCCCCTCCCTCCTCCTATTCCGTTGTGCTTCCTCATAGTGGTTACTGGCATCAGAGCCACTTCAGAGAAGAAACGGAATAAACACTTTAGATCACCCTGCACCTTGAACATGCAAGGTTTTCAGTGCTAACTGCACACCAGTTTGACATGTCCATTGAAGTTAAGATTTTTATTTTATGTATTTTTCATTTTAAAAATATCAGGGTTTGGGATGGGTGGGTCCTGGGTAACTTGGTCAATGGATCATGCATCAGTAACAAAATCGCTGTGCAACTCCTCCGTGTCCCTGCCCAGCACCAAAGACAGAGGAGAGACGGGCACAACCCAGGATCAATTCCATAAGCCTGGGAAGAGGGGAAGAAAATAAAAGTTTGACAGGAATTTATAAATACAGCCTTAGTTAAGTATATCATCATTCATAACACCATTAAATCTATTTCAATAAACAAAAACATGCTTTACTTATTCCAGGAATTCTTTGTGAAAGGAAAACATTATGTGAAAAATAAAGTGTTATTGCAAACACAGTTAAAATCTGGAGTGAGGTTCTGAATAAACAAATGAAATTGCATGGAATATAGTGTGCCTTAGAGCCATTTCTTGACAAAACAGTCATCTTATTTACACGCTTCACAATACCCTACCATGGATGTCTACGGAAAAAAAATAAGGAGAAAAATAATTAGCATATTAATCTTTTTTATGCCGCCATCTTTCAGATCCAGAAGACCATGGTGTAATTTAAATCTAAACGCTTTCCTGGCATTAGAATTCATTTTAGATGGGTCAATTGTTCCATAATAAAGGGATAGAAGGTGTACTTCATGCAAGAGATTTATGTTTGCCATTTGTTCATATTCATGTGCGACTGAATACCCTCAATTCAAATGGTGATGGCTGTTCATATCAGTCGGGCGCCAGCCACACAGATCACTAACCGGCAGCAATGAATTTCATTTGCAGGACAAAAAATACGGCGAAATTAACTCCAACAGTTTATTGATTTTTGCTTAACAGAAGCCAGTATAACAGCTCTATTGCCCTCATAATGATTAGTGACAAAAGTTTAATTAAGCAATTATGAAGCCAATAATAGAGTTGTCTGGCCCGCGCAGCTCCAGTCCGCTCAGGACTTATCTCCCTCCTGCACATCAGAGCAGCTGGAATGTGCTTGAGGAGATTAATGCCGAGAACACAGATGCCTACTTTAATTCTGCTTCACCATGCCGTTTGAATGGAGCCGGGAACACAAGCTCCCCTTTATCAAATTACAAGTCCGCTTTTCATGAATATGTAGTTTCAAAAAAAATCTAGTTGTGGCTTCAAGGTGTAATTATAAAGACATACAACAAAAATGACACACAATTCTGTCTTAGTAATCCCTGCTATGAAATATGCATGATAATGTATTACTGAATAAAGACTTAACAACGTTCTAAGAGGCTTTGCCATTGTACCGTTATCCAAACAATTGGCAGCCTTTTCCAAATGTTATGTGAGATATTGTCTGACCTTACATCTTTGTTTTTCTTCCTCTTAAATGTATTGTTTCAAGCTTATTGTATTGTTATTTGTCCATAATGCCATTAAACCTGCCTTATCTGTTTGTAAGAATTCCCAATTTATTATGTATGCTTAAATATGGTAATGTAAAAATGTGAGCTCCATCCCTGCATTAATCATTTCATAAAACATACACCGTGTCCGGGAACCTGCAAACCTGGAGAGCAGGAGGCATCTGGGCTGCTCTCCTCATCCTGACAGTTCTGCACGCACTGCCTTGCAAGAAGCGTGCTTCGTACACATTCAAAATACCTTCACTCTCCAGCAAGAATCTGGGTTTTTCTGTCTCTGATGCAGCAAATGATCTTGACCAATTTGCTGGCCCCTTCCTCTTCCTCGAGAAAAAGAAAAGGTTGTGGCGTCTCCTTCAAGAAAGAAATCATTTATCCTTCTACCACCCTGTAGAAATTCATTTGAGAAGAGGACATAAAACACCAGTATGTATGTAGGTAAATGCATGGGTTCAGAAATCCTATTTTCAAACTTTCTATGTGACAACCTGAATGGCTGCATTTCATTTAATAAAACATAAAACAAATTCACCCCTGGATTTTTGTCACAAATAAAATGTACCTTATCCAAATGATTGTGACTTATTTTATCAAAATCCCCTAAAAGAACATTTGTCTTCTTGGAACTGCCTAGAACAGCTGTTTCCACATAACAGGCAGCAGCTGGAAAAAGTCAGGGAAAGGTTTCTGGGCTGCCTCATGACTGCCTGCTTCCTATTTCCTTCCCCAGCCACCACCTGGATGGACAACCCGCGTCTCACGGGTGACATGAATGGTCCTCCTGGGCAGAGGACCGCAGCATGGTCGAATTCTTGCCTGCTCTCTCTGCGTGGTGTCCTGCACCCGTTCAGGAGCCGTGGCACAGACAACGCGTACTTCCGTCAAGCTGTACAAGGCAGGAAGGTAGACTTGGAGCATTAGAATAAATTTATCCTCAGTTTTCTCTTAATATCAGAATGTGTCTGTTTTATTTTTAGCAATTATCCAGGTGACTTTGGAAGGCTTTTCAAAGACCTGGAAACTCCATCAAGGTGTGAATGGGACAGGAGTGTGCTGATGGGCAGGGGCGGGGCTGCAGCAGGGCAGAAGTCCCTGCCTCTCAATGGCATATCCTGCAGCACATTTAAGTCTCAGGGTATTTAAAGCTCCAGGAAGTTAAAGCAAGTTTCACTGTGGCATGGGTCCTTGTGACGCTCTGTGCCTGTGAATGCTGCCATCAGAGATAACTGTCCCTGTTTATTCCTCCAAGTTGAGAGATCAGGGCAAATGTGGGAGAGAGCAATTACTTCATTTTTCACCTCTTCTCATGTATTAATGAGAGGGAGTTTCCTCTGATTTCACCCCAACTGCAGTCCACCAAGATGATTTTAGAGTATCTCCAGTGCTTGCCTGAATCCACCCACCAAGAAAGGAATATCAAGACTTAATTGACCGGAAGTTTTTTTAAAACAATTCCTTTGGCATTTGTTAAGGACTGTTCAACCTGTAAAGGACTGGAAAAAGAAATAACGATATTAGAAAGATAATGTTGTTCTTCTTTGTGGTTAATTGCTAGAATTTTCAAAATCTGCCAATAATGCTGAGTCTTTGAAAGCCCAGCAGAGCTCTTTCCTAAAGGTTGCGAAGGAATGTGTCCCTGTGCTGTACGCAGGGAGGACATGACCCTGGGAAAATTAATAATCGTACCTTACACCAATGAATTTTAGGGATAAAGATTAAATTAGAATAAGCTTTGAAAAACTGCCTCATCAAAGCAATCGTAGCTACATTTTTATCTTTCTCAAATATCTGAATAGCAAGAATGAATGGTTATTAAATGTATGTTTCTCACAGCTTGTTTCATTTGGTTGTTGGGGTTTGAAAGATAAAATACTATATTTGCTTTCCTGAATGAAGTCAGTCTGTGGAGAGCAGACTATACTTTCCATCGGTTCTGAAGGTTGGGATGGCCTCTTTCCACAAAGCTGGTTTACAAGGAATGGCTCTGATAGTTCTGCTGGAGTAAATGTTTAACCACTTAATAATTAGCTCAGCCATACCAGTGACAAGTTGTGAATTGTTCAACTACAGAATGCCATCTTAATTATTCTTTCTTGAGATCATTTACTTGTTCTCAAGACACAAAAGAAGGTCAGTAATTAAGAGAGAACTCACATGAGCATATTATTTTGACCACAATATAGAAAATGGCCAATGACTGTGATGTGGAATTTGCTGGTGGCAGTTTATTCACCAGTGCAGCATCCTGCACACAATGGTGCAGCAGTGCAGCCGTTCACAAAACGCAAGCGTGCGCACACTCCGTTAGTTACCAGAGCCCTGGTAGCACAATTAAAAACCCAGGCGCATCCATTTCAAAATGGAATTGCCTGTCATGTGATAAAAGTGCGCTTTCTTCCTGCTGCATCTGTTTCTCTCTAATTTAGAAAAGATTGTGAACACCTTTATCCCAAAAATGAAGTAAACAAAGAGCTCATTTTAGCATTCTGGGTGTGGGCAGGACATCTATCCGGAGACCCTGTCCTGTGCCTGAAGACCGCCTGCATGCTTTTCATCTTCGTTGCAATTTTTACATGTATTTTTATTTGCACCTTTTTTTGATGGTCAAGCGATAATTAATGGCAATTTGCTCTTATTAGCAAAGCGTTCTAAAAGCAGAATGACGATTTTAATTTTATATATTCAGTCCATCACTTTCCTAGATGAATGCAAAACCATTCACCTTTGCATATTCACTGAATTTTGTGCCTTGCAGTTCGAATGGTATGATGAGCTTTAAATCTGCAAATTAAATATTAGGTGCCCCTATAGTAATACATTAAGCATGATTGGCTTAGGTAATGTGGTGAGTATGTGACAGAAATTATATCAATCCACTATACTTGTTCTTGGGTTTGCCCTCCCATATTTTACTGTGAAGAGTAGCAGATGAAAAATACAACTGTTTGCTAATAGGACTCACGTCTTGTTATGGGTGCCGGTTTTCCGTTTTCCGTAACTCACCATGATTACTTTTTTAGAAGCTTTCACTTTCCTCCAGCTGATCCTCCTCTAGTTAGGCAGCATTAATGACACTTCAGTCATCCTGGCTTTCAAGCCGAGTCCTTCCACAGCGAACAGAGAGTTGACATTTCCTGACATTTTCCCAACTAATTACAGGACAAATAATTAAGCATGTTCTCCTATGTAACAAATGAAGGCAAAAGCCGTCTGTCAAGGCTGGTGATTGATGACACTCCGGGAGACTTTATCTGATGGGTCCTGCCATGCGATGGAGGGGAAGCAAATTTATTAGAATGAACAATGCAAATTCTGAGTCATCTTATCCAGTTATGCGCCAAAGCAATATCCATGTCAAGGTGAATGTGACAATGAAAGCAAAATATTTGCATTTTGTGGAGCAGGTTGAAGGGGAAATCAGAGCGAGAAGATGACAGGCCTAATTATTTTGGCTCATACAGGCTAGGACAGCTGTTTCTGGTGTCCTGAACAAGGCTGTCACACAGGTAACTAAATAGGTCTGCATATAAGTCTGTATCCAACACTACTGAGATGTCTACCACTAATGACCAACGCTAATGTTACTGCCATCCCTGAAAAACAGAAAATGTGTCACCGTGCACCTTCTGTGTGGCAGTCAACATTTCGCTACATAATTACTTGTTAGTGAATTAATTCCTATCTGTCAGTATCTATGCCAGTGTCATTTTTAGACCATTACAAAATTATGCCATCACTATAGCAACTGCAAGCACAGTTAAAAGGCAAAGAGTTCATATACCCTGGAAAAGTGCCTAGTTAGGCAGGAGATAATAATGTAGAATCAAGTCCCCATTGCCATGCCTACCTTCCCAATGTTCTTTATTTGGATTACATGTTTGATCAATGATGATTAAACAATAATTTCAGGTTCCCCATTTTAATCCACGATGACTGTTTCCTATAATGAAAACCGCAATCTGCAGTAGTGTCTCTCTGAGAGAGGGAGCCTCCCCACCCCGTCAAGTCAATTAATTAGGTGCTCAAATGTGACCTGTCTAGAAGCCGTTTCCCAGTCTGGAACCTGTATGCAGATGGCATGCACTTGGAAGCTTCTTGCCTGTCTCCCCTCCTGCTTTATTCACAGGAATTCCTGTTGAGTCTGTATTCAGATTCCTCCCTGTTTCCTTCTGCCTTTCTTTGTGCACATTTCTTTTGCTCCTAAGTGCTGCCACACCGAGCTTTCAGCTTCATTCCCACTTAGCAATTCAAGATGCCATCACACAGTCCAATCACTCCTTGCTTTATTCAAATCAGCATGCCACAGGACTCAGATCCAGGCTGCAGTAAGAACGATCGGCAACCTTTTGAGCCCTAAATGCCCCTGGAGAAATATGTTTTAAGATGGGGAAGAGAGGATGAGGGAAGATATTATGAGTTACCAAAAAATTAAAATAAAAAAAAAGTCCTTTGAATTTTAAATAGGAAAATAGAAAATGTAAACTATCCCATAGAAAACAAAATCTATGCTCATTGATTTTTTTTTCTTTTAATTAATTAAAATGTTACCAGGCTGGGGATAAAGAGCTCCACTAAGCTACGCACATAAATTCATCATGTTTGTCTGTAAAACAAGGTCACTTTTGTTAAGTGCAAATATTTTACTAGTATATTTGAAATGATGTTTGACAGACATGTGGCTCAAAATGGCATTTTTGGGCCCCATGATTCAGTGAAAAGAAGAGAGAATTTCAAAACAAAGATACCAATAAGGTAGGAAGTTCCTTAGGAACACCATCATTCTATTGATTGCTACCTAATTTTTTGTCTTGTACTGGCTTATGTTTAATATTCATCATGCAATGGGGAGGCGGGTATATCCTGAATGTGTTTAGATGTTTATTATTTTGTGGTCTGTTAATAATGCAGATGGGGAAAGATGGAGGAAGACAAGGATTGAGCCAATAATTTAAAGTGGCAAAGGTGATTCCCCAAACAAGACAGAATTAGACCACAAAGTAAGTTGTGATGATTACTTAGAGAGAGATGCATATAGGCTGACATCCAGTCAATATGAAGAAATAAGACATGTTCTGGTTTGGCGGAACTCTTAAAGCCCGGATATGTTCAAGTATAGTACTCATCTCAGTTCACTAACATCATTTAAGAAGAATGCCACATCGCTTTACCACCTGTAACATTTCAGGAAGATCACTAGAACTAAGATAGTAAGTCTAAACTAAGAGGAAGCCCAACTTTCAAGGCAGGCTCTCCTAACATGAAAGTATCGAGACATTTCATCTGAGTTCTGCTTAGCAAGGTTAAGCCCGCAGTGCCTCTGGTTACCTCGGACTCCTGAATGGGCAGAAATCAATCATTTCCCTGCAAGGGCCTCTGAGTGCACTCCCTCTGACAGCACCATTGACCGTTGTTAACACAAAGGCAACAAAGAACAGTGAGGTCTACTTTAAACTCATCCCCGATTTCGCACATTTTTGTGGTTCCTGGGCACCCTATGTACTGTCTGAATGCTCATAGCAACACCATGCCTTCTCAGTTACAGGTCACTGAGTACTGAACCTGGGAATACAGTCTTTTATTTGATTGAAATTTATTTTGCTTAAATTCCACACGTAATGACTAACCTCAAACCAATCGATTTTAAGTGGAAAAAAAAAATCTCCTATTTGTAATTTGTGGAGAAATAGTTGACAATGAGCATAAAGGCAGTGCCTATGTCCACTCTGATTGAGAATCAGGTGTTTAGCCATGTAAATAATGCGATATCTTGATAGAGATTGTATACAAATTTGATACAAGGAACCAATGAGATAGTTTCTGTCTAATGATCCTAGTCAATGTAATTAATGTATTCTGCTACATTACATTTTAAGAAGTGACCATTGTGTAATACACTTTGAAATATGCACAAGCTAATGGGATAAGATACAAAAATTATTATGCTGACAGTAAATCATATTACATTCCTAATAAGCATTAAGTAGATAACTAGGTCAAAGCAGTATTATCTTAATTGATTTTTCAAAAGAAACCTGACAGAAAAATGTCAATGCTCGAATATTTCTTCATGCATCATTAAAACAAGATTGGCTTTTAACAAAAGAAGAACCCTTCACAGAATTGATTCTTGCTTTGGGCTGCCTGCAAGTGAGTGTATTACATAAAAATCTATACAGGATATTAAAACAACACCGCTCTGCAAGACAGTTACAATTAAAAGCTGACACCCCCCGACATGTCGGCCACAGTGGCTTGCCAGAAAATATAAGAAAGTCTTTCTATCTAGCGCGACCAGTGCAGGAGAACCAGACACATCTACTATTGGTGAGAAAGACTGATCAGAGGAGTTTCTAATTGAATCACAACACCCGTTACTGATATTTTTCAAAACTGCATAGATATTAACCAGTCACACAGAATTACTGGGGACATCCCAGCCACATTACCTGTGGTTTTTAATCAGAGTGTGTGTCCTGTGAATTTCCCGCAGAGTTGTGGACAAGGAGATGTTATAGCCAACCCCTGTATGCCACCTTAGACAAGGGCAGGATGGTCCCAGTCCACCTTCACAGAGGTAAGTCATGTTGGCTCTAAAGGCAAATGAGCTATCTCCCAATTTGTTCTTGTAACTCTTGGTGAAGTTGAATCATGGTTGCCAGGGGCTGATCTGGTGCAATCATGAGGCAGCTCCTTGTACCAGCATTGGAGTTGCTTTGCAGATATTTGCTCCTGGCTGGACATCAAACTGATGCTCTTCCTGAGGGTATCCACCTCTTACTAAATCTTTCTGCTCTCTTTTCTTAAATGAAGAACAGGGGCATTGGTTCAATATGGCTAAAGTGGGTCCATGAAGCAAGGTGCACACTGAGTCTGTTATGAACCCCAAAAGATGCCCCAGAGGTGCTCATCACACAATGGAATCTGGCCAGGCCTCTATTGAGGGCACCAGGAGTAAGATGCACTTTCCCTGAAAAGGCCTCTGTTGGTTACAGACAAGGTTTGGCATGAGGAAATTTTGGCACTGGTGAGAGGTTTGCTGTCCATCATGGTGCAAATTTCAATACTTCAAAGAGAAAACAGAGGCAAAAATGGATATTGTCTTTGTTTTTAACTCCAGATGGAAGGTAGCTGGAAAGCAGACACACTTCCTCGAGCCCTCCTCATTTCCTCCAGGGCAGCAAGACTCCTCCTTCCTCTCTTCTTCCTTCTGTTCCTCAAGTTCCTACATGCTTCTGTTTAGGGGACTTTCCCTCTGGGCATGATCAAGTTTGCAGTTATGTGTGTGTGCTCACATGTATCCTCATGTGAGGAATGGTGGTTTGGGTGACCTTGAATAAAAGCAAAGACATCTACAAAACTCACCCTCTGGAACTAAGAGTTGGTTTTATTCAAAGAATCACCATCTTTAGATAATGCACAAAATGGTAAGCAGTAATAGCTCTATTCATGACTCTGTGAAGAAGGAATTTGTGTTTCTCAGGCAAAATTTGGCAGGGTCCTTGATATGGTTTTGGATAATTCATCTTATTTCTGAAAAAAATCATCTAAGGACACTTATTAACAGTAATCACTCTGCCCATGAGCTGCCTGTGACAAGCATTGCACCTTCCTGAGCCCTGGTATGCACAAAGACAGCACTGAGACTATACACACATGCAGGGAGACAGTTCTAGTACAGAGGCAAATGCGTTCAAGCATCCACAAATAATGGCTGCTTCCCGTCACCATGGATCAGCAGCAATGGAAGTTTCTTCCAGTAATGACTTGATAGCCATCTTCTAACATGTTTTGTGTGATTTCTTGCTAAGGGGGTCTGGATTGCCTACTAA
Source organism: Furipterus horrens (assembly GCF_987537825.1). NCBI lineage: Eukaryota > Metazoa > Chordata > Mammalia > Chiroptera > Furipteridae > Furipterus > Furipterus horrens. The sequence goes on from NW_028327175.1 coordinate 33,026,677, forward strand.
GTGCCAAGCCCTGCAGATGAGATGTGGACACTGGGGGAGGCCCCTGGAGGCACTCACCCAGCCATGAGGGCTGAAAAAAGTGGTTCTATAAGTCCAGTAGGATGGCCAAGTACCTTCATTCATGCTGAGGAAACAGATCAGTTTAAGAATTAACTTCCTTTGCTGTGCAGCAACTACAGACCAATGCGGGCACATTGCTGTGTCATGGGGTGTAATTCCATGTGCAAATTATGAGGAAGATACAGTGAGGTCTGGATTTCAAGTGAAAAAACTGAGGTTCCCGTGGCCAGGAGACCACAGTATGAACATGAACTTGGTACTCTGAGCTTCTCACTCACAAGGGCTTTTTCTGGGAAGTGATGGCTCTTTTCCATCTCCACACCTTGCTGGGACGGAGCTATGAAAGGATGAAGACCCAGACCCTGTCCTGTCACTGACCCCTCTCATGCTGGGACCTCCTGAGCCCTGGCGTAGCCCTTCCTGTCTCAGGCTCCCTTCTCACAGTCCCTGGGGGAAGAGTGTGGTGCTGAGAATAACCCAGGACTTGGAGTCAGACAGATCTGAGGTGGGATCTCATCTTGAACAAGTGGCTTTGCCTCCCTAAGAACCTGCTTTTCCATCTTTAAAATGAACAAAGAGAAGCTTAATCATCAGGATTTCTGTGGAGATGGGATTATGTAAAGAGAACATTCACCATATGGTGGGACCAACCCACTGACGCTCTAGCTGCTTCACGACCTGGCACAGTGACTCTCTACTGGAGCCCCACCACCCATGCACAGCTCAAACCCCTCCCACCCTTCTTCAGATCAAATGCACCACATCGACCAGCCATCACTCCATGCTTTTCCCCCACCCATCCTTGTGCACAACTGCTGTTTTGGACAAGCTGAACTTATTTATTAAAACATAAGGATAAGTAATATCAAATTACTAATATTGATTAGGTATTGGCATAGTAATAAGTTGTACTTAGGTTTATGTTTCCATTCTTGAAGAATTTTTTTCTAATTGTAATAGATGGTACTATCTTTATGAAGGGAATTGAATAATCCTAAAAAGTAATAATTTTCACCCAAGGCTAATTGTTACTTTATTTCAATTCACTTGTACAATCCCAGAGCATTAGCATAAAACAAATCAGACCTAATGATTACATGATAATTGGTGTTATTGCCAGTTTCTTCCTTTTGAATTATGGCTTCAAATCAGAGATAATAAATATATCAATTATTGTTGACTTTATGGCAATTTAATGATAAATAGACAAAGCACACTTGGCAGGAAGATAAATTTAAATGTGCATTGATGTTTTACACACACACTGCCTTCAGGTTCACGGGATACTGCTACCTGCTTAAGCCCATAAGGTTATAACGTCCATTCTTATGTCTCCGGGAAAGGATGCCATAGCACACTCAGGGAATAAATAAGATAATTGCTTTTTTTAAATTTTTTTATTTCAGTGCTCTTGAGTCACATGGCAGAGAACACTTTCCTAAAAGCCAAGGCTTGATTTGAAGAGTGTAGATTTTGAGAATTTAAGGTTAAGCCACAGAGGATAAAGGATAAATTTTATGTACTGGCAATAGGTTGAAGATTCTAACAAGCTGTTGAAAATTGACTTCCTCTTATTCCAAATATGATGCATGGGCGAGATATATTCACAGATAGTGATAAATAGATAAAACACATGGTAAACTTCAAAAGAAGAAAACTAAAATTTCCAAGCATTATAAACTAAATAAAAATGCAAAACCATATAAGTGTGGGACTTTTGTGGAATTAACCCAGGAATGCATAGACTTCGACAAAGTCCAAGCCTAGAGCCCAGGCACTTGGATTTGGCACACCTATCAGCACAGAAGAGAAGGACATTCAAGGTAGAACATGTAATAAGAGAGTTAGACATAAAAGCAGGACCCAGAGAAGGCTATTCATTTTATGACTGAAAGGGGTGATGAGGGAGAGGACAAAAACCACCAATGCACTGTCTCAGGAAAGCAGCAAAAGAGCTCATCACCTGCCCGTTGCACTACTTGGAACCATGTCTCTCTTAAGAGAAAAAAGTTCAAGTTGTTACCATGAATGAGGGAATATATGTTTAGAATTTGCACACTTGTTGTAAATGATTCTTAAACTGATAAAGTAAAAATTTATTTCTATACTGGTAAAGTTCCTGGAGCCATTAGTGAATACATCATTGTCCCAAAAGAATATTTCTACACTTTAGGTTGTCTGTAATTAACACAGGAAAAAGCTGTCACTGATGAAGATGAAGATAAACTCAAAATTGAAATTACAAAACAAAAATGGCTGAAAGTCAAAAGATATACCAAAGTAATTAGAAGTGTCAACAAATAAACAGTTTGAAAGAGAAAATACATATACTTAAAATTATTATAACTATAAGAAGGACTAAAATAATATTGACAAAAGACACTAAGGAGAATAAGCAGTTTGAAATGAAACAAATAGAACTCTACAAGTAAAAATGTAATCATTGTTAGTAAAATCATAATAAACTGCAATCCAAATTTAAGTTAGTACCTGAGTGAATAAAGGTATTCAGTCCTTAGTCTCTCTCACTAAGGAAAGAGTGGTCATTCTTTTAATGAAAAGTAACATTATTTAGATCTTCTAAAAAGTTTCATTCACAATATCTGGTATTTACTCAAATATTACCAAATGTTATGATCAAAATGCATGAGAAAAATTACAATAGACTCACAAGTGATTAAGATCTTAAAATTGTTAAGTAAGGACTATAAAATAACTATAAGTAAATTTTTAAATAAAGGTTGAAAGGATAAAAATAAGATCAATAAATTTAAAAATCACTAGAAGTTCAGAATTTGAAAAAAAGAAAAAATAGAGAAAAATTTACAATGAAGAACACAATATCAGAAACTAGAAACCCAATTGATGAATTTTATAGCAAATTAAATAACAAGGAGAGAAGAAAGAATTAACAATTTAAAAATACATAACTGCATTAAAACAAACAGAAAGAAGATTTTAAAATAATAAAAGAATAAAAGGAAAAATTAGTGTCAAAGACTAACATACATGCACTTGGAGATTAAGAAAAAGAAAAAAGATACGGCAGAAAAAATATTTGCAGAGATAAATAGCTAAGCATTTTTTCGAACCTATGAAAAATATGAACCCACACACTCAAATCTCTAAGAACTATAAGCAAAATAAACACAAAAAATCCATACTTAGAAATAACACAGCAACACTGCTAAAAATAACTCAATGGGTAAAATCTTGGTACCAAATCAGTCCAATCTGACAGCTGACTTTTCAACAGTTATGATGGAAGAGAGAGGCCTTTGGAGTTGCAGAGTTAAATACGCTGGAAGAAAATAACTGTAAAATTAGAATTCTATAACATGCCAAAATGTTCTTCACAATATAAAGTAAAATAAACATATTTACAGAGAAAGTAAAGCAGCAAATTTACAACCAGGAGACTTACACTTAAAAAATAAATTAAGGAGAGTTATTTGGGTACAAGTAATGTGATCCAAAGTGAAAGAATAGAGCAACAGAAAAAAATAATGAGCAAAAAAGGGCACATGTGTGACTAAATATAAATTAATATTATTGATGCAATAAAAGATAGTAATATTCAAAACATATTGTGGGTATTGTAATAAATGTGAAACATTTAAAGTGTGATTGAGATTTAAACAGGTAGTCATATAGTCATATATAGATAAATGAAAATTACTAAAGTGAAAGATTAAAAAATTGGTCAATAAAAATGTTTAATTTAATGCAATTAAAAAAATAAAAGTAGACCAAAAGAAAATACATCATAAGTGACAAAAATTTAGCGTACATTGAAAGAAATAATCCCAGCTATATTAGCAATTAATTTTAATGTTAAAATAATAAACTGATTTATTCAAATATATATAAAATCAGGGAAAAACAAAAAGCTCATCATCATCCTATTTAAAGATAAGGAAATAGTAAAAGTAAAATATATACATTATACACAGAAATACTAACCAATGAAAAATACACTGGAACTATATTAATAACAAAAGACATAGACTGGCAAACAAAACATATGTTTAAAAAGTTTATTTCTCAATCATAAAGGGAGAAGTTAAAGAAACTATAAAAGTGCTTATTTTATATGTATGTAACAACATAGACTTAGAATATGTACTAACAAACATAAATGCGAGAAGAAATGAACAAATCTATCATCATAACATGTAATTTCAACAAAATATCTTGAAAATGGACAGATTCGAAAACTAAAATTAGTTATAATTTTTAAAAGATTTAAATGATATAAACGACCAAATTTTCTCCAACAAATATCTGTAAAACTGCACTCAATTAGAATGTTCTTATTCATTCTTTAAATATATCCAATTTTTAAAAAATTTAAGATGCAGTGAGATTCAAAAAGCATTTATAAGTTTAAACATTTTTATATTAGACTATGTTCTATCAATTGCAAAGTAGTATTAGACAGTTAACACAAAATAATAACCAACTAATACATTTAGAAATTAAAAACTCAGGTCCTAACAATTTATGTCTCGAAGAAGAAATTACTATGGAAATCAGAGGACATTACAAACAACACTGAAAATACTTGTAGAATACACCAACATAATATTTAGAGGAAAACATCACTTTATTTTCATATACTAAAAAAGGATAAAGGGTGAATATTAATCAACTCAAGAAGTTAGTAAAACAAGGTGAAAGTAAAGTTCAAAAAGGAGATTTTTGAAAACTAAGTATAAATTTATATAAAAATTATTAAGAATAAACAGAGAGTATAAACAAAACTAATCTTTTCATTAAAAGACTAATAAAAATATCCAATCATTTAAAAGGTTAATCAAGAAAAATACATATTCAATTAACATTTTGATTATAATATAAAATATGGTAATAGAGATTTTTTAATCTCACAAAAATAAATTTATACCATTTTATGCTTCTAGAATAACCTTGACATCAAAGCCCAAAACAAACAGTAAAAAAGTAATGATGATAAAATAATATCTAACTTCTGTTTATCTTTTTAATATATGTAAAATTGGTGCTCTGTATCTGTAGGTTTCACATTCATGGAGTCAACCAACCTTGGGCTGAAAATACCTCCTCAAAATAAATAAATAAATAAAATCACAGAAAGATCAAAAGAGCAAAGTTTGAATTTGCCAGAAGATGAGTGTTACTCTCAAGCTGCATAAATGAAGTAATGGGGTCTATACTGCTATTGCCTATATGCAAATATAGATTGTATGCAAATACTACACCATTTTATATAAAAGACTTGAGTATCCTTGAATTTTGGTGTTTGCAGGGGTGTCCTGGAATCAATTCCCTTCTCAGGTATCGAGGGATGACTATATTTATTATACATAACATATATATCTCTAAATAAAATTTCCAAATAAAATCTAACAAGGTGGATAGTAACATTGAGATAGAAAAGAATTTCTTAAACAATAAAATATATGTATAAATCATTTTAAAAAATGATGGATAAATCTGGCTCTATTATCATTTGTGATTTTCTTATGACAAAAAGTAATCAAAATTAAAATTAAGTCAAATACATGTAAAGAGATTTTTTTGACCAAAAAAGATTATTACACTCAGAAAATATTAAAAGCCTTACAAACATATAACAAATAGACAAATATAAGCAATTCACAGGTGAGAAAATTGTATACTTTGCAAAATCAACGGATGTTCAATCTCACTATTCAGAGAAATGTAAAGTAAAATAACAATCTATAATATTTTATTCAGAAATTAGTCTAGGGATACAAGAACTTAAATTAATACTGGTTAGAATGTAAGTGAGAACACCTGCTTTGCAGAAAAATTAGACAATGTATTACAAAGTAAAAATGATCATAACTGTTACCCAGAAATTATGTTTCCAGAAATACATTCTAGAGTAATGGTTTTCAACCTTTTGTTGTTGTTGAATTTTTATTAAAACCACTCTAAAATCTTATGTACAGATTTATACATGTTTATGCTATGTTTATACAACTATAAAAAGTTATTTCTATATTATAAATATTAAATTAAAAAATAAAATTGTTTCACTCATCTTTTAATGTCTAATGATATTTAAATAGCATGACAATTACCATCATCCATGATACATGAATAAGCTCTCTATCTCTCAGAAATATTTATTGCTCCTATCAATCTGAATTTACTTTATTCCATTTCCACAAAGAAATTTATACTAATTACTCATTTTACTAGATATCAATTCCACCATTATATTAGCCTCCAAAATTTATAAACGTTACAAATTTTAAATATTTTGTGCTTTGGGGGTCCAGGGGATAAATTGGTATCCAATAATAATTTGACAAAATAAATGACAATGTCCATTAAAATAGAAAATGCTAACTTACTTCATATATATATATAATCTTCAATTGATCTGTAAGAACAAATATGGAAACTTTATTTCCTCTTTCTTGATATTTGGGGAATGAGTAACTGAAACATACATCAAGATGTTGGAAAATTATGATGCTGATTTTCATTGCTAAGAATGGAGAAAATGATGGAAATAACTCTGAAATACAAATTTTTCAGAGCATGCATTTTACCAATTGTAATTCTCAACTAAATAGGGGAAAATAAGGATTGATAGAGAGACAGATTATAATACACAGATAAACAGAAATAAAGATAAAGAGATTTTAAAACCTTGCATACATTTTTTGCTATGATCAAGTCTGATTCTACAACACTTAATAGTTTTTATTGACATTAATGGCTGCTTTTTCATAGGAAGGCCACAGCAGCATTGCATTCTGACAATAGTATAGATATATAGTAAGCAAGATCATTAAATACTGATCACCATGTCCATTGCCTCTCTCTTTCAAGAAATTCCAACAGACACCCTTTCTAATTTTATCCTTGGCATAAGGCAATGAAAGACACTAGTATCTCAAAGTGCCCCTTTATTTCTTTTCCTAAAGATTTTAAATTTCTGATAAATACACCATAGTAAGACTGAAGGTGGGAGAGAGTAACACCCTTATTAGTAAAGTGGGGTAAGAAAGTTGGATGGAAAGCTAAGAAAACAGAAAAAAATAAAATGGGGACAAAGAACAGGTAGAATAAATAGAAAATAAACAAGATGAAAGATTTAAATGCAGCCATATATAAAATTACATTAAGTATAAGTGGTCTAAATTCTCATTAAAAGATGGGGATTGTCAGATTGCATTTAAAAAATACTCAAATACATGTTTTCCATAAGAAATTTATTTTTAACATGACATACATGGCTTAAAATTAAAACATGGAAAATACATATCATATTAACATTGAACATATAGCTAGAGGGGTATTTTAATAGTGAACAAAATAGACATAGAAAAATAAGTGTTAACAAAGTTTCCAAAAGAGATATTTCACAATGATAATGAAAAAAAGGAGACAATTCATCAACAAGACAAAACAACCAAGAACACATATACATCAAATAATAGCTTTAAAATTCATGAAGCCCTGACAGACAGAACTGAAGGGAGAAATAAAGAAATCTATAAGTTTTTAGATTTCAGTAGTCATCTTTCAGTAACAAATAAAACAAGTACATAAAAAGTCAGCAATGACACCAAGTAACCATCTTGACACAGTTGATATTGGACATCTACCCATCAACAACAAAATACACTTCTTCACAAGTACATATAGGTAAATATGCTGGACTACCAAAAATTTGTTTTCAGTACATTTCAAGACATTAAAGTTATACGGATTATGTTCCCTGATGCCAAAAAAATTAACTTAGAAACATAGCATAAAAATTCAGCCCTTTTCTTCTCTACTCTCATTGGCTATTTTCCTCCCCACCTCTCTCTGCTCTGGCCTCACTAGCCTTCTTGCTTTTAACAGGAAGGACACACTTAGCTCTGAGCTTTGGTCCATACCCTTTTCTCCCATATACCAGCACCCTCTAGGACCACCTCTTCTAAAACCTTCTAACACTATGGCCGTCATTGATCAGGGTGAGGGTAAGGATGACAAAGTCTCCTTTTAGATTTGATGGAGTGGTGCAATGTGATGGATGGCCAATTGCCAAAGGGTTGAAAACCCATTCCCCTCACCGGGTTAAGCAAATGATTTTCACAGTGTGGTGGTGTTGTCAAGTGTTATTTGTTCCATGGTCTTGATTTGGTGTGAAATGTACACATACCTTCATGATGAATCCAGAAAAAGCCCCCAGGTGTCTTCTTGATACACTCTTTCTATGGAGATGGATCATGTGATTACATATCCACCATTCCAATGACTGTTTCTTGGCCCAGCAGTGTGGAACTGGGCAGAGCACTGGGGCAGGCACTCCTGATATGGTTTAAAATATATTTTTCTTACACATTCCATGGAGATTTTAGCAATTTAACTTGCAAGAGTATGGATCATGTAACAACTTGTATCTAAAGACAGAAATGATCAAGTTTTCCTAAATTATTTGGATAAATTTTTTTCATAAAGAAAAGCATGTTTTAAATCAATTATCAAGATTTAAATATGAGGCCTTTAATTGTTTAAATAATGTAACAAGTCTGACTTTTTAAAATCTAATTTTATTCTATCATCTGTCTCCTCTACTTCTTAGTCTTCATTAATTTAATCATATTTTATACTCAACATGTTGATACACAATTTTGTTTTCAAGAACTGTTCTTGGCATTTGCATTAATTTGAAACCATAGTTATCATAGTCGCTTATGGTTTAACCATATGTTCTTCATTGTAAAAATAATTTTTTTCTTACATTTGCAATTTTGATCATTTCCAGAGTTAACTGGTGGACCTTTTCAGGACTTCATTTTTCCCTAATAATTACATTAAATGCTCTAATTCTTTAAATACTTGAGAATATCTGTTATTTTTATACTTAAATGACAACCCCAGTTAGTACAGAATTCTTGAGAAAAATCTCCTTTCTTATTCACCCCGTTTTCTAATATGACCTTGGAAGACATCTGAGATCAGCCTGATGCTGGTTTTATTTTTATTTTCTCTTGAAGTCTATAAGAAGTTGTTTTCTCTACACTTGAAAGTAAAAATAGGCAGACTATGATTAGGCCTAAACATATTACATTTTATTTTAACATAATTATTTTTAAGACACACAGATATCTTTTTTCAGTTCAGGAAAATTTTATAGATAATTTATTGATTATTGATATTGCTATTATAGTATTTGGGTATATTCATAAGTTACTCTGACTTATTAACTGTCCTTTCTCATGGTCATATTTATCCACATAGTAGAACATGTTTATTTGTCCTTGTCATCTACTGTTTCTAAATCTTAGGGTTTTTATTTTGTTTTTGTTTTTGTTTTTTCTAGTCATCCATTGATTCAACACCTTGTGACAGGAACTCTTCCTCTTCACATGTCAAATAGGAATTCAATTGTACTATCAACTTTGGGTTTTCCTTATTCATTCCTCCTCTAATTTACATTCTCTCACATATGCATGTTCACCTGGCCTATCTCCTCCTGTGGCATTGTGCTGTTGTTCACAGCAACTGCACCTTCTTATCCACTCCCAAAGGAGGTGGGAAAATAGGGGGAAAGGGCTATTTATAGCATGCCCTTCCACTACCTATAAGAAATAAGTTGTTGAGGTACGTTCTTCCTCTTTGCTTTGTGAGAACACTGTATGTCCCCTCTTTCACAGAAGTTAGTTCAGGGCACACATGTCGACTCTTATTTGTATTATTCACCTTTGAACATGGTGGATGAATTGAAGACTGGTGTATGCTCACTTGCGTGGGGTCTAGTGCATGCTCATCCTTTTTACCTACTTAGCAGACTCTACACTGCACATCTAAACCAAGAATGTAGGTTGATATACATGTGGCTAAAAGTTCCAGGGGCTTCAAGGTGTTTTTAATTGGGCCTAAAGTGAAATCTATTCTTATTCCCAGTGCAATTTTTCTTACTACTCTGAAGAATCCTATGTGTCACATACGGTATACAAAAAAAAAAAAAAAAAAAAAAAAAATACCCTCCTCTGTCCCACCCCTACCTCCATACCCACAGCATGCACTGCTACCTAACCTCTTTCTTTATGTGTAGGTCAGGGGGCAAAGGGCAGGACTCTGACTGCCTTGGGACACAGTCCTGGGAGAAAGCAGAGGATACACCACAACCTGGTCTCTTGGGCAGGGCCATGTCCAGGACCCAGAAATGAAATGGGTCAATTGAGTGAGTACGTCCCTACATGTTGTTCTGGGCAAGAAGGTAGAATCTTTGACCAAGATAGAATTTGATAAATCTATGCAGCCAATGACACAGTTATGGAAATTCATGCATATATGGTTCCTAGCCTTCTTTTGTTATAACCCTACCTCTTGTGCATCACCTTGCTTATTTCAGTGGCATTTCAGAAGAGAAAATATCAGGCTCTCATAGTTACAGACAAGTTGTACTCATCTTTTTGTTATTTTTTCCTAATAACAGCAAAAAACACTTTTAGAGGAGCTTAATTTTATTTAAATAGATCAACTCATCATTTTTTCAGGTTACCATCTTGGTTTTATTTCTTATGAATAAAACAATCAATAAAAAAGTAAGACCACCATTTTAGGTGTGAAAAAGTGGGAATGCATTGTTCTAATCAACTTTAGAGAATTGTATTTCAGTTATTAGCCCATGAGTGCAAAACCACTGCCTCTCCTCCTACCATTCACTCCACTGATGTGCACACCTTCTGACCAACTGTTTGCTTGCTTGATATTGTGCCAGCCAAGGCCACCACTAAGACCCTTGATCTCTTCAAGATACTGTTCACCAGTATTGACATTATAGGATTTCTATGATCTTACATGAATGTCCTAAGAATCAGAATATATTTGTTATGCCAGATTAAACACATGGTACTGTTTTGAAAGTCCATGCATCACATCTAAATATGCAAATATGCTGGATTTCTGACAATCTAGGTCTTTGTGTTGGTACAAATGAAAACATCCCCCGACTTGAAGCTCACAGCTCAGCTGCCCAGACCAGCCAAGAACCCAGTGACCAGCAGTAGACTAGAGTGTATGCTGGAGGCTGGAGTATTCTCAGTGCAGAAGCTTTTGAAAGTTTCAACTATTCTTTAAAGTTGTTGAACCATTATTTTAAGTCTTTTCAGGTAATTTTCTCTTAGGGAGCAAGAGCCCATTCTGGCTTAAAATGTATTTCATGGAAGCCTCAGTCATGGAATGTTTAACTGTTAACCCTGGAAGCAAGGAGGCAAGGTCAAGTTTCCATCCAACTATAAAAAATTGTGTGTCTATATGCCGTGAATAAGATTTTCACAGAAATAGCTTAAACTAGCCTAGTTTGTGTAATATTTATGCGTATAAGCTGTCTTAGTTCCATAAATATGTATTCAGAATACTACTGAAATCCCTTTATAAATTAATTACTCTTTGTAAATCAACCAAATTTATTTTTTAATATGATTATCAGCATATATATGTACAATGAAGTACATTGTATAAAACAGCAATGAGAATATTTACCCCCAAAAAAGATTTACTATTTATAAATTATATTTATCTACACATTGAAATAAAATGTGGGTAGAGTTTCATTTATCAGAAATTTATTTAGCCAAGTCAAATAGCATAACAGCTTTTGAAAGAAATTATTTTTTAAAGTTATTATAGTTCCAGACATACTCTCAAAGGTCACCAGATTGGTTTACCATAAATGGAAGAACAGCCACAAAGCTCTGCGTTTCTAACATCAATGGGCGTGTATGTTTCCCATGGTCCACATGTTGGGATGGAGCCCCAGAAGCAAGAATAGGTGGTTGTACTGATAACCTGGTACAGGATGCCCTTCTTCCTGAGTGCAACACCCTGTATGGGGAGAAATCTCTGAATTAAATGAACTACACAGACAAGCCCATCTTTCCCTCCTTCTTGTGTGGATGCCCTGTCCCTGGTTTACTGCAATTCTTCCATGTAGAAGTGGGTTTCATTTCCCTGCTCCTTGATTCTGAGTTCAGCAAGTCAGCTGCTCTGGATGATGAGATGTGTGCAGTAATTGATGCAGAGGTTTAAAAAGTGCCAGCATGTTTCTGCCACCTCTCTACTCCTCTGCTGCGAAGATATGCCTGGGCTGGCTGCTGGAAAAGGACATAATGAGCAGAGCTAAGTCACCTCACCTCCAAGTCAAGCCATTTGAGATCAGCCAGCAAGTGGGCAAGCCCAGCCCCAATCAGCAAAAGCATCTCACGCAGTGGCCCAACCATAGATGCCTGCTGAGGCTGAGATCAGTTAGCCTCAGGCCAGATTAGCTCCCCTAGACCAGTAAGACTCAGGATTATCAATGTGTATGTGTCCGCCACTGAGAATCTGTGGTCATTACTCTGCAGCACCATTGTGACAGAAACACTGGTCCACCCTTCACCCTAGGCTGCAGAGCCCTGGGCAGGCCACCCATCAGTATGGCCCACCATTGGCTGGTGGCACCTTTATGGAGCCAGGTCCCCAGGAGCTCCCTTCACAGGGACTTGAGTAGTAAGCAGAGTCTGCGAGGACAGTAAATGCAGCAGGGCCACATCCTCCAGGCAGCTGCCCCAGTGATGTAAGATGTCAGCAGCTGTTCCTTGAAAACCAGTTGCTACAGTGATCTCTGCCCTTCAAGCCTGATTCTTCCACGAGACACCACTTATCTTCTACTAGGTTCTCTATGGGATTTTGCAGTCATAGTCTATTCATTTTGCTTATATCCCAGGAAATATGAATGTGACTTCTGCGTCATGCACTGTGCTAAGACCTGGGGATACAGTGGTGAGTGCAAGAGAGAAAGGCCTGCCCTTTTGCAGGAGAAAGCAGGAAGCAGGTGGGAATCTCCCCCGAATGCCTGGGCTTGACTCTTAGCCCCATCACACTAGGTAATTCTGGGAAAATTATTACTTAACACTTTCTTAATCTCAGTGTTCTCATCAGTAAAGTGGAGTTAATTACAATATTTATGTAACAGTGGAAAATTGTAAGGGAGGGAAATTGTAACTCACCACACTGTTCTTTTAACATTGTTTCTGTATAAGTGCTAACTCTGACTAATGTGTAGCTTATAGATAAGCAGCATTTTTGTATAAGAATTCTAGGCAATAACTTCAAAAGATACAGACTCCAATCGTCAGGCATCCCAGTTCTGTGGAGCCAGGATGACTAAACCAAGATGATGTACACCGGACTATCACTTATCTTATCAGAATGTACTGCACTCATCTGCACATAGAGACTTTTCAATCCCCTTCCTTGATCTCTTTTTTTTTTGTTCCCCTCTCCCTCCTTTTAAAAACCTTCTCTCCACTGAGGTGAGGAAATGGGCTTTCAGACATGAGTCCCCTGTCTTCCAGGTTGACTGCACCTAAAAATGAATCACTTTCCTTTACATCAGCACCTGCCTCTCATATATTGGCTTTTGTAGAGGCAGGCAGCTGGACCTGCATTCATTTACACTTATTTTAGAAAATTGCTCTGAGGATTCAAGGAGACATATGAGCAAACTTCTCAGCATAATGACTTATTGTCATCTCCTCTCCCTCCTGAAGTCTAAAAGAGGAGAAAGCAATTCAACAAACAATTGGCATACTTTATCACTATGATCAGGGTAGTAGCCTCATTATTGGGACCAAGAAAAACATGTCATGGGGCATCTACTCTGTGTTCTAGAGATCCAAGAAGACTTTCTGAAGGAGGTGATAACCATCCTGGGAAACACAGGACGATGTGGGCATTAGTGGGAGGAGTGTTGGGGGAGGATGAACAACTGTTACTACCAGACAGATCTAGAGCAGTGGAAGAAGACGGAACCAAAAAAGAGCCTGAATAGCCACAGCAATTTTGAGGAAGAACACAGTAGGAGGAATCACAATACCTGATATCAAACTATACTACAAGGCCACGGTAATCAAAACAGTCTGGTACTGGCATAAAAACAGACCTATAGATCAATGGAACAGAATAGAGAGCCCAGAAATAAACCCAGGTTCATATGGTCAACTAATATTTGACAAAGGGGGAAAGAACATCAAATGGAGTGAAAAGAGCCTCTTCAACAAATGGTGTTGGGAGAACTGGACAGAGACATGCAAAAAAATGAAACTAGACCACCAACTTACACCATACACTAGAATAAACTCAAAATGGATCAAAGACTTAAATGTAAGCTGTGATACCATAAAAGTCCTAGAGGAAAAAATAGGCAGGAAAATTTCAGATATCCCACGTAGCAACATTTTCACTGATATATCTCCTAAGGCAAGGGAAATAAAGGAAAGAATAAGCAAATGGGACTACATCAAACTAAAACGTTTCTGCTCAGCTAAAGAAAACATCAGCAAGATGAAAAGGAAACCAATCATATGGGAAAATATATTCGCCAATGACATCTCAGACAAGGGATTGATCTCCAAAATATATAAAGAACTCATACAACTCAACACCAAGACAGACAACTCAATTAAAAAATGGGCAAAGGACCTGAACAAACACTTCTCCAAAGAAGACATACAGAGGGCCCATAGACATATGAAAGTACGCTCAACATCACTAGCCATCAGAGAGATGCAAATAAAAACCACAATGAGATACCACCTCACACCAGTCAGAATGGCCATCATCAACAAATCAACAAACAACTTATGCTGGCAAGGATGCGGAGAAAAGGGAACCCTGGTGCATTGCTGGTGGGAATGCAGACTGGTGCAGCCACTATGGAAAACAGTTTGGAATTTCCTCAAAAAACTAAAAATGGAACTGCCTTTTGAACCAGCAATTCCATTGCTAGGATTATATCCGAAAAATCCTGAAACACCAATTCAAAAGAACCTATGCACTCCAATGTTCATAGCAGCACTATTTACAATAGCCAAGTGCTGGAAACAACCTAAATGCCCATCTGTAGATGAGTGGATCAAAAAACCGTGGTACATTTACACAATGGAGTTCTATGTAGCAGAAAGAAAGAAGGAACTTCTAGCATTTGCAACAACATGGATGGAACTAGAGAGAATTATGCTTAGCGAAATAAGCCAGGCAACGAAAGAAAAATACCTTATGCTGTCACCTATTACAGGAAACTATTGAACAACACAAACAACTGAGCAAAATTGAACCAGAGCTATGTGAACAAGAAGTAGACTAACAGTAACAAGGGAGGAGGTGTGAGGGAGAGAAGAGGGTAAGAAGAGGAAGGGTCAAGTCAAAAAACATGTATAAATGACCCACAAACATGGGCAACTGAGTGGGGACTGAATGTAGGGGAAGGGAGGGGCAGGGTGCAGGGAAGCAAGAGGGGGGAAAAGTGAGACAACTGTAATGGAAAAGCAAACAATTTTTTTTTTTTTTTTAGTGGGGGGAAAAATGAAAATATTAAGAATGGAAATGCCAGTTCAGTGAATATTAGGACAAAGATTTTCCTTCACGTTGTATATTTTTCTCCCTATTTGATTTCTCCAGAGTTTGACATTCTAAACAAGTAAGTAATGACATAAGTTTCTTTGCATAGAACTAATAAGACCAGTTGTTAATAGAGATTCCTTTTTGTTTCTTTTTTTTTTTTTTTTTTTTACCAAGTCTTTGACTGGAATGTCAAGCCTAAAGGAGACATATTTGGGCTCAGGTTGTTACCAAAAAGCCCTGAGGAACTGGGAATGACTTTCAGAGGTAATAAAAGCCCACGAGATAAAAGGCCTGGTACCATGGTTGGTTGTGCGGTCCACAGCAATCTTTTCAGGTAAGGAACGAATGCTGTTTTCCTGAAAGATGGCTAGAAGGGACCTTAAGGCACAAGGAAAAAACAGAAAGACTTGGAAAGGACAGATGTGTACAGGCAAGAATGAATACCAGGTATGTGGCCCAGCTTCTGTGCCCTGAAGAGCAGACTGAGGGTCACCCTAAATGTTCCTTGGGTAAGTTCCAGCAAAGCAGAATGAAAGATCATAAGTGATCATTTGCTGCTCTTGTTATGTTTATGGAAATGAACAGGATAAATTAAAAATGAACTTAATGTAGTCCCTTTAAAGACAAGGAGGGTAATCTTAGGGAGAAAAATCATTATTCAAGGAAAATCACAATGATCAGTAGTAGACTATAAAGTAGGGCAACTAACCATCTTAAAAGTTTCTTCTCATTTAAAATGTGGTTTCACTTGAAAATTAAACCATGTCTGTGATATCATCAAAGATATTCAAGTTGCAGACAAGTAGAATGTCAAGTGCCTTTCAACTGGATGTCTTCCCAATAAAACAGTCGTACAGATTTAGAGACTTGTTTGTGGGTTATGTTACATAAATTAACATGTGTTTTCTGTTTTCAAAGGGCATAACCTTATGACCGCATTACCTGAGTGATTGTCTGTACACATAAGCCTCACTTAATCCTCTATGCAGCGCTGCCTCCTGAGACTCAATGGTTTGGCTGAACTAAATGGCTGGGTTGGTGAAGAATGGGGTGGTCTGTGGGCTTCACTTTAAAACTGGTTTCTCTTTTCTATCCTAATGGCTTGGACTGAAAGGGCCCAGAGGTCTGAGAGGGTGGAAACCTAAACTATTCCCCTCAGCCCAAACTAAGTGTAATGGGCAAAAGGGTTTTGGACAGGTGAAATATGCCTGGCACACCTTCCTTCAAATAAGCCCCCCCCTTTTTTTTCCGTAATGAGGAACATTAAAAAATTAATCCCTGCCTTCTGTCATCTAGTGGTTATGGATTGAATGATGTCTTTTAACCCTGTTGCCAAATCTGTTGCCCCAGAATACAACAAGGATGCCAACCTGTTAAACCAAGCACACCGTTGTCCGGAGACAGCCAACTAACCTGGAGTCTGCACGATCCTTCCCCATGTGGGAAGGCGACCCTCCTCTCCACACCCCCACTATTATTAGGGATGTCTGGACCCAAGGGTAGGTAGAACGATGACCATGTCCAGCTTGAAACAGCTAGAGGAGCTTGAGACCTTCGCCTATTGTCCTTTACAAGATTACAAAGGGTCTTAATATCTGAGAGGGAGAAATAGTTATTTTTTATGAACCATGGGTATGGGATTGCTGGGAGAGGGAGATGCTGGGTGGAGGGGAGCAAAGGGGAGAAAATTGGAACTAATGTAACAATATAATCAATAAAATACATTAAAAAAATAAAGAAGACGTACCCTTGAAGAACAGATGGAATTTAGCCTGCTTAGTGGTGGGCTGGTGAGAAGTAGGGGTGGGGTAGTCTTGGTGACCTTGGGGTCTGGATCATGTGCTTAGAACAAAGGGAAGAGTGTGATATGATGAGATGTGTTGTTGAGTATGTTACTCTGATGTAGTGGAGAAAGGACTGGAAACCAGTAAAGTGGGAGACAGAGGCAGTTAGCAGGCTGGTGCAGGGACCTAAGCAAACCTGGGTGGGTGCCTATACTGGGGTAGTGGTTGTAAGGGTGGAGACAATAGACAACTTGGGGATATATACGGAGCAGCCCTGATGTGATGAATGGGGTGCTATGAGAGGAGAGAGAGGTTTATGGTTTGAACAACCAGTGAGAGAATGGAAAGGAAATATCATCAACCTTAGGGGTGGGAAGTAGGGCAAGGATTGTGAGCTGAGCTTTGAACACTTCAAGTCTGTCATGTTGTTGTGGGACTACTAAGAAGAAATGGATGAGGGACAGCTGGCTCTGTAAGTCTGGAGTTCAGTGAGAGATCTGCACTGGTATTAGAGGCCCTGGGTCCTTGTGGTGTGAATAGTGTCAACACCATGAAGTGGGCAAGACTATGGGGAGAGTTAACAGGTGATGTGGGTTGGGCTGACTGATTCCACTTACCTGCCACATCACAGGGCAGCAACCCTCTCTGCAATGGAACCATTTCTCCTTTTCTGTGCCATCTGATTTGTGATGGGCTTAGAAAATCATCCTATGGGCTTAGGAAACCTGTGCAAGAAGTGAGAGTTCTTATGGAGCAGCTACCAAAGGGACTTCCCATGTGACATGTAGGTGGTCTCTGTAAGATGCCATGACCTCAGTAAGTCCATGCAGAAAATGTACGTAGTTGTTTCCTGGTTCCTGGCCATGCTCTCTAGGTGACTTTGTTCATGGCTTGGGTTTCCAATAAGTGAAATTTAGTTGTGATATTTCTATATCTAAGAGAAACAGGTAAAAAGGAGAGGTAGAATATCCTCAGAGTTTAAGAACATCCCTCAGTGTTAGCATGATTGATGGAAGACTATCACTCTTAGAGGACTCTTGTATCTAAAGTTATCTGAAGTCATTCTTTCTCTGGCAAATGGCAATTGACTCAAACCAAGGCCATAACTATTTATTGAATAGCTTCTGTTCCCATCTCTGTGGCTGCTACACAGAAGACTGAAGTCACATGTTCGATGACATCTATAAAAGATAAGAAATCTATCCATCACCTTGTCTGTAATCCTCCACATATATTGAGTGAAGGCAAGGTTGTGTTCCATAAGATAAATCTTAAAAATAGAAAAAATATGTCATCAAAAGCCTAGCTTCTGAGAGCCTAGCTTTTGAAAATATGGTCCTATCAACTCTGTGTTAATGTAATCATTTTGTGTTTAGAGGGCACATACAAAAACACACAGACACAATATCTAGCAGCTTCTTTATTCCAAGTAGTGTGGTTTTTTAATTATTAATGTTTTCAGCTTTATTGTAGCAAATACTTTTTCAAGTTATTTTGTGCCAGGCTTGAGAAATGCTGTATGTACTTTGTCTCAGTTAATAGTCATAAGTACTTTGGATGTGGGTGTGTACATTTCACAGATGAGCAAGAGCTTAGGAGTCAGAATCACATCAATTTTCTCATGAGTGACAGAACAGTGAGCATTTCAACTTAAGAGCATCATGAGTTTCTCAAACTCAGAGTATCTCAAACCAATCTCATTACCCTCCCCAGATGATAGGTGACCTCCATACCCCTGACTTGCCTATTTATGTGTTAGGTGTTCTTACACTCCCAACCACAAAGGAAAGTATTGGCACCAACCAGGTTTCATAGCTCTTTCTGGATCCCAGCAAGTCTCAAACTGGGTCCAGTGAACAATCTATACAGTAGCCCCTGAGTTCCATTACTGTGTCAAAATGAATCATTTGGAACCCACCATTCAGCAAGTTGTAAGAAATGCTGAAGGGAGAGCTGCCAGCCCATTAAGTCCACTCCATGTCTCATACCTGTTTGCCTCTTGCTGCCAGTTCAGCCCTCACAGGAGCAACATCAATGGAAACAGAAGATAAACCTAATTTTGAACCTGAGCAGAGATCATAACCTCCTTTTCTCTTCTTCCTCTTACTAATACAGAAAATGTGCATCAATTAATCAATAGTTACAAGATGACTTGGTGCCAGGCCACTTGGGCAGAACTTCCCACTGGGGCCAAATTCTGTGAGGAGCTGGTTAAAATTCAGACTACAAATGAGCAGGTCCAGGTTGGTTCCGCCTTTCTAACCAACTTGTCTACAGACCATACATTAAGTATGCTAAATGGTGAGGCTCCTGGGGTGACAGGTTACAGGTTCCCTCAACAACTGGTGACCTGGTGTGGCTGAGCCCTCTGCACAGGTATTTCTCTTCCAGAGTAAATTCCTCTTTGTCCCTCCATGTGAAGAGGTCCCATCAAGGTTTGAAAGCCACAAATGAGGTAGCTTAACATTCTCCAAGCCCAGCCCTTCCTCCTGGGTGTGTCCTTGTCCTTTTGCTGCTGCTGTGAGTGCCTCACTGCTCACATGGACAAGGGCCAAAAGCTTGTCTCAGGTAAGCACAATGGGGAACATCCACATTCTGGCAAAGATAGGACTCAAGTCAGTCTGAGGGACTCAGATGGTTTCCAGCTAATGAGGAATGGGAAGAGGAGCAGAGGTTAGATTTTGCCCTTGAAGAGAGGTAACATTCTTCTTGTAGAGCTATGCTGAGGAAGGGTAGTCTGGAATGGGAGAAACATGGAAACTGGAAAGGGCAAGCACATTTGGAAAATGAGAAGTAGAATCTCTCTGGAACAATAAATTTGTGGTTGCAAATTGTGGAGGATGTTGAATTCTAAGCTTGGAGTAGCTCTGAGACAGTGATGGCATATGTTTGTTGTGACACAGGAATGACATGGTATAATATTTGTAATAAGAAGGTTAATATATATACAGAATGCAAAATCCAGCAGACCTTTATGCAGAAATTCACAAGCTGATTCTAAAATGTCTGTGGAAAGACAAAGACCTAGAGTAGCCAAAATTAACTTGAAATAAAAGAATAGGGTTCTTTCAGAACAATAACTGAGACAGCTTGGTGCAGAAGTGGTGACAGTCTAATGATGAAGGTAACAGAAGAGCATTTTGAAATAATCCCACATTTGTGATAAAACTAATTTTTAACAATGGCATGAAGGAACAACTTGGAGGCAGAAAAGTTTCTTCAACGAACAGTTGAAACCATTGTATATTTATTTGAAAAGATAAACATCACCCCTCTCTATCAGCATATTCAGTAATAATTTGAGAAGAATTATTGACCTCAGTATAATACTTAAATCTGTACAGCTTTTAAATGGAAATATAGAAAATATTCTTCACACTTATGGGGTTGGTAAAGATTTCTTAGATAAAACACAAAGTGAATACATCATTTAAAAAATTGACAAATTGGTCTTCATCAAAATTAAAAATTTATATTATTGAAAACATCATTAAGAAAATGAGAAGGCAACCATAGGGCAGAGAAGACATGTTCACAACACCTGGATCTGCAAGTGACCTGCATCCAGAACTTATAAACAAACTGTACAATTTAATAAAGAAAAGATAAACAGCCTAATACAAATAGACAAACTATTTATATATATGGATAGCCAGTAAAGTTATGAAAAAGTGTTTAATATCAGCAGTCAACAGAAAAATAAAAATTAAAGCCACAGTGAGAAACTATTTCAGACCCAATGGAGTAGCTAAAATTATGAAGACTTACAACACACAATGTTGGTGAGGATGTGAAACAACTGAACTCCCTGCTTTGTTGGAATCATCATAAATTCCACTTTGAAAAAAATAATTGTCATTTTAAAAAATACAGTGGTACCTCAGTACTCCTTATTAACTCATTCCAAACTCACTTGTGATGAGTACCAAAACTGACAAGTACCAAGCAGATTTTTCAGGCCATGAGTGATGAAGCATTTTCTCCTGTGGGGTGGCATCGTGATTCACACAAGTTCTAGCAATTGTGATGAGTCCCAAGCAAGCACTGACTTCTGAAACATTTTTTCCTCATCAAAATATGACGAGTATGTGGTTTGACAAGTTTAAAGCCAGCAAACACCAAGGTATTGCTGTAAAGTCAAATGTATACTTCCTCTGTGCACCAACAATCTCACTCTTGGGTGATCTGGATGTAGGTCACATATGTGTGCATAGTTGTTGAAACTCATGGAAAGAAACACTTATTGACTGTGCATTCACTATTTACACCCAAATAAGGTGGGCAAAATGGACAATGGGGATAGGATCTGTGGTTGAAATACTAGTTAAGGAAAAATGACAGAGGCTGACACCACACGAGCTCAATGGGGTGGTGGATGCAGCAGAAAAAAAGGGTGTCTCCCGCAGAATCCTTCACACCTTTCCAAAAGGTTGTCCTAGCCATCTTTTTACTGAAGACAAATCATTATAACCTAAAAGGGGAAGCAACTTTATATAAATAGATATTTTAGTCCAATTTTTATATATTCGTTTGGAAAAGTGTCTGTGTGACAGTATAATTACAGTTGTATTCTTTAATATAGTTGTATTCTTAACCCCAACTAAACCCATAGACACACAAAACTTCTAAATTGCATTTCTCCGTCTTTGCAATCTTTTCCCAAGCCAACTCAAATAAGGATGCAATCTACTAAAAAAGGAATTTGCTAATGCGAAAACAGCTCTAGAACTAGTTCCTCAATAAACTCTTCAGAGCAAATGGTGATCACTAAGTCCTGTCTACATTAAAATTCTGGAACCTGCTCTTCCCTAAACCCCTACATTCCTAAGCATAGCATTTATCAAATCTCCTGGTTAATGTAATGTAAGAAATATTTGTGAGGTCCCTATCATATTCTTTACGTGACACAAGAACAGGTAAAGCAAAAACAAATACCTTGCTCTGAGGACATGGCATCATGGAAGCCTGGCTCCTGGGCCTTGGGTGAGTGGGGTGCCAACATGAGTCACATGATGTGAAGGTGAAAGGAATGTAGGATACACCGAGCAACTTCTGGGCCACAGGATGACACTGAGACCACACCCTGGAAGCTCACTAAGCGCTGTCTCAGGTGCTGTCCTCATAGGAGCACGTGGGCTAAAATACTACCACAACCTTTAGGTTTTGAGATGGCATCAGCCAATTTTGAAAAGAAAATAAATGAACTGAAGTAATTACTTCTTAAATGTGCTCACATATAAGAGAGCAAAGACCAAGACAAGCAAGAATAAAGACAAATATTACTGAAAAGAGGCTGCCTAGAGCTATGTTGGTTTCAACTATTTCCTATGGCTAGACTTACTCTGAATAAACTTAAGCCAAGACATACATAGTTTTGTTTTGCTGAACTGTGTCTTATCTGTGGAAGTCTAAGGCAACAGCACACAGCTCGGGGCTCAAGATACTAATATTTTGGTGTTTGAAGCTGCCTGTGGTCACATAGGGAGAAGATGTGTGCCCTGAGATCCAGGACACCACCTTCCCCAGTACCTTCTTCCCAGCCAGGAGACGGCTCCCTTATTCTAAAATCTCAGATTGCTGAATGGATGTGGGCCCTGGGAATACCATTGGTAAACAGGAAGCAACTTGAAGCTGGGCTACAGATGAAAAACAGAATCAGTAAATATTACTGAGGACCTCAAAGGGGAAAGTCTTTGCATTGATTTGCTCCAGTAAAAAGACATAATTTGACTTTCTAATAAAACTAAAGTGAATTCCAGAGAATTATATGATGAAACACACCAAAAGGAAAAAAAATGGATTTTCTCTGAAACTTTACATAACATCAAGAGACTCTCCAGAGAGAAGTGAGGTCCTGAATTGT
This sequence comes from Furipterus horrens, assembly GCF_987537825.1. Classification (NCBI taxonomy): domain Eukaryota; kingdom Metazoa; phylum Chordata; class Mammalia; order Chiroptera; family Furipteridae; genus Furipterus; species Furipterus horrens. The sequence continues at coordinate 33,049,786 of NW_028327175.1, forward strand.
TACCACATCTAAATAAAGGAATATTGATTAATAATAAAAAAAACTTCTACATGAAAGTAGATAAATAATGAAAATAATTCACCACAACAATACTGTTGACATTATTTAATAGGGCAAGAAACTATTTAATTTAAAAATTTATGCACCATGTAATCCCATGTAATCAGACCGATTTGTTCCACCTGCAAGCTCCAGATCTGATCTATATTCAATTTTGGTCCAACTTTCCATAGATATTAAATTGAAGTTGCACCACATTTTCAAACTAAGATAAATACCACTAACAAAAATTGTATAAGCTTTTGAAGTTCAATTAAAAAATTAGATAATCTATTTCATAGTGGTATAGTTAAATTGCCTAAACATACCATTATTTTTATGTAGAGACTGAAAACAATGATGATATTTAAGGATTAAGTTATTTTATTTTTAAAGAGATCAAAGTAATTTCTGAGCTACCAAATGAAATAAAGGCATTCATGTTGAGTCATAATGGAATGTCCCAGTGGTTATGAGGAAAGGATTTATAATGTTGTGTGTGTGTTGAAAATAACATATTTTCATGCTTCTGCACATGAAATTTCAGTCTTGTAGTATGCTCTATTAGTTGGAAAATAATTCTTGATATCCTAATCTTATTCAAAAAGCTCAGATCAACAATTATAGTCATCTTATTTCCAATTTGGTATCATGTGTGTTGTTCCCATTATGTATCTATATCTCTTAACAACAGGAACAAAATGGGAGTGTAATTGAGGAAGCTACAATCATGGAAAAGTCAAGGTCAAATTATCCTCAAGTCATAATCACTGATGAGAAAATCTCTGATTTCCAGTTGGCATTCAATGTCAACTGCCCACTTCAGCAGCAAATGGATAGACAGAATATATACCTACATGAGAACGCACTGTGCTAGGCACCATGCAATGGAAAAAGTCAGATGTCAATTTTCCTTGTTGTAGGAGCCCCTCCTAGAGCTTTCTCATTAAGCAATCAGAAGAGTTATACTTGCCATAGCACTATCTCAGCAAAAATGCACTGACCTCCTGGGGCAGAGGTCAATGCTGTTGGAACTCCCCGCCCTCCTGTCCTCCACCGGCTGGGCAGATGGTGCTGTCAGCCCTGCCCTGTTTATCCCATCAGGCGTGTGGAAGTACATTTTAAACAGCACCAGCTCATATATTATCTATGGGGCTAAGCACAGGCCACACACTCAGCTCTATCAGAGGAGCTAAACTTCTGTCAACAACCAGAGCGGTTGTGTAAATGCCATTTTCTTGACATAAATAACAGAAACATATGGCCCAAGACAGGACGTGGGGGCTACCTGGATAGATTGATATCCTGCCCGACAAGTGACGATATTTATGACATGATTCCGCTTGACAAGGAAAGAGGAGGGGCAGCCAGCTAATGACTTTTTCATAAACTGTGTGACAACACACGCTGAGTACTGGAACCATTCACTCTGGTGCTGGTCTTACTTGCCTGTTGCTGGACATGGTCATTATTGAAGAAGAAAATGGTTTTTTTCCAAAGGCAAAAATGTGTGTCTCTGTTCTAAAGCAACAGTAGGGCCCCATAAATCCCCACACAGAATCGGTTGTCAGGGTTACACTATTCTCCCTCAAACTTTATCCAGGAAAACTGTTCATTTTTTTTTAACAATTCTTGCCATCTCCACATTTTGTTGTTGGTTGAGTGTATACTTACATCATATCCCAAGCAAAAGCGTATAAATGTAGCTATTTTACAGCTAGAGGGAGTTAGTCATATTCGCATACTGTCATGGAACTACACAGCTGTCTGAAAAACTGACTACAGAAGTTCCCCACGCAGGCTGTGCTCAGATCTGAGCTCCCCTCTGACTCACACTGGCCTGGGCTCCACACGCTGTCGTCCTCTCACAACCAGACGCTGTCTGCAACGTGCATGCATGTGCTTGATGCCCAAATTTGAAGACCAATGTTGTTTGAATTAAGCTTAATTTCACAAATATTTATTGACTGTTTTACATGAAGTTCTGCAATGGATTTTGAGCTCGTTAAAGTCAAGGGAGTGCCATCAAATGTGGGCACATTATGCACACACAGGTAATCCTAGAAGAGGGTGAATATAACAACTATTCTGCGTCATTTATTTTTTCTCTATAAGATTGTTCCCATCAACCTAGACACATATTGTTTCCCTCATTCGAAAAGAAAATAAGTAAATAAAATACATGAAATGGGTGAAGTGGGTCAAAGGTCTACACTTCTAGTTATGAGATCAACAAGTCATGGGATGTAATGTACAGTGTGGTAACTATAGTAATAATACTGAATTACACAGCTAAAAGTGGCCAAGAGAGTAGATATTCAAAGTTCTCATCTCACACACACAAAAAATTCATCACTGTGTGTGGTGATGGTTGTTAACTTACTTGGTGATTGTTTTGCAGTATATACAAATATTGCATCATATTGTACACCTAAAACTAGTGTAATGTTGTCTGTTAATTACATATAAATAAAAATTAAAAAATTAAAAATTACCACAAGACCAAAAACATAGTTGCCCCCAGGACAACAGAAATAAAATAGATGCCATAGCTTTAATATATTAATTCCCTTAACTGTAAATGTCCTAATCACTCCAATTAAAAGACATAGATTGGTGAAATGGATTATTAAAAAAATGCCACAGTTGTACATCTACAAGAAACTCATTTGAATTATAACAGTAAGAGTAGGTTAAACAAAAAATGAAAAAACATAGTTTATGAAAAAAATAATAAAAGGAAAGCAATTGTGGGTGACTATATTAATAATCAAACAAAATAGTTCAGATTAAAGAAATTTAACAGAGGCAGAGGGGTACCTTACATAATGATAAAAGGGTCAGTCTATCAAGAAGCCATAGCAATCTTAAATTATATGCATGCAACAGCAGAACTACAAAGTATGTGAAGCAAAAACTGACAAAAATGAAAGGTGAAATCAAGAATAATTATAATTGGAGAATTCAAGACCCCTCCCTCAGCAACTGATAAAACAACTAAAAAAAGCAATTGATACAGAAGTCAGGAAGGACATAGAATAACTCAACATCAGCAACGAACAGAACCTAGTTAACATTTAAAGAATACTCCCTCCAGTAACAACAAAATAAACATTATTTTCTAGTGCCCATAGACCATATACCAATATGCACCATATTGTATTAAGATAGCTACTTTTTTGTTTTTAATAAAAATAGACAATAACAAGTGTTGGTGAGGATGTGGAGAAATTGGAATATTTGTGCACTATTGGTGGTAATGTAAAATGACCAAAATGACACAGCTGCTGTGAAAAACAGTATGGCAGTTCCTAAAAAAATTAAATAGAATCATCATATGATCCAGCAATTCTACTTTTGGGTTCTCAAAAAATTAAATACAGGGTCTCAAAAGATAGTTGTACACCCATGTTTATAGCAGTGTTAGCTACAATAGCCAAAAAGTGGAAACAACTTGCATGTTCATCAACAGAAGAATAGATAAACAAAACATAATATATACAGGGTGGGGCAAAAGTTGGTTTACAGTTGTGAGTACGTGAAACAGAGTTTATTCTTATATTATTATTAATTATTGTATTTTCCATATGAACAACTGTAAACCTACTTTTGCTTCCTTCTATACATGCAATGAAATATTATACAGCCCTAAAATGGAGATAAATTCTGTAAAACACCACAACATGAATGTACCTTCAGGATATCATGCTGAGTGAAATAAGCCAGCACAAGATGACAAATTTGTATGATTTCACTTATATAAAGGACATAGAGCCATCAAATTCATAGAGACAGAGGTAGAAGGGTGGGTGCTAAGGGGTGGGGTAGGGGATAGGGAGTTAGTGTTTAATGGAGACAGAGTTTAATTGTGCAAGATAAAAATAGTTCTGAAAATAGAGGTGGTCATGGCTGTACAATAATGTGAATGTATTTCACACTGCTCATCTGTACACAGAGTGATTAAAATGGCAAATTTGATGTTGTATGTATTTTACCACAATTAAAAATAATAGCAATAATAAAAATGACAAGGTTATTTTTAAAAAGAGTAATGAGAGGTGAAACTGGGCTTTGAAAGTGGTGGGAAATTGACTCATGGTGTAGTCACATAATCCAATTACAATCCCAAACACCAGATGTTTGTAGAGTAGAATTTGCTAAAATTCATGAAGGTCCTTATGTGTTCTTTATCCACAAAAAATCTGAAGAAATCCTTTGATCGGTGTTTCATGAAGTAACTTAATATTGATTTTCCTAGCTGCCTCTGTTTAAAATATAACATAAGTAAATTAAGTACCTCCAGTGACATTTGAAATGCTCTTTATCCTTAAGAGTAGAAAGAGCACTTTAAAACCATTAGCAAACAGGCTGGGGCTCCTCTGGTGGCCTGGGTGCGGCCCCAATGCCTAATGGGGCCACAGGCGGTCATGATTAGCCCAGACTGGGGAAAGAGACATCCCAATGTCCAACCACTTGCAAACCCCAAAAGTGAAGTGCCACTGAGGTTGGCCCCGAGCACCTTCAGACCAGAAGCTGCAGGTCCAAAAAGCACTGGGTCACATTCTCTGAATTTGGGGATGAGGGAGCTGCTGTGCTTTCCCACCTGTGTTAGGCAGTGTTGACTGGGGTGGGGTGGGGGGCGCAGGTCTTTCTGAATGTGCTGGAAAGTCTCCCGCAGGCCTCGCTCAGCTTCCCCTCTCAGGACACAGGGCCCAGCCAGGCCAGCAGAACAATATGGCCTTCTCTGGGCAATACCCTATGGGCTGATCGATGTCAAGTTATGTTATTTTTTTCATGGAAGACGCTTCAATGCTGGTTTTGTGAGCAGCTGTAGCAGGACCAGAGGGCTAAACGAATATGGAGGCCCCTGGGGCCCTCCATTTATCAAACAGTCCTGACAGGGCCCCTGCCCAGAGCCTGCCAGCAGACCCTCCTGTCTCTCCTTCACGTCCTCTCCTTTATTATTTTAAAGTATCTCCTTAGTTGCTTTCCTTTCCAAACAAGTGTGGTTTTTCCCAATAGTTACAAAGTTATTTTGGATCATCAAAGTGAGAACAGGAGTAACAAGTTTATCTCAGGAAATCCTAGCACATCTGAGTAACATCTTTAACACAGAAACAATGTTCCTTATAGACACAACAGAATCAGCTGAATAGCGAGGGATTTACTGCTCATTCAGGGTATGAGCTTCCAAGCTGTTAAATATAGAGATGTTCAAATATACCAGCAAGAAAAATACATATGAGGTCGTCGGCAGCCGTCCGTCTCGAGAGACGATGGTGTAGCTTCTTAAGAGTCTATCTGCACCGCCGAGAATGGTTGTGCAGTCCGACTCGGGAGTGACACGGTATCTGTCTCCTCCCGTGTTGAATCGACATCTTGCGATGACGCTGGAGTGTCCTCTCCAGTGAAGCTGAAGCTACAGAGCCTGGGCAGGGTGATATGGAGGGTCTGCTGTTGCCCATGCAGCAGACCCCCCCTCTCTTCGCAGCTGCAGGACCCAAGGGAAAGACAGAGTCAATACAGCTTGGCTTCAGGTGCGCCGCAGGAGTTGCCGGTGTTGACTACAACGTCGAACCGCCTTAGGGACTCCGGCTCCGGATTTTCTGTCGGGGTTTACTCCCTTAGCCTTTCCCCTGAAGAGGTATGCCGCAAGGCAGCGGAGGTTTTTTGGAGTCAGAGTTTTCCTTCTCTGATGTGCCCTGACTGGAAGATCAAACCAGCGACACTTATCTCACAGGCCGACGCTCAATCCACTGAGCCAAACCAGCCAGGGGTACATATGAGGTATTAGCCCTAATATTTAGTAGGAGTTCACTACAGAATATCCAGAAGGATAACAAGTAAAACGTGTGTGTACAGCTCTGACTGGAGTGGTTCAGTTGTTGGGCATAGTCCCGCAAAGCCAAAAGCTGCCAGTTCATTTCCCAGTGAGGGTACATGCGTGGGTTGTGGGCTCAGTACCGACACATGGTACATAGGAGAGGAATGATTCTCTCTCACATGGATGTTTCTCTCCCTCTCTTTCTCCCTCTCTTCCTTTCTCTAAAAATAAATAAATTAAATATTTTTAAAAGTATGTGTACAGTGTGTATGTATGTAAAGCATGTGTGTGAAAAGCATGGGTGTGTATAGAGCATTTGTGTGCACAGTGTATGTAAACATTGGCATAGGTGGAGGGACTCAAGTGGTCACTACTTGGAATCAGGCTAATCATTATGGAATTCCACATCAGTAGATCTCATCCTGAGAAATTTTGTCCTCCTGAGGACACTTGGCCACATCTAGAGACTTTTGTGGTTTTCATACCTAGGCGTAGGGAGTGCTTCTGACATGTAGTGGGTGGAGGTTCAGGGATGCTGCTACACGTCCTACAGTGCACAGAACAGTCTCCTCCCCCATAAGAAAGAATGATCCAGCCCAATGTCAGTAGTTCTGAGATTGATAAGACTTCTCTAAATGGATACTGAGATTTTAGTTTTAAGCAGCAATGAGCCTGGCCATGATGTTTACCTTCTCTCTTTTGTATTCAACCGACAATCATTATAAAAAATCTTCAAATAATTTTTTACCAGGAAAGCAATTAAACTCTGAAGAAGTAGCAAAGAGCTTATAAAAAATTCTAAAAATGTTCAAACTAACCAAATTCCAAATGTCCTTGCAAAGGAAATACTGTTACAGGGTGAAAGAAGGCCAGCCCCAAAAATTGGGGGAGGGGATTCAGTGGAGTGCAGCCATTTTTCCTAAAAAATGTCTTTGCATATCAATGGTGGTTAGCTAGTGTCTTAGTTATGCAAACTGCCATGGCCTTCTTAAGCTCCAAGGAGATGGGAAGAGTTTTGACCTTAGAATTGGTGACAAAAGAGCTTACAGAGCCTGCAAACGTTTCTACTAATGGTCAGAGCCAGTTACCCTGTCCACTGTGTCACAGGTTATTGTCAGGGATTTAAAAATAAGGTGGCAGCCATTAAGCAAGAGGGAAGGCCATGTGGTTTTCAAAAGAGAGAAAGCCAAGTGATTTGTAAGGAGATAGAAAAAGGGCCATGATATATGAGAGAAGGAAGGAGCAGCTATGCAGTTCGTAGGGATAATTCCCCCATGAGGCCTGGGCTAGTAAGAAAGCCTGCATGTTGCTGCTTGATTCATGCCTAATTCAGCAGACTCCAAAGCTGCCAAGAACTCCTGCCTTGCAAGCCTGGACTTTTGGACTTTTGGAACTTGGGACATGCAGAAAGACTCTGGTAAAATCTGGACTTCACCATGATCCAGTGCAACATGGCACATGCATTCCTGGACTATTATATGGAGGCTGATGACATTGTACCCCAGATCCTGAAGGAGAAAGCTGACAGATAAGGAATGGGGAACTATTGGGTTTGGTTTTGGCTTATAGCCTTTTGGGGAGCAATGGAAGTGCTGGGTCCCATGAAAGAACAGGACTCTGAGCAGGAGTGCTCACAGCCCTCCCCAGATTGGAATATTGTAAATAAAGACCTGTTTTCCTCAACACTAATTGTTGAATCTTACACCGAGGTGCCATGTGAAAGAACCCCCTTTTGCTCAGTAACAACACCACAGTTTTTCATTCAACTCATTCCAACACATGGCTCAGCCTAGTTCCAGGCATTAGGGAAAGGGCTCCTGTGGTGGAACTGACACCAGGAAAGACAGAACTGGAACAAACTGTCATACAAACAATGAGTAAATACAGCTGTGTGCAGCACCTCAATGAAGATGTGAAGAAGAGGGGCCCTCACCTGTGCTGGGCTGTGAGGATTTGATATTTAGGCCAAGACTTGAAGAATGAGATGCAACCTCGGGGGGAAGTGATGGTGCGGTGGTTACCCCAGGGAGAGGGGAAGGCCTATGCAAAGATCCAGAGGCACAGGGACACATATACGCATAGCCATACCGATTTCCCGCTTTTCCTGCAAAGACCGTCTACCTAAAATATATATATATATATAAATAAACCTAAATATACATATACACATATGCATATATATAAGTATTTAAATTTATTTATTGAAAAAATATTTATGAGCACCTACTATGTGCGGACAATATTCTGGAGATACAGCAAGAAGCAAAACCAGTCCTAGAGCCCTGTCTGCATGGAGCTCATACTAAAATGGGAAGACAAAAAATACATAAAATCACTTCTAGCATATTTAAAAAGCTCTTTTAAGTTAGTGCCAAGAAACACAGTATGCTGAATGCTGATTCTGCACTGAACTCTGGAAAGACACGTCCCTGGAGAAAGCAGACAGGAAGTGTTTAGTTGTGGTTTTACTTCGACAGAAAAGTAGGGGGGAGGGGCAATGCTTTCCTCTTTTCTGGACAGACATATAAACAATGCTTCAACTTTCCCAGTTCAGATGGGTCTGGACAAACTTCCAGAAAGCCTTCCAGGGTCTTGAGCTACATTGGTCATCATGTGATGACTTGACATCAGATATAAATGTTAAAGGGACATATTTAAGAAGAAGATCAAAACTAAAAACAGTAAAATGACAACAAATTTGTAACTATCAACAAATGAATCTAAAAAACAAAAACAAACTAAGCAAACAACTAAAACAGAAACAAAACCATAGATATGGAGATCAAAACAGCAGTTGGGTCAAACGAGGTATGGATTAGGAAAAGTCGTTGGTTTAGGGATCGATTAAGGTCAAATATGACTTGAGACAAGAGATTGGAATGGGGTTGAGTGTCATTGTCTGCTGGCGCTGCAGCACTCTCCGTCCGATGGCCAATGGGGAAGTCAGATTTTCTGACCTGGATGGGGTCCTGCAAAATAGGTCTTTGCAGGCAAAACAGGAGGAATTCTCATCAGTTGACTTTCTGCAATTCTCCTCCCACTATCTTCTTTTGAGGGCACACAGACAGCACATAAAATGCTAAATGTTATTTGTATAACTAACTGGATATCATTGGTAAGATTCTAAACTCTAAGTAAAAGTTTTATTTTACTTGAGTTTGAATTTTGCTAATTTTGGAAACTTCTGAAAGTCTTTTCTAAAACTACTTTCAATAAGCTTTAAAAATGGATGATGGGGAGGGATATGATTGTGGGAGAAGGGGTGTGCTGGGTGGGGGAGAGAAATGGGGGAAAAATGGAACAACTGTAATTGAAAATCCAAAAAAGAAATAAAAATCAACTAAATAGGCATGAATATTTTTTTAATCAACATCATTGAGTTATAATTTGCATGTAGCAATATGTACCTGCTTTAAGTGTACAATCAAATGAGTTTTGACAAATTTATACACCCAGGAAACTACCACCACAGTTAAGATTTAAGACATCCCCATTCTCCCAAAAACTTCTTGCATCTCATTTCAATCAACCCTGTCCCACCCCCTGTAATTTTAAAAACACAAAAATATACAAACATCATTAAAGTCTTGCAGTCAGAGCTTGTAGGTTTTATTTTCTACCTTTCTTTTTACACAACTTAGATTGCATTTTCAATACTTGATCACAAAGGCAACATGATATTCTAGTTTCTGAACTTGTGAGCAACAAAGGAGTCCTGAAATTTTGAACTTTAGGACCACTAAGTGAAAGTTTATAGGGTATTTTGTGGCTCCAGCTTGCCATCTTGTTGTTATTCTATTATCCTATAGAAAAGCTAAAATATAAGAAACTGAACTTAGGAGAAAAGAAAGATTGATCACTTCATGTATATCTTATTGGTGATTTTCCACACTATTTCTGAAGAAGCCCATGTACAACAGACATACAATTTTGCTCCTACAGGGCATCATATTATCCAATAATATGTAAATTGGCTGGTCTTTGAAACAAAATTATATGTTTATTATACATAATAGAAGTCATATGTGTTATACATAATACAGAATATATTTACACAAATTAGCATCCCAATTGAAGAAAATGATACGACATGGTGATGGATCCAAGGCATGAGTCTGATCACCACTTGGGTTGGTTTTGATTGAACTCTGTCTACTGTATGCCCAGCTCCTGTGAGCCACATGAGCATGGAGAAGCAGGTGGACAGCCCACCATGCACTACCTATTACCAACACACCTACATTCTGGATAAATGAACCAGCATGCAAGTCTGCTAACCAGCAGTGGTTAGGACCCTCATGTAATGTGGGTGCATTACTGCATTACTGGTGCCAACTAATCTCCCAACTCCAGTCTTGTACCCTGGACTAGAAGCCAGGTGTTGCAGGGGAAAATCTCATTTTAATGAAACTAAATTTCTTACTGGTTAGATTATTTAATGCAATTAATAAAGCACAGACATACAAGAAGTACTAAATAGCAGACTCGTCGTCGGCAGCCGTCCGTCTCGAGAGACGATGGTGTAGCTTCCCAAGAGTCTATCTGCACCGCCGAGAATGGTTGTGCAGTCCGACCCGGGAGTGACACGGTATCTGTCTCCTCCCGTGTTGAATCGACATCTTGCGATGACGCTGGAGTGTCCTCTCCAGTGAAGCTGAAGCTACAGAGCCTGGGCAGGGTGATATGGAGGGTCTGCTGTTGCCCATGCAGCAGACCCCCCCTCTCTTCGCAGCTGCAGGACCCAAGGGAAAGACGGAGTCAATACAGCTTGGCTTCAGGTGCGCCGCAGGAGTTGCCGGTGTTGACTACAACGTCAAACCGCCTTAGGGACTCCGGCTCCGGATTTTCTGTCGGGGTTTACTCCCTTAGCCTTTCCCCTGAAGAGGTATGCCGCAAGGCAGCGGAGGTTTTTTGGAGTCAGAGTTTTCCTTCTCTGATGTGCCCTGACTGGAAGATCGAACCAGCGACACTTAGCTCACAGGCCGACGCTCAATCCACTGAGCCAAACCAGCCAGGGTTTAAATAGCAGACTAATTGTGGTATTATAGCTTCTATCATATCTACTTAGAAATAACACAAAATTGCCAAATGGACTTTGTAAAGTGGCTCCTTGGTTGCCAAAAACGTACACAGTAACACAGGGTATAATTCAGGTACACCTGAAAGAAAAATCAATTAAATGGAGATATGGAAACGCAAGAAGCTCTGTATAAATTAAACCAACAGTTATGGGACCAGCTCCTGCTTAAAGAGACTGATGTTTTCATTCAAAGAAGGCCGCATCCAGCAAGGATGACCCCTTTGGCCTCTCCTCTTTTGAAAATAAAGGAACTAGCTCAGTTCTTAGTGGAAGAAGCAAAAAAAGTGGATGTAATTTGATTTCCACACACAGAGGCCACAGATGTACCTAAATGTCCCTCAAAGGTTTGGAAAAAATTTCTTCTAACTCATCCCTGAAATGTTCTCCCTTTTGATTTGTTTCACTTGAAAGTCTACCCAGAGCTAAGTTATGTTAACTTGAAATTTGGCTCCTGTACATACACACTTGTGACTCGGCCTCTATTGGCCAGTGAAGGTTTCATTAGTTAACACACATAGACCATTGTCTTCTTGTCAGTCTCAGAGCTTCTTCCAGTCTCTGCACAACACAACACAACACTGGATGCTGGTACCTATTGTGTCCTATCTTCTCTTGGAGTCAGCATCCGTGTGCCCTAGAGCTCAGCACACAGGTGAGTTCAGGGAGTGTGTGCAGAAGAAATGAATGAACTAATAAGTGAATGAATGACCAGTGTATCTTTTCCTGAGAATAAGAATATTTAAAAGAGCAGGAGAGGCCAAGATGGAGGCATAGGTAGACACAATTTGCCTCCTTCCACAACCATAAGAATGATTACATCTACCTCAAAACATAAAACAACCAGAACTACCAGAAAATCAAACTTCATGGAAGTCCAACAAAAAAAGACATAAAAAAGCAATACTCATCCAGACAGGTAGGAGAGGCAGAGCTGGGGAGGAGAGGATGTGATGTGGTGGTGGTTGGTGGCAGCAAGGCAGTGGCTGTGGTCATTCATCAGAAAGAGCACTAACACATTATAAAAACTGAGAGAGACACTTGGGGAGCAATCCCAGCCTCAGGCCAGGCCAAGCAGCTCACAGTTCCAGTGCCAGGAAAAGAAAGCCACATTGCTTCTCGTTGTGGAAACCAGTGTGGGCTGGGGTGGTGGAAAAAACTTCCTACCTCTCATGAGAGTTTACTTAGAGTTTCCTCTCTTAGAATATCTGAAAACTCACCCACTTTGGGAACCATCACCAAGGCAACAACTCGAGGGGAGTCAGTCAAATACAGGAAGTGAGTGAAGTGACAGGAAAAGGGGTGAGTGCTGAGAGAGTAGCATTGTTCCCTCCCCCACATACAGCACCACAGAGTTGTGAAATGGGTCGCCCTGCACTGATGAATACCTAATGCTTCTCCCCTTACAACGTAACAGGTGTGACAGCTCTATCTAAGACACAGAGGCAAAGACAGAAGGCTGTCAAGATGAGCAGACAGAGAAGTAAGGCCCAAAAGAGGGGGTAGATCAAGATTCCAGTGGGAGAACTAAGCAATGAGGAAATAGCCAACCTAACAGATATAGAGTTCAATACACTGGTGATAACAATCTTCACAGACTTGACAGACAAGATTAAGTAGGACAAATGCATAAGGGAAGAAATGAAGGCTATCCTACGTGAAACAAAGAAAAATCCACATGAAACCAGTGATGAAAAGAAAGAAACCAGGGTTCAAATCAATGATTTGGAACAGAAAGAAGAAATAAACAGTTGACCAGTACAGAAGGAGGAAATAAGAATTGAAAACAATGCAGAGAGGCTTAGGAACATCTGGTACAACTTTAAACATGTCAACTCTGAATCATAGGAGTGCCAGAAGAAGAAGAGGAGGAGCAAGAAATAGAAAATTTATGTGAAAAAGACAATGAAGAAAAACTTCTCTTATTTGGTGGAGGAAATAGACATACAAGTCCAGGAAACAGAGAATCCAAAACAAGCTAGACTCAAAGAGGATTACACCAAGAAACATCATAATTAAAATGCCAAAAGTTAAAGATAAAGAGAAAATCTTAAAAGCAACTAGAAAAAAAAGAGTGAGTGTCCTACAAAGGAGTCTTCATAAGACTGTCAGCTGATTTCTCAAAAGAAACTTTGCAGGATAGAAGGGGCTGGTAAGAAGTATTCAAAATGATGAAAAGCAAGGGCCTACAACCTGATTACTCTATCCAGAAAAGCTATCATTTAGAATGGAAGGGCAGATAAAGTGCTTCCCAGACAAGGTAAAGCTAAAGGAGTTCATCATCACCAAGCCCTTATTTCATGAAATGTTCAAGGGGCACATTTAAGGAAAAGAAGATCAAAACTATGAACAGTAAAATAACAGAGAACTCATAAGTATCAACAAATGAATCTAAACAAAAAAAACAGGAAAAAACTAAGCAAAAAACTAGAACAGAAATAGAACCATAGATATGGAAATCATATGGAGGCTTGTCAGTGGGGAGAGGAAAGGGGGAGAATGGTGGAAAACGTGGAGGGATCCAGAAGCATAACTGATAGGTACAAAATAAACAGGGGATATTAAGAACAGGAAATGGAGAAGCCAAAGGACTTATATGCATGACCCATGGACATGAACTAAGGGAGGGGGGGGATAGCTGGAGGGAAGGGAGATACCTGGTAGAGGGGTACAAAGGGGAATAAATTGGGACAACTGTTAACAGCATAATCAATAAAGTGTACTTTAAAAAATAAATAAATAAAAGCAGAAGACTTTCCATTTCTGGCCCAGGATGTAAATATCTTGAAAGTCTTCACTCCCATTCATACAATTTTTAAAAAATATGAAAAACTGAAAGTCAACTTTCTTTTTTTAGCTCCATCAGAGAAGTGAGATACAGGGAAAACAACACCCCCAGAATTGGAGAGATAGAAAGGCAGATACAGCAAAATCTCAAGCAGGAACCCACAAGCAGAAACCCACAAGCAGAAGTTGAGATTGGAACCAGTATGAGGTAGGAGAACCGAGACTTTACTTGAAGAACTACTGGAGGCTCAGCATGAATGGTCTGAGAGATTAAAGTTCTAGAGGTGAGGGGCTCAGTAATGGGGGACACCCACACTTCTATGAGCTTGACTTCTAGGAACTTGACCATCTCCTCAGATCAGAGAAACATCCCTCAAGTTCCCAGCAGGGGGGACAATAAATTGGTCATTTTGAAAAACACCTAGAATATTTTGTTTTTAACAAGGCTTTTCCTCAAAATAAACGGTATTACAGAGCCTAATGTGCTGACGTTTTATCAAAGTCCAACCGATATGAGGGAAGGGAAACACCCAACCCTAGTGACCCAGCCATCCTATCCCACTTACGGGGAAAACAAAACAAAAGGAAACTGAGAAGCTCATGGGGAGATCCTGGCCCAGGGCTCAGGCAGAAGAGGGTTTGGAGCAGGTGGAGAGGGATGCCTGGGGAGGGCAGAGGTGGGCAGAGGGGTAACCAAGGGTCCCGACCTTGACTTCTCCCTAAGAGCACTCCATCTTCCAGCTCCCTATCTCTCATACCCTGTGTCTGGTCTGAAAAGCAGAAAGGACACAGGAGCAGCCTGGCTCTTTTTGTAGCCACTTTGTACATGGCTTTTCTGCTGAGGACATGGCACCGTCCCATGTCACCACATAAGCTTTTCCCTTCTTTTTCTTGATTTTGAAGCCCATACTATTTCCACTATATTATTCATTCAATCCCCTGGCTGGTTTGGCTCAGTGGATTGAGCGTCGGCCTGCGAGCTAAGTGTCACTGGTTCGATCTTCCAGTCAGGGCACATCAGAGAAGGAAAACTCTGACTCCAAAAAACCTCCGCTGCCTTGCGGCATACCTCTTCAGGGGAAAGGCTAAGGGAGTAAACCCTGACAGAAAATCCGGAGCCGGAGTCCCTAAGGCGGTTTGACGTTGTAGTCAACACCGGCAACTCCTGCGGCGCACCTGAAGCCAAGCTGTATTGACTCCGTCTTTCCCTTGGGTCCTGCAGCTGCGAAGAGAGGGGGGGTCTGCTGCATGGGCAACAGCAGACCCTCCATATCACCCTGCCCAGGCTCTGTAGCTTCAGCTTCACTGGAGAGGACACTCCAGCGTCATCGCAAGATGTTGATTCAACACGGGAGGAGACAGATACCGTGTCACTCCCGGGTCGGACTGCACAACCATTCTCGGCGGTGCAGATAGACTCTTAAGAAGCTACACCATCGTCTCTCGAGACGGACGGCTGCCGACGACGATTCGTTCAAACACATTTATTGAGTGTCTACTATGTATCAGGCACAGGAGGCCTTGGGAAACAGATAAGGTTCTGCCCTATTGAACCACATACCCAAGGGCAGAGTCAGAGAGCTGTTCACCAAAATTTGCTTTCCTATTCTTTCTGTACTCATAGGTAGACTACATTTCCCAGCTCCCTTTGCAATTAAGTCTCCAGCCTGCTGACTGTGAGTAGAAGTGATGAGTGACACTTCCAGGCCTGGTCCATAAAACCTCACTCACATGCTTCCCTGTGCTGAGATGACTAGTGCAACCTTGGAAGCCATGTGTGGAAAATGTCAGAGTTGTGTCCACTGATGAGGAACATATGATTTGGTCTGTTACATGAACAAATCCATTTATATCGTGTTTGAGACATTATACATTTAGGAGCTTATTTTTTATAGCACTAGGTATATCTTAATTAAAACATTCTTCTAGAATACTACCTAGAATGGTTTTCTTTTTACCAAAAGAATGAGAGATAAAAATTCCTCCTTATTAAACTAAACTACTTTTTAGAGACAACTTTGAAAATTTAGTGGTATTATATGGAAAGCAAGCACTTGCTGGCAGGAAGGGGCCCCCGTTGGCTGAATGGACAACACCAGGAACTCATGTGAGAGAGCCTACCTCAGTCCAGCACTGCCTACAACTGAGGGGGTAATTCTTCCCAAGTCTGGCTCTGAAAGTCTTCTGCCTTGATTAACAGCACTTGGAAAGCAAGGGAAGAGAGCTTCAGTCTACACCACCCCTGGTAAGAGGTAAGAGCCAAATCGTGAGATTCATCAAATAATAAGAAATCCAGTTCTGCCTTGTTATGACTTTCTAGGGTTTCCAGGATCTGAAGACACAAAGGCAGGAGGAAAACCTCAGGGGACTGAAGTGAAAGCGTATGCACCATGAGCTGGGCCTTGCGTCCCTTTCACAAAACTTGATTACGTGCCCTGTTTGATGAGTAAACATGTGCCATGAAGCACTCCGTGATTCAGTAGCCATGGTTTAGCCATGGTAACTCTGAACTCACGATAACAACACTGGTCTGCAGGTATCTGATGGCTTGTGTCACCAAGATGTTAATGGATCCTTAGAATTAATAACCTCTGAATCACAGTGCCCTCTTCTTGCAGCCCCTTCCTCTTCTATTTCAGTCTGTGGACACTCTATAACCTGAGAATCAAGAGTTTCCAAGAGAAAAAACAACACTGAGTTGCCAATTTTTCAGCTTTAATGTCAAAGCAGTAGTTCTACTAAATATGCCTGAACTTCTCCTCATATAGAACCATGGTGGCTCTGACAGTTCTATTCCCCATGATTCAGAAACCACATTGCTACTGTATTTGGATAGTTATGGTTCAGAACATACTTTTCTTCAATTTCCAAAGCAGGAGGTGATTTATTTACAGTGTCAGAGAGAAAATTTAGTGATTCCTTTTGCCCCAGCCTCTACCAATGGCTGGGTCTTTGTTATTGAAACGTAGGAAATGCTTTTTCTTCTCTCATAGGCCACCTCTCTATAGAATGTACTCCCACAGGGAGGAAATATGATATGGTGTGAGTGACTCTTGCTCCATGTCTGCTCTATCTGCTCTAAGTGACCTTAGGAGCCATAATCAAGAAGGTTCTAGGGTCACCAAGCCAAAGAGTTGTCCCATCAACCACCTGTGCTCTGCATGTGGGTCCACCAAACAGAAGACTAAACGAGGTGATAATGGATTGTAGCTATACAAAGTATGAGGATGTGAAGACCTCTTTCCTGGCCACAAAGGACCACAGGCAGCAAATCAAAATGGAAAAGGAGATTTGGTCTTTTGCTCCTAATTCTTAACTTGGAAATGATCTGTTTCTGCCTTTTACTGACACTTGCAACTATGTATGTACTATATCACAATCTCCACTGGAAGCAGAATAATGTTGGCCAGGTTAGCAGTTGTTGACATTGTCTGATATTAGAGTCACCTGGAGTGATTCTGATATGGTTTCTTGGACTCTAATTCAGAAGGTCTGGGGTGAAGTCTGGTGTGGGCATTTTGTTTCCAAGTTGCAAAGATGAATTTGACATGCAGTCCTCGAGTGTACAGAAAGTGGTGTGGATGTAAAGGGAGACCTCCCTGAGGAGATCTTGTCATGGTAAACTGGATTGCAGCAGCCTTTGGCTCTGCTCCAAATCCAGCCACCAGATCTGGTTCCT